>NC_081824.1:156258128-156561159 GCF_030867095.1 Alligator mississippiensis
ATTTTATAATCTGCTCCAAACATTGTGGCACCTTCTCACTAAAAGCTTCAGTAGCAAATAGTGTCACACACAATTTTCCAAGTCTTAGGATTTCTCCCAAGTGTTCCCCTGCTCACAGATCTTTTTTCTATGCCTTTGTGGGAGAGAAAATCCCTCTCTTTACTGTATGGACCATGAGTTGTGAATATCTCTAGAGTCTGGCCAAGTCCACCATTTCCCTACTGTACAGTTTGTACAAGCATAGTTAATTCTGCTCCTTCAAGAACTCAACATTATTTTTTGTATGACCCCTTTTTACTCTTAATATCGATCCCACAACTTCAAGTCTCTTTGGATATGGAGTAAGCTGAGACTATCCATCGCTGCTATAAATTTGCAATTTAGTGCTGAAGCCAACAGTATTAGATGCTTCTATTGAGATAAGCTTGTGAAAGGCAATGGTTGCCTTTCTTAAGAGGTTTCTACACAGCCATTGAGTTATAGCAGGGGCTACATAAATTACTAAACTCATCAACAAATGCGTTTTAGAACAACCGAGTGATCGGAAGTCATATTGGATAAAACCTTGGGTTCTGATTTGTTGCTAATAGTATCTAATTATTTGGCAGTTCTGTTAGTCTTTTATAGCATGTCATATACTAAAGTGTTTGGGAGATACCTATCAGCTGCAAACTTCAGCTCTCTAGGCACTTCATATTCCCATAGAATCCTAGTTTCTGCCAAAAAAAAAAGCATATAGAAAAGTCAGTACTGAGCAAGTCTACATGTTCATTAATGAGCCTTAGCTACTGCACATTTAGTTTAGTACTTGCTTAAAACAAAGTACTAACTGAATGCATAGTAACTAGAGGTACTGCGTAGTAGCACTGGTGCATAGTTATTTTGTGATGCTTATTGCACATTAGCCTAATAACATTGCACAATAGGCTATTAGCACAGTTTTTAACTGCAACCCTGCAATGTTATTAGGCTAATATGCAGTAAACATCTCATGTAGACATGCCCACTTACACCGAATAGTAAAAAGGAGAAGATACAACCTTGTCTAATTACAATGGTAACATCAAATCACAGGATATTAGTTCTGGTTTGGTGATTACCAAACATCTGGGAACCAGACAGAGGTTCTGGAAGATCGAAATAATTTTACAAGGAATATATTTTCAACATCTGCTACAGGGACCTTTCATTTGGACTTCCTGAAAACCGATAACATTTGAAAAAAGAGGTAGCTGCAATTTGTTGCTTTTGTGACATGAAAGTGTAATCAATAAAACAAACAAACAAACAAACAAAACCTTGTAGAAAAGGATTTTATTCAGAATGACTGTACCAAAGAGTTCCTGGGACTAACAGAGGCATTTGTTAATATCACTTGCCAATCAAGAGAAATGAGTCTTTTTCAGCACTGGTGAGGCCTCACCTGGAGTACTGGGTCCAGTTTGGGGTCCCACACTTCAAGAAAGGGGAAAGATTAGAAAGATTCCTGCAGAGAGCAACAAAATTATTAGAGGTCTGGAAAGCATGACTTATGAAGAAGGCTGAAAGAACTAGGGCTAGTTTTCTGTAGAAGAAAAGACTGAGGAAGAGATAGCAGTCTTCAAATACCTGAAGGGTGATTATATAGATGATAAAGATGGGCTTTTCTCTGTGGCCACAGGAGACAGGACTAGGAGCAATAGTCTCAAGCTGCAGCAAAGATAATTTAGGTTGTTTATTAAGAGAAACATTCTGGCTATGAAAATGGTCAAGCATTGAAACAGAATACTAGAGAAGTGGTAAATTTTCCATTCCTTGAAATTTTCAAGAGCAAGTTGGACAGGCATTTGGCTAAGATGGTTTAGTCTGGGATGATCCTGCCTTGACCACAGGGCAGGACTGTATAAATTTGTGAGGTCCCTTCCAGCCCTAGTTCATCTTCATATATTCTCATACAAGGTGTTACAGTAACTAAAATAACTTTTCTTCACTAATGAATAGTATTATTCTGTTTTTCTGCTAGTGTGGCTTCTCTTTCACATATTCAGTTTTTCACATATTCATCATTTCAGACTCTCTTCCCTATTTGCCTGAAGCAGATCTGTAGCTATTTTAGCCTGGCTTTCTGCCTTATAATTTGTGAACAGCTGTTCTTGCAAGGTGATTTTTTTCACAATTAACTTATAATTTTTCAGTGCGGTGGTGATGCAAAGGGGGCACATGCACCCCCTGACAGCTGGCATTCCCTGCTTAGATGACGGGCGGGGGGGCAGGCAAGAGCGCCAGTGCCCCCCCAAGAGTGCCAGCCAGGGAGTGGGGGCGCCAGGAGAAGCGCCACTGGCACTTCCGGGTTAGTGCAGTCGGCCACGGAAGGACCCCCTTCCCCCTGGTCCACACAATTGGCTGCAGGGGAGGACCCCCCTGGGTGATGACTGGCCGCTGGAGGGCAAGTGCCCCCCCTGACTCCAAAGGGGGCAGTCATCCATGCTTCAGCGTTATCTAGGATGTGAGAGTAAAGTTTTAGTTTAGATAGATTTCTTCTTCATATGAAATAAAAAGATGAGTACAGGAGTTTAATTTCTCCATCAGAGATGAGGAGAATATTTCCATATTTGTCCATTGCAGTTGAAACTGGAGTCAGCTAGAAGCTTTTGGAGCAATCTTCTGTATGAAACAACTTAATACAACAGTAGTCCATATGAAATCGAGAGTTATTAAAAAGAAAAAAAATGAAAAACAAAGGATACTTGGTACCCCCAAGCTTGTCTCTATCCTGCTGATCTCTACAGGTGATCCAATGAAAAAGATCACACACAAATCCTTACAAATGAGAGGGCTGAGAAAATGCAGGATTATTTGCATACAGAGGATATAACATTATAATATAAGAAAACCACATCTCAGGTTATACAGAAATCTTGCCTGTGAAGACAAGTTCTAAGCCAACCACCAAAGCTGTATATATGTCCTTTATTCAAAATCCTCTTCTCATTGTTCCTTGGAAATGAAATATGGCTAGAATTTCACAGCATGCAACTGTATAGTGTATTATGAGATATACTAATACACCAAGGCAGCCCTCAAAAATGTACTGCAAACTTTTCATCAAGAGTAATCCATGTTCTCATGTCTCATCTAACAGTAATTTTAGATATAATGATCCTTGGCTGATGTTAATTGCTGTAGCCCCATCATATTCAAAAGAACTATACAGCTTTTTGTAGACTTTTCTATTTGTCTTTTTCCCCCTTCCACTCCTCCATGATTTATTATGAACTCAATTTTTCATCAATCCAATATCTTTTTAGCTCAGATTTCAAGTTACATTTCTTTTCTTTTGCCCTTACTCAAAATATCTTCCCAGAAGAAATCAATGATAGACTCCATCTGGTGTCTTGATTGTCACAAATTAGCTTTCTAACCTGGTGAACTCCAGTGCCTCATTGTAAAAAGCTGTCATCTGATAGGAATGCCATGATTTGTTTCATGTGGTAGATTGCCAGGGTACAAGAGTAAGAAAGTTTGCTAAATTATGGTTAACAAAATCTAGGTCAGTAAGTCTCAGAAGCTCTTGAAAGGTCTACAAGAAATTACAAGTAAAAACAAGAAAGTTCTAAAATTGCAATAGCTAGTTGTTGGTATAGTAAAGGTCAAGATTTGTTGCCAGAGTGCAAATGAAATTTTCAAGCTACCACTAGAAGAAAGCCATGTGATTTTGTCTAGTTATCTAGGTCTTGCAGGCAATTAATTTCACCTGCCTTAAAGAAATCACTTTTGAAAATCATGGAGCCCTACCAGCTTAGATCAGCAACGATTCTGGTAAATTATATTCTGCATGTTGCTCCATAACGAAAAACTGGTTAAGAAAATAAATTTGTTTCCTCACAAGATTCCATTGTTTGGGCCAAGACAAAAATCCCCTTTTCTGGAAAACCAACATAACTAACCAATATCCTAGGAGTTATGAAATTGACTGGCTGTACCTAAAAGGCAGGCAGGAAGGATGCAAAGCCAGAGCATCCAAGAAATGACTTAACTTAGTATACATCGCCTGCAGAGCATCTGGCTTAGGGATTCCTATAAGACAAACTAGATCAAAATATAGATATGCCTTTCTCTGGCAAAGCCCTCAGAAACAATCTCATGCCTTTTCCCACGAAAGAACTTCCCATCTGATGCAAAGACAATTTAAAAATCCCTCTGCCAGAAGAGGTAAATCAATTACAAAGTTCTGATTTGCCTTCCAAATTCTTAGAAGCAGGACAGAATTTAAGGATGAATCTTGGTCCTGCAATTCATTTGAAGATCCCTGTTGACTCAGCAGTCTGTTCTCATGCTTCATGGCTTCTGTTTTTTATTAGGAACAAATGATAGCAAAAGTTAAAAACCTTAGCCAAAATCTTGCATTTGTTACATTGATGCAACTGTGCTTCGGCTGATTTATCAACCAAGTCTGCCTAAAATCTATCCTTTGTTGATGCCCTCCCAACCATGTTGTTTCTTAGAATCTGTGCTCCTTATTTTTTACTGAAACACCACTAGGAAGATCTTCCTCTCTACAACTATAACTACATTCTCTTCATATCTCTTTGAATCCTTCCACTAATTCTCTTTTCCTCATTATATTCAAGTTCTTCAGCTTTCACCTTTCAGCTCCACCCCTTCTCAGATGTCACTTGCTATACCTAGATTGATTAGTATATATTAAGCTCACTCACTATTTTCTTTCAAGTGCAATTTTTTGTCAGCTCTTCTTTCAGTGATTTCTTTACCACAAGCATGTCTCAGCCCCTTACCTCTGAGCTGTTTTACCACCAGGTACCTCATTTGTATGATTTAAGCAGTGAACCTTTGGAAGAAAAGACTTCTGATCTCACACTAGTATAACCATACTCACCACAGTGAGCGTGTCCCCACATGTGGGAATGTGTGTTCCCCAACGACAAATAGCAGTGGCACATATTTATGCTGCTGCTAGCTGTCCATGGGGAATGCCCTTGCACACATGCTCTTGCACATGGAAGGCTGCCCTGGGTGGGGTAAGGGACGCTGGGGCCAGCACCTAGCATCAAAAGTAGCCTGACAGGGGACCTGAGGTGTCAGCTTGCCAGCCCAGGGCTGCTCCAACCAGGCTCCATGTGCAGTTGGGAGGGAGGCTGGCTGAGGCAGGAGGGTGCTTCAGCACAGGGCTAGTGGGCAGCCCCATGCTGAAGTACCTTTCTGCCTCAGAAAGCCCCATCTCCATCTAAATGTGTGGAGGAGCACACAAAATAATGCTGCTGCAGGGTAATACTTGTATTTAACAGGACTCCTACCCCACAGCAGTGTTTATTAACCTACGGTGGCCTAACAGGGTCACAAGTGTAGATGGTGTTGTTTTGCTGTGCAGCAAATTAGTCTACTGTGCAGTAAATGTCTCATGTAGATGTGTCCTTTAATAATAAATAGTTCTGTCTATTGAATTCACTTTTCACCTTCTTGGTTGCACCAAAGTGCCAATCTTCATAGCTTTTCAAAGAAATAAGATCAAGAAATGGCAAGATATTAAAATTTGTAATGCCTCTAGGTTTCAGTGTTATAATAAATATGTATAAATCAACTAAGCTTAGAAAAAAATAGATTTCTCCAATAATACAAATGAGGATTTGTTTCTTAAACGGTAAACTGTCAGAACAGGGACAATGCTTACAAGTATACTTGTGTAACATCTTGTACAATGGGACTGATAGAGGCCTATAGGCAATACATGTTAAATAATAACAGAAGAATTATTAAGCAGGGATAGCCATGCTATGGAGGAGTACATGCAAATTAGAATGATCATTTTTAGCCACATTTGTATATTACAAACTGGCTAATCAGGACTGAAACTGAGGCTAGACAGAGGGAAATGCAGTTTACTTTGCTGAAGTGGAATTGGTTTTAATAATTATTAGGAAAAGTGAAGGCAAATTTCCCCTATTCAACTCTCATTCAGCAGTACATTCAGCAGTAAATTCTTGACAGTAAATATGTTCTGCTGAAGGTGGGTGTAGTGTGGTGCAGTGGGGGCTGTGTTAGCCCAGCTTCCCTAGGTACAAATCAGTCCTTGAACCCTCCCAGCAACACAGCCTGTCTCTGGGCTCAGCAGCACAGGCTCTAAAGCCCAGGGGTTCTTCAGCTGCACAGGGCTCAGCCAAAAATGTAAGTAATCCAAACTAAATACACCTTTATCTTGGTACCAGCAACACAGTCCCTCTCTGGGTCCAGCAACACAGGTTTCAAAGCCCTGGGTGAATCTGCACCATGGCAACTCAGCAGAAAACGTCAAATAATCCAGAATGAACACCCACAGGCATGCGTTTGTTCTCATCCCAAAATCTTCCTTCTTCCTTGGAGGAGTCCTCAGTCTCTACACAACCATTACCTCTCTTGGTCCTCCTCCCCTCATTTCTCTCTTCCTGAATCTTTATTGCCAATGAGCTTCCCTTCCTTATTGGCTGGCTGGAATCCTTTTAGGTGGGTGGATGACTTTTTTACCAGCTGGCTAAGTGATCCAGGCTGCAGGCAGCCTGTTACAGTGGAACAGAGTGGCACCTCATAGCCATAGCTTATGAAAGCTTAGGTTTCTTCGAATTAATCTATACGTTTCCTCTCTGCCATGCTTTCTGCTTAACTTCAGACTAACATGGCTAACTACCTCTCCCAGTTAAATATTGCTCATCAGACAATATAACTTTCAACATTAATGTCATTTGTCCTCAGAGTGAGAAGTAGTCAGCTATGTTCTACTGGAGAGCAAATTGAAGTATTTTGCCTTATCTAGATATCTTGTAGATGATGCATAAATTAGGAAAAAATGGCACTATAGAGTAGAACCTACACTAACCAAGGGAGTTGGTTGTCATTTTCTTCAGAAAATTTGCACCTAAAATAAGCTGCTGATTCTGAGAAAATAAATTTTGTGGTTATATTTAAATTGTCTTGGTGGGCAATGATGGCTAGAAAATGATATTTGGAGGTTTGCTTTTAGGAATTGGCTGTAAGTAAAGTAGATATCGCATTAGAACGATGGTCTAGGAGAATGACAAGGGTTATTTGATTTCTAAAAGCCTATTTGTCACACAGTTTCACCTAAGAGGCAGGCAGGGTGTCTGAGGCCAACATACATACACATCCTGGGAAATTAAAAACATCCAAACTTTATTTTCATAATAAAGATAGGCCTGGCTCCAGGGTTATAGTGCTGACTTGCAAAAACCCTTGGGATTTCTGGTTTGGAATGAAATTACCAAATTAAGGTGTGTGCATGTGATACTTTTAGGAAGATAGGATTTTGGCTGACAAAACAACATGGAAAGCACAACAGCCACAAAGAAACCAATCAATGGTACCCAAAATTGAAGAATCATCAGAGGAGAAAGAATACAAAAAGAGGAGTTTTCAGAACAACAAGTTGGCATTGGCCCCTGATCTCCAAGGTTGATGACATTGGACATTTAAGCAAAGAACTTCAAAGTGGCATTTACATACCAGCTGGACATACTGTTCACCTTGTGTATCTTCTGGGCATTGGGGAATTTGGGTAATGTATTTTGTAATCATTGTGTTTGCTTTGGCTGCATTACTCTTATTTTCTATCACTGTGTGTCAATAAAATGTGCCTATTAACAACTGGAAGAGTTGTGGCTGGTCTGAAGGTTGTGCTCGTCTGGAGCAGGGTATCAGGGCTGTGTTGTAAATCCAGTGCCAATAGGCAAGAGGTACTGGAGAATCCAAAGGAAACATTTCTTGTTACTCTGGGTACTTGATGATAATATTTTAACAGAATTGCTTGCTGTTTTGTTTGTTTTTTTTTTAAAGATGCTGTGTATTGTATTTGTGAAAGTAAAAATTCAAGGTTGACAGAAGGCATGCCTGTTTTTCCTGAGTCAGCAGACTGATGATTCTAATTTTTTCACTGCTGTTTACCCTTCCAAGTTGCAGTGTTGGTAAGACTGTAGGTATTTTAATGCTTGCCTTCAGTCCCTGGATTGGAGCAGTATAAAGGCCTTGATTAATTTTAGGCAGCTCCCGAAACTCTTAACCCCTTGATGGTCCACACATTAACACCTGAAACTAATGTTAAGCACATTTTAGGCAGCTGAAAGTTATACCACTTCAAGACAGGTTTATCTCTGACCTGTGTTACCCAGCTCATGTTCCATTAATGTGTGGCTAGAGCCACCCAAGTAGTAACCCTTCAGCATCCCAGGATGTTGTGTTCCTATCTCCCTTATTCTGTGTGGACAAAATTTCCATCCCTTGAACTCTACTTCCCAGGGAGGTGGTTCTGGCACCAAGCCAACTTCTGCTTTTGCCTCTGGGGGGGGGGGGGGTCGACCATCCCACCCTATGGGTACAACCCTGTGCACATAACCTGCAGATCAGATGCCAGATAGTCAGTTAACAACCAGTAACTTTTCTTTGACCTCCATCTCACCCATCTTCTCCAGCATGAGCCAAAGTATGTTCCCCCCACACCACCACCACTACCCTTAATCCCATGAGGCAGGTATCTAATGGAGCTGCAGTGAGGTACTGGACCTGAGGTGCTAGGGAGAAGAAAGGACCATCACTACTACTACAAAGAGGATTAAAGGAAGCAGGCAAAATGAGGCCTTCTATGAAAGGATTGTAGCACAGATGGAGTCACAGTGGCATCACTGAGACTGGCTTCAGTTCCAGACTGAAATAAAGTCCCTAAAATGTATCTATGAGAGAGGCAGAGAATCTAACAGGGTGTATGGGGCAGCCAGGACACTTTTTCCTTTCTACACAGTAAAGTTAATACCCTTGAAGCCTGTCCACTGTAATGAGCAAGAGGGGCCTAGCAATGGGGCAGCCTCCTCCCAGCAGCTATCTGCTTCCCTGCATGATTGTTTTAATGATTTGCTGTCATCTGTGACCCTGTTCCTGAGCTTCCTTGATGAACCCAGGATTCAAGACACCCAGGAGGAGGACCAAGGGCAGGATGGGGGCAGTTCAGATGAAAGGAACCTGGGAAACTCAGCAGGAAACCTCAGGGATAAGTTAGGGTTTGGGTGTAGGAAAGGATGGCCACTGTTTGGTTGGTGTTATGCTTGGGAGATTTGGAAGGGTGGAGATTTGGGGCTTTAAGGGGAGTCTTGTCTTGAGGTGTCTCTGGGCCCTAGTTTGGGGGTGAGTGCATTTGCACACTGGGCAAAGTTAGCTAGGTTCTGGGGGTGCATTTGATGTTGACTTCCTACACCCCAGCAAGTGACCTGGAGGGCAAGGACACTGTGTTGTGCAGAACACTTGACTGGTGCTAATCAGTGGCACAAGCATGCATTGACTGTGGGAATTATGCTGGGTCAAAGGCCAGTCAGCCAGGCCTACTGAAGGGTCAAAAATTTCATTCAAGTCCATCTCCATTCCTGTCCCTTATCCCCTGGCCATGGTCCCAAGTGCCACCCCCCACCCAGCATAACCTGGGGACCCTGGCTGGCCAACCTCCATGTTGCCAAGAGAAGTCACGGGAAAATTCCAATTAAATACTGGTAACAGTGGTTCATCTGCAATTTACAAGGGTGTCTGTGGGCTCATTACACAGGGCTTGCCAGAGTGGGAGCAGGGCTGGGAGCTCTCCAGGGCTTGATGGGGGGCGGGGGGGGGGGGGAGAGGGGGCTGTAGTTCCACTAAGCCTCTCCCAGCAACAATCCCCCTACTCCCCAAGAAACAGCCTAAGCAAGAGAAAACTGTTGGCTGTTTTCAGCGATCAGCCCCCTCCCCTTCCTCTCCAGTCCCTCTCCCTGCCCAAGAAGCTTCTCCCCCTCCACCTCTCCAACCCCCTGTGCTATCACAGGGTATAAATACATGTGAATGAGTGAGGAGCAAGCAAAGGGTTTTATTTATGGACCACCCATGAGGTCCTTCCTTCCAGCCCCTTTTCATGGTCTGTCTCTTCCCATGGCCTAAGGCAGTCTGAAGTTTGGAATCAGGGTATACTGTTATCTTTCTAGGTATCATATTTCTGGCTGGCAGACATATGAGTTAGGTGGTGTGGTGTCATTCTACAGGGTATCATCTTTCAGAGTAGCAGCAGGCAGGCAGCTGACTCAGGGAGCCAGCGTGAAGCTGACCTTGAGTACTCTTTGGACACAACATATTCACTGAAACAGGTTGCTGCTGCAAGGCACCATCAATGGCACTGGGAAGTTTTCAAGGTCAGCCCACAGTTTCCAGGGGATTGCCAGCTATTGCAGAGAGCCATTGTAGCAAACAGCTCACTTTCACAGCTCCAAGACACCCCTAAACACAATGGCTTGCAGAAGTAGCAGGGCATAACCTGCAGGGTCACTGCTTGCAAACTCAAAGAGGTGTTCTCTAAGCTATCCAGACACTCTTGCCAAAGAAATATGCAGGGTGCCAAGAACCTGAGACTGGGACAGGAAAGAACAATTATAAGAAAGGGGGGCTTTTCCTCAGGGGCTGGGGGGTGGGAGTGAACAGCCTGAGAGAAGGATAACTAAGAGGGCACTTAACATGGTGGCATTGTTGAAAGTGCCCAGGCAGAGCAAGGTAAGCCCAATTTTCTTTAAAACTTGTAGTGATTTCAGTGCCTGCTATGAATGCAGCACTGTCTGGGCACCTGCCAGAGTTTGTGTGGGACTGAATGAACGGCTAAGAGCACATCAGGCTGAGTTGGGCCATTTAAAATAATCTCAAAGCCATTTCTTCTTTCTTCTCCTTGTCTCAACTCTCAGGAAATCCTATGGTGAGAAGAGGCCTCTGCGTCTATTAGTGCAAATTGTGCCACACAGCTTCAACTGGACACTTCCACACAGAGGATGTCCTGTAACCACTGGCACAGCAGGGAGCACCATGATCATCTCCTTAATTACATTGCAGACTTGTCTGTGTGCCAAGCACAGACCACTGAGAGGTGGCTTTCTGTTTATAAGCTCAGGCAAGAAGAGATGGTATCCATTCTAAAGGCTCTTCATCAGTCCTCAATGGCTGGGGACGAGCAGGCGATATCCTGGGTGTCTGATGCTGTGGATGTGTGAAAGTCCTTTCTAGGTAATGCAGTCACTGCCACCAACAGTACAATCACAGCTGTCAAGAGGGCAAATACTGTTCCAGCCACAGCTATAGAGAGGATTGCTACTGCTACATCCATGGCTATAGAGAAGCTTTTGCCATAGAGGACTACTTCTACACCCAGACAGTAAAGCCAGCCTTGTGCTCTCCCACTCACCCGACCACAGACATTGGCCCCAGTCTCCAGCTGACCTGAGCTACCATGGAGACTGGCCTCCTGACCCCCCGTTTCTCCCCTTCCATCCCTGGCCAGCAATTGCCACCAAGTGGTCAGTGGGACTATAGGGGGGATCCATAGGTGCACCATGGCCATGCCACCCCACATTGCAGCCTCCCCAACCCCTGTAAGGCTGCCACCTCCTGATGACAAGATGGCAAGTAGAGAGCATAGATCCGAGTGGCACATCTGTAAGGTTCAGCTCTTCCCCCCCTAGCGCAGGGAACACCAACAGCAGCTCAGAGGTTTGCACTGCAACAAGTGGGGAACACTATTAAAAGACGGTTGCTAAGCTTTAACAATGAACCAGATCAGCTCCCCAGCAGTGCAGAGTCAGAAGTTCCAGCCACGTATATTCACTTCTCAGGCTCCAAGGAGCCCTCCACATCATGCTGGATTTGAAGTGCAGCCAGCATGCTGCAGGACTCCAAGGCATCAGAGGAAGCAGTATCCTGTCTATTCCTTGGTTTTGTTTTGCAGTTTCCACTGTGTTTTGCTCTTTGCACCACTTTTTCATTTGCAGTACAGCTTGCAGCTTGCACATGTATGGAATTGTTTATTTGGAAACAAATAAAGTACACTTTTTGTACATGTTTGCACTGAAATTAATTCCTTGTACACTTGCTGCCCACTTGCCTCAGCATCATTCCCCCCACATACCCTTTCACATGTGCCTCAATTTCCCCATTCATATCCATGCCAAACTCATCTAAACTTTCCCTCTCCAACCTGCACATGTAGCTAGGTAGGGTTGGGGGTGGTTGCCATGATATTCTAATTGTGTGCTTTAGAAAGTGCCTCAGTTTCCCCATATTTGCCCATACCTAAACTTTCCAACTCCAGCCAGCATGTGTCACTCCCCTACACCCCCATGCCCCACCCCCAGCAGTTCAAGACCTTCAGTCCCAGGTATGGAAGCTTTGCTGCTGGGCTAGTTTCTTTCCCAGCACACACATCCTCCACCCACACCTCTCCACTCCACACTGCAATGGTAACTAGGGTGGGGGTGGTTGCTATGAAGGTTTGAACTACAGAGAACAATGCCAGCAATTCTCAAGTCTTCCAAGATGTATCTGGAGAGACAGCCCTCTCCAAACCCAGGATAAGAATGTACCAGGAAGCACAATGGCCCACTGCCAGCCAGTGTCTCCTACAAGTCAGTTTCCATGCCCTCTGCCCATGCCAGACAGAACGTGCCCTGAAAACACTGTGGAGGACAGTGCCTTGGTCCCCTCCCCCCCCCCCCCAGGTATTTTCCTGCAAACCCCCCTTCCTGGACACTCCCCAGGTCAGGGGACATAAAGCTTGACTGCTGGAATGAAAAGATTTTTTTTTTTAAGTGAAAATTTCAGTGCTCAATTCAGAGGTCCCTTACTGAATCCCCCCCCCCTCCCAAAGCAACATGTTTGTGCCCCAAAAAGTGGTTGATCAAGGCCTCCCTCATAACAGTGGCCTCAAAGTAGACCTGTACATGTCACTTGACAGAGGCTCCCCTCCCCTGGGGCCAACATATGACTTGGTTCAGGACACTGCCTAGAGGAACCTGTACCTAGCACCCCAGTGCCTAGGAAGATTTCCCCCATCAACTAATATACTTTATTCAGGATTCAAGCTGCCACCACAAAGGTGGGAATATTTCATAGCCAGATCTCAAGATGGACCTCCAGGGACCTCCAGCATACCTTCAATTGCCCAAACCCATACTTGACCACCATCCAGCAGCCGCTGAGTAGGTAGTTAAAGTTCTCCTTCCTCTTGGTGTATTCCTGTGTACAGATTTATAAGTCATAGAAGGAATGGGTAGGCTGGATTCCTGATGATGCGGGGGTGGGAAAGAACAGCCAGCTACATGGTGGGAGCAGCTGGGGTGAATTATCTCTGCTCCATCATCTCTGAACACATAGGTATTGTGGACCTATCCAGACCACCTGGCATTTACATTGGTGAACCAGGCCTGGTGGTCCCCAACTGCATGAAGGATGACCAAAATGAAGCCCATCCTGTTAATGTAATATAAGGCACAGTGAAGGGGGGGCCAGAATGGAGATGTGAGTCCCATCAGTGACCCCCACACAGTTCAGGAACCTCAGCTACTCAAAGCCAGCAATAATCTCTCATGGATCCTCAAGCCAGAGCATGTGAGGCCCCAGCTGCAGCAGAAGTGCCTCTTACAGTTTGTTCATGGTGAGCATTGATATTGATCATCCTAAGCCAAACTGGTTGACCATGCACTGGAGACTTTCAGAATTTGCCAGATTACCATGTGCCCCATATTTCCACAGACACAGGACATCAAAGCCCAGTGCTCTGGTGCTGGATCAACGGGGCAAGCTCGGAGCAATGGGCCATGAATGTGCTATGGACATTCTGCAATTCTGTGTCCATTGCTAATTATTGCAGGTCCTGAGCATGAGCTGCTTCCATTAGTTTGAGCCCAGCACCTCAATGGGATCTGAAACTGGACATACAGAGCTGAAGCTTCAGTGCAGTCACCCTGTGCCTCATGCAGCATTGCCAGGGAGATGCCCACAGTGTTACTGCTGTCTAGGGCCAGAAGAAGATGATGCTTCTGCCAGAAGAAGGTGGTGCTCCCGCTGTCTGAGAAGTTTAGCCAGAGCAATGATTGTTGTCACTCCACCAACCACCATCTCAAAGATCTAAAACTAGCTGGAGCAGTCAGATTGGTCAGGGAGATTATGATTGGACCAGACTTGTGCATCTGTCCGGCCAGGGGATTTGAATTGTTAGCCACTGGCAGTTGATAATACAGTGCATTTTGGCTCTCCCCTCCCCAGATCCTATCTTTTTACTAGCCCAGCCAGTCAAGCCAGGGAAAAATAACCCACACAAGGAGCCTGATGTCTATTTACCCCTGTGAGCCTTGAACTCAGATTAATAGTGGGGAGACAGCACAGCAAAGCAAGACTTTGAAGACATCTTTTGATGTTTATCTCTGAGGACCCCATCACACTTTACTATACATTCAACCCATTAAAAGCCAAGGCACCATTTACTAACTCTGTTACTTTCCTTATAGTAAAGAGCAAGAGTGGCATTTCCATTTTTCTTGTACTGCTTTCCTTTCCTTTTTCCCCTTAACTTTGACCTTCATTTAGAGAGAGATCGTCCTTAGTGTTTGTGGCTGTGCGTTGTTGAAGGTGCAGAGGATTTGAAGTAATTGAAGGTTCTGAGTCTTTTGCCTGCATCTGGGGATGAGGTTGAAGGTAACACAGTCCCCAGGGAGTGGAGGAGAGCTCTGGCCAGCCCCAGAGTGCCCCCAATCCTGGTCCTGATCTGGCAAGCCCTGCACACTGAGCTGTGGTTATGAGCCTTTAATTGAAATTTTCCCACAGCCACTCCTGAGAGTGTGTAGGCAAGAGTGTATAGGCTGGCTGTCCAGGTTGTAGGGCATGAACAGGTATGGGATTGGGGGGTAGGGGAGTGACTGTTGGAAAACTGGAAAAGGGGCCAGACTGGGCTTTCATGCCCACTCCAAGTGGAGTTGTAGGGGCTGCAGCCCTGACTTTTCCCCCCACCAGCTCTCCCTGGCCAGAGAAGCTGGTGGGGGCACATTTCCCCACCAATCCCCAGCCTCTCCCTTTCAGTAACTGAATTCCTTCATTTTACCACCCTTCCTCCACCCCCATGTCCTTTCTACCTCCCATTTCATTACTCACACACATCCCATTCACTCTCCACCTTCCAGCTTTGTGTTCATTTTCCCCAGCTCATCTGTCCCATCACCTGGCTCACCATTTTTCTAGTGGCAACCCAAAGCTGTAGCTCCTAGTCCAGTTCCTGCATGCCAGCTGTCTAGTGGCAAAGCTGTGCAGGTGGTGGGTGGCCAGAGAAGGTTCTTAGCCTTAATGTGAGACTACGCTGAACTCAGGGTAGCACTAACACCAATCTGATCAACATTTGAACAACTCAAAGTGCAATGTGTAGCAAGGCCTACAGAGACAATTGATGTAAACTAAGGAGGGTCCTAAAATCAGTCATGGGATGTTAGCAACACAATCAGGAACAGAGTAGGAGAGGTTCCCCTCAATAGTTTGCAAACTCTAAATAGTGTTTGAGAAGCTCCTTTTTCCAGCTGCAACAGAGAGTTGAGCATATTACATGTATCGGATGCTTGTCAACTGATTAAACACAAGCTTTCAAGCATGGTCCAGGAACATAACTCTGGTGGGAAAGACAGTGCCTTCCACCATCTCAGCAGCTGGTCTGGAGAGTCACTTTCTTAAAATGTTGACCCTTGACTGTGTAGTTTCCAAGCCTTTCTCATCTCATGCTGTGGCCAGCTGATTTAATCCAAGATATCATGTATGTGGGTGCCTGGTGAAGTTTGCAACATCACACTCTCAAGGTGGCAGATGCAATTTTAAAATGTAGGGCCTTTCTTAATTATTCCCATTCTACAAAAACAGCCTTCTGGATTCTTCAAAATATGGGTGACAACAGAAAACTTTTAATGAAAATGTTTCTTTTTTTTTTTCTGATGACTGCCAATATGCTCACAACATGCAGGCAGGTAGGGTGACCCTGACAAATAAATGAGTCTGGTTCAGTGTGCCAGCCACTGGGGTTTGCTCCTGCTGTTTTTCTCTTAGTAAAAATAATATTTAATTATTTGTCAAGGACACTAACTGCCTGAGACAGACTATATTTTATGTTTTATATGTTAACAATGAAATGAGTCAATAAGATATCCACAGCACACCAGGTCTGGCTCTCTTATTTCAGAGGCTCAGTCAAATTCAGAAGTGACATTCAGCAAAGCCCAAGCCAATAGAAGAAAAGGAAAGGGAAAGTTGAAACTACAGTTGCTTTTGCTAGTGCTGGATCTAGCAAATATCCTTCAGATTTAGCAATGGCATTCCGCATGCAAGAATGGATGGAAACCCCATTTCATGAGACAGCACTCCACAGCAGAATAATATTTGTAAACATAAGTGTTATCCTACTGTGGCAGAAGGCCACCTCTGTTTCTCCCCAAAAACTCTGCTCTGTGACAATGTGGTTAAGATGGGCCCTGCAGAGGGTACACACCTTACCCTATCTCTTTAGGTAACTTAAGCTGGTACATTCCTGAGGGAGGGGGGAAACCAGTTCCCTCTGCCCACGTGACTGGCATCACATACCTGGGTGCGGGGCTTCGGCTCCCTGGGTAGCTAGGAACTGCCAGTCTGCCCAGCATCTAGTGATGCATTTCAAATTGGTTGGCTGACAGCCAACAGGTTCTAGCCTCCATTGGACCAGGTAAATGAGGTCATAAGGGCTATATAAGTTAAGGACTGCCCAGGAGGAGGGGGCAGCAGCCATGAGGAAGACTGAGAGAGAGAGAAGAGCTGGACCATCTGAACCTTGCTCTCTCTCTCAAAGCTCATGATCAAGGAACTGCCTGCCCCCAGAGGGAATCTCCACCTGCCTCTGGATGATACTTGTGAGTAAGCTACCTGAGATCTAATGAGATATATAGTTTGCAGTAACTCAGTTGTGTGATCAAAGGCTACCCAGACATGCCAGTTTGCTCTATGGGATTTATCTGATATTGCTCTACCCTGTACCCTATTCCAACCCTACCCCCTGTAACCAATAAAGTTCTTTGTACCTAGCATGGGAGACTTATTGGGAGTGGGTCTAGATTATGCCTTGGAGTCCCCTTGGTTCGGCTGACTAAGGGAGACCACTACTTGTGCTTCTGACTGAGCGAAGCATCCCGAGTTCTTGAAGCGAATCAAGTACCCTCAAGGGCTACTAGGCCTGTGTTTCCCCAGTGCACAGAGCCAGAATCAAGCCCATCCCTGGGTGGTGGCAGTGTTACCACCAGGCTAGTGGGTATGCTCCAGGAAGGGGGTCACCAGGTGTGAAGCACCCCAGGGAGCCACTCAGAGCCTAGAAGGTGGCCTGGCACAGTGAGGTGGGTGGCTCAACACAGGAGCACCTCCTACTGGCTTGCCACACCTACTGCAAAGTAAAAAACTCCACCACAGCACATGTGTAGACTCTGGAGGTGCCAGCAGGCATCCCCTACACTGAAGCACCCTTACACCCCAGGCAACCCCTGCGTACCATATTGAACCAGAGGAGTAGCCCTGGGTTGGCAGGTTGAACCCCAGGGTCCCCTGCCAGCCAGTGCTGTTCCACCCCAGCTCAATATGCTGTGATCCCAGGCACTTGTGCTGATGTGCACCCAGCAGCAAATAGCTCTGCAGCTTATTGCTGCACATTTTCTAGGCTGACTACTTAACTGAGGGACTATCTCCCAATTAGAAACTTCCTCAGTCTCCACAGTTAGGGAACATCTTTAAATTACCAGGTCTATAATTACCTATTTTACTTCTTACTCCCACTTATTCAGCCATGTAACTGTCATTTTTTGCACCTATGCACTCTTTGCATTTCTACTCCACATGCAGTGTGGCTATGTAATTGTCCACATGGATAGTAATCATGACCAGTAGGTTATGCTTTGGCTGGTCACGTATGTGACTCCTTATTTGTGTACCTGAGTGTAAGTCTTTCAATTCTAGCTTGGTAAAAATGAGGAGGTAGCCCTTCTGATGTTAGAGTCATAAAAGTCATAGAAAATTAGGGTTGGAATGGACCACAGGAGGCCATCTAGTCCACCCCCCTGCTCAAAGCAGGAACATCTCCAACTAGATCATACCATGTAAGGTTTTGTCTTCCCTGATCTTAAAAATTTCCAAGGATGGAGATTGCACAAACACTTCAGGTAATCTGTTCCAGGGCTTTACTACCCTCCTGATGATAGTTTTTCCTAGTATTAAACTAACACTTCCCTTGCTGTAACTTGAGACCATTTGCTCCTTGTTCTGTCATCTACCACCACTGACAACAGTCTAGCTCCATCCTCTTTGGACCCCGCTTCCCCATCTTTAGGTAGTTAAAGGCTGCTATTAAATCCCCTCTTAGTCTTCTCTTCAACAGAGTAAATAAGCCCAGTATCCTCAGCCTCTCCCCATAAATCATGTGCCCCAGCCTCTGAACCATTTTTTGCCCTCTGCTAGACTCTCTCCAATTTGTCCACATCCTTTCTATGGTGTGAGGCCAAAAACTGGACACAGTACTCCAGATGTGGCCTCACCAGTGCTGAATAGAGGGGAAGAATCACTTCCCTTGATCTGCTGGTAATGCACGTACTAATGCAGCACAGTGTGCTGTTAGTCTTTTTGGCAATGAAGGAACACTGTTGTCTCATATTCAACTTATTGTCCACTGTAATTCTCAGGTCCTTTTCTGCAGAGCTGTTGCTTAGCTAGTTAGTCCCCAGCCTGTACCAGTGCATGGGATTGTACCATCCTAAGGGCAGGACTTTCCATTTGTTTTTATTGAACCTCAGGAGATTTTCTTTTTTTGGTACAATGCTTCAATTTGTCAAGGTCTCTGAATCCTAGCCCTAACCTCTAGCATATCTACTACTCTTCTCAACTTGGTGTCATCTATAAACTTGCTGAGGATGAGCTTCATACCAACTTCCAGGTCATTGATGAGGATATTGAACAAAGCTGACCCCAGAAACACTCCACTTGATACCAGCTGCCAACTAGACATTGAGTCATTGACTACACTCTGAGCCCAACAATCCAGTCTGTTTTCTATCCGCCTTATAGTCCATTCATCCACTCCATACTTCCTTAGCCTGCTTGCAAGAATGTTGTGGGAGACCATATCAACAGCCTTACTAAAGTTAAGATATATTGTGTCCATTGCTCTCCCTCCACTCCTTTCTCACTGCTCATCCCTGCATTTTATGACAGAAGGCAATCAGTTTGGTTAGACATGACTTGCCCTTGGTGAATCCATGCTAACTCTTCCTAATCACCTTCTTCTCCTCAAAGTGCTTTGAAATGGATTCCTTGAGGACCTGCTCCATGATTTTTCAGGAACTGAGGTGAGGCTGACGTCCTGTAGTTCCCTGGATCCTCATTCTTTCCTTTCTTAAAGATGGGTGCTATATTTGCCCTTTTGAATCATCTGGGACCTCTCCCAATCACCATAAATTTTCAAAGATAACGGTCATTGGCTCTGAAAACACATTAGCCAACTCCCTCAGCACATTTGGATGCATTGCATCCTACCCCATGAACTTGTATACATCTGATTTTTCTAAATAGTTCATAACCTATTATTTCAACACTGTTGGCTTCTTACTTCCTCTTCACACTGTGCTGCCAGGTTCAACAGTCTGGGAGCTCACCTTGCCTGTGAATAATGAGGTGAAAAAGACATTGAGCACTTCAGCCTTTTCTGTGTCATCTGTCATGAGGTTGCTTCCTTCATTCACTACACTTCCCTTGATCTTCCTCTTCTTGCTGACATATTTGTTTTACTCCAGTGGTTTACCTCTGTGCTTATACCACTTGCCCAGGACGCAGGGGACCCAGGGTCCTTGTCTAGATGGGGTTTGAACCTGAATAATTCTGACTATATAGCACATTAACTATTTGGCATAGGTTAGACATTATCTAGGTTTTTTTTAAGCTACCCTCTTCAAGCTGAGCCACTGCACCTTCAATTTTGTCTTATATTTAATATTGGAAACTGTACGTAAGTGGCAAAAATGGAATATCATTTGGACATGTAAAGTTAAATAGGATTCTGCCTCCAAGTTTTCAGATTTGAAAACCCACTTCAAGATCTATAGAAATTTAAAAAATACAGATTTTTAATATAAATGCACATTAGCCATGGTGTGAAATGGTTGGCACCACTACATATATAACAGAAAATCATTGAAGGCAAGCAACTGAAGGGTGAGTATAAGCATTCATTTCCAGATGTCCAGAAATGATTCCAGGAAAGGGAGCAGTATACACATCCATCCTGCAATCAGCCACTCTTTCCTTCCCCTTGTGCCTTCCCAAGATGGCGTTCACCCCGGTCTGGGAAGAATGTTGGCTGCTTTACTCCAGGTTTTTGTTTGGGTTTTTTGTGGGGGGGGGGGGCGGGGGAGGGGGGGGGAGAGGACTGAAGGAGTGGGGCAAAGCTTCCTGCTCACTGGAGCAGCAGGGCAAAGCCTCCTGATAACTTCTCAAATCAGGGACTATGGTATGTGAGGAGCAAGTAGGGTGCAACTGGCAGATGCTCCTCCTCCACTCTCTTGTTCTATAGGAAGGGTGGAAGCAGCTTCTCCAGCTCCTTCTTTGCTTCTCTGGAAGACATGGGAACCTTTCCCTGTAGCTCCACTCATCCTGATCCCTGGGAACAGTTAAGCCATGGGAAAATGTACAAATGTTCATTTTCCTGGGACAAAGTCTCCTAGGAGCAATTTCTACCTGGTTGGAGTTGGGTTGTTTTTCTTCCAGAATTGCCATTTTTGCTCCAGTAGAAAAAGCTGGAATGTCTGTATGCTTGTGGTTTCTACCATGGGGACACTGGTTCTCCCTGTAGAAACAGAATGTCTGTACATGGCTGTAGAACAGAGGTGGGCAAAATGCAGCCCACCAAGCCATTCTATCTGCCCATGGAGCCCCTAAAAAATTTGGAAAATTAATATTTATCTGCCCTGGGCTGCCTATTATGTGGCCCTCGATGGCTTGCCAAAACTCAGTAAGCAGCCCTCTGCCCAAAATAATTGCCTGCCCCTGCCACCCAACCACATGAACAGGCACACACCTGTGTCCCAAGGATTATGGACACCATCTTCTCTTTCTTCAACCCATTCAACATTTTTTTATTGTGAACGCCCTAGACAACCCACCAGCCTTTTCTTGTATTCACCCTGATCTCCATGTCATCGGCAGAATATTTCTTGTGAATATTTGGTATATTAATTCAGTGTGTTTGAAGGTAGATATATTGGTCCCTATGAATTTGTAGAACAAAGCTGTGCTAGAAATATCTGACATACTAGTGAGAGTTAAAAAAATATACCTCTTACCATAGTTCTAATCACTATTCTGATGCATCTATGTTTATGTTCTAGAATATTGTGGGTATTGGATTATAAATAATAATGGTAAATCAGTAATAATAAATGATCCAGGCACTGAAATTTCCTTCATACTTTGTTTATATAAATAGACATTTGAATACCAGTAAACTAGAAATGTAAGCAAGTGATTTTTACAAGGGTGAGAGATGACATTTAAAATGTTGCACTTCAAATTTGACTGCTTTATCGTGGAAAGGTACTGAAGTCATAGAAAAGAGATTGGAATGAACTCTGGAAAGTTAGAAATGTGAGAATTTAGAGAAATATTATAGAAACATTTTCTGTGTTTTTGGTAATGAGAAACTTAGTGTATTAGGTGATTTCACCAGGGAACTGAAAAGAGAGGTGCTACAAAGTTATATTGACTTACGGCACATGAAGAGTCAGTAGTCATGACCTGAACAGAGGAAAGGCCAGACCCTAAAGGAATATAGATATAATTAGTGTAAAGGACAGGTAATAGAGGGCACATACTAATGAAGGTAGGGACAGGGACACTGTATAAAGGATTTAGAGGAAAATCTTAATCTGCAAAAGTCAGTTTGGGAAGATGACAATTATGCTTTACCTTATTCTTTCATCCCTATATTTTTATATTAACATACATAAAAATACATTTTCAATAGCACTGTGCCTGAATATTTACCTTAGCAGTTTCCATTATTGGTCCATTAAATCCCATGCAATGCATTACAAATATAATCTATATTGTATTTACTGTACTGTTTATACCAGTGATCACCAACCAGTTGATCTTGATTGGCTGGTTGATCATGGAGACTCTGACAGGCAATTTCAGTCTGAGGGGTGCTGAGTGCATGTATGCTCAGCCTTCCCAGACTGAGATAGACTGTCAGAGGCTCCGTGGCCAGGAGCAGAAGCACGTATGAATGGCAGGATGGTGGCAGGACTCATGTGGCTGGGCTGAGTCTCAACCCCTACTGCCCAGGGCTGGACCAGGTGAGTGAAATGATCCCCCACCATGCACTGATGCCCCCTGCCCCTAGGCGAGTGGGGCCCCAGCCAGGAGAGGGGAGGGTCATAGCCCAGGCATCTTGTCCAGGCACATGTGAGAAGGAAGGGGGAGGCTCCCGGCACTGCACGCACCCCAGCAGAGGCCCAGGGGGCATATGCCCCATCCACCATGCTCACCCTGAGCCTGCCACAGGCTGCAGGTGGCAACAGAATCCCAGAGCACTCCCTTGTGGGGCTGTGGTTGCACTGCCGGGTCCCACGCTGCTGCTCTCTGCCCCCCCCCCCGGTACCCCCAGAAGGAAGGCACAGCCCAGCTGGTACCCAACCCTGCTCCAGGACTGCCTGACCTGCACTTGCCCCGTACCTGGACCAGTGGATCAGGGCTCTGGGGCGCTGCGCTCCACTCTGCCCCATGTGGGCTATGCCCAGGAAGGAGCTGTTCACCCTCTGTCCCCCGCACCTGCCAGGCTCCACGTTCCTGCCTCCCTCACCCCACTCCCAGTGCTGGGGTCCAACCAGGACCTGCTTCCTCTTGGCAGAGCAGCAAGGGCCATGTCCTGGAGCCAAGAAGGGTCCCAGAGATGCTGAGAAATGAGGGGAGAACCTGCCCCCACTTGCCCTGGGCTCCTGGTTGATTCCTGCACCAGCCTCACCATGGCTCCTGGCCCAGGAAGACACAGCTCCATCTGGCCAAGATTGTGGAAGAGCTGCGGGAGCAAGATCTGGGAAGGCAGGAACTTGCAGCCCAAAACCCCTGGGGTAAAAGACTACTGGGGATGGAGTAAGCCCAGACAGCACCAGGGAACAGGAGAGGTCCGCACCGCTGATCCCAGAAGAGTGCTCCTGACCCAGCCTGGAAGGGGAGGGGGTGGGAAGGGAGTAGGAGGGGCAGGGGGTGGTGAAAGATCCTGGGTTGCCCTTTATTTCAAAAAGTGATATTCCCTTTTAAAAGGTTGGAGACCACTGCTATATTCTGTATTTATTCTCATACAATACAGGACAGACACACAACAGTATTCAGTGAAATATTTTTACATTAGTTATTCTCCCTAGTTTGTGCTACTCAGGCTTAATGCTAATTGGAAATTTAACAGATATAGATTTAATTTTTACATGTGGCTGTTCAAATGTGCATCATGTTTGAGGACATCTTTCTGGAGCATGGTAAGTTTACCAGGTAAATGTGGTCTCCAACAAGAGAAAATCAAATGTAAATCCTGAAAGACAATCAATATTTGGTTTGTACCTTTCTTTTTCTGTTCCCTACATCCAGAATAGAGTACATGTTGGCTACAAATGTCCAACTCAAGATCCTTAAAATTCTGGTTTATTAGGAGGATTGAAGCACTATAATGAAGTTAAATCATAAACCTTGGGACTGCCGCCCCCCCCCCCCATACATGCGCGCACACACACACACACAGTAGGAAGCTACAAGAGTCAGGTATACCTATCCCACAGGCGCTGGAGTCTGCCATTGAGGCTTCTTTCAGTGTGGTGTTAACTTCCAGAAGGGGGTCGCCGGCTGGTCCTTTTGGCTGGACAAGTCGGGTGCTGGTCAAGTTGGAGATCAAGAGGGCACCGCTGAGGGTCACTTTTCACTGCTTTTTATCTGTCCTTGGCAGACTTTGGTGACTCCCCAGTTTTCAGGTTTGCCCAATCCAGGGGTCGTTGACCCTCGTGGGACTTCCCCCTCGGTGGCTACTGGATGGCATCTGTCAGTCCCAGGGGTCGTCCACATGTATGTGCAGATTTGGGAGTCCGTTGATGAATTTTGAATAGGGCTCTGGGAGTGGTTGATCTGGAGATATTCAGCCCAAAAGTTGGTCCCCGGCGTTGATTAACTCAGACCAGGGCTTCCAGCCCTTAAACAGTGAAGTTTAGAGATTTCCTGGTTGTTACATTGTCTTCTATTGATTTCTTCCGTTGGTTGATCTGCGGTTTTCCTAGGTGTTAATTTCTGTCTGCTACTGTGTTATGCATTCAATCACTGATTCACTCGCTTTTTCAGGGACCCACCCGATACAGAGAAGCGGCAGTTTGACTCCTGCCCTTGTTAACGTTGTTACTAAACACATTTATAGTTGAAAGTTGAAAGGTGAGGTGTATAAAATATAAGCTACAAAAGTAATGCCATGGCACACAAATAGATAAAAATACCAAAATACAAGGAGAGATACAAAATGCACACATACACATTTTAAAACACAATTCCTTATCTTAAAGTGAAAAAAAAAGAGGAAGGAAGAACAGGTATAAGAGGAAAAACATATTCAAAGAGGGGACAGCAAATGCAGGCAAGAGTAAAAGGGGGCTTTCTGATACATACATCAACTGCAAAACTTTTCATGCATATATATCGCCAAAATAATTTATTTTGCTAAAAGGAGCAGATTAGTTTATATATATTTAATATCATGTGTTGACTCCCCCTTTTTATGAGACCAGATTGAATATTTTTGAATAAAGAACTATTTCCCATTTATTTGTAACAGTATTAATAATGCCAAAAGTTCTGTGAATAATTTGCCTGATGTTCTTTAGTACAGAAATCAGGGTCCATACAAAAAAAGAGGTTGGTGGCTTAACTGGGGTGCTCACAATAAAACTTTTGATAGATGGGGAAGGGAATGGTGCATGGTCCTTGGAATACAATTGTTGCAGGAATGGTAAGGTGTGTGCCTGTGCACAGACTTAGGTGGCTTACCTTTTCATGTTCTTTCTTTTATGTGTTTCAAGTAGGGTGACCATATTATTTTTAAGGAAATTCAGGACACTGCTCCCTCTCCCTCCCTCCTGCTGCACCCCTGTGATTCCAGAACTTTTATTTTAATTTTTACTTTCTATGTGTGTGTGAGTTAATGTGTGTATGTATCTGTTTGGGCATGTCTACATGTGCATTTAGGCACTTTTCGTAATGCACATTAAATTTAGTACCTCCAGTGTGAGGTACTAAACAAATGAGCATTAGGCTGCCTCAGCAATGAATGCACAGAGTTTTTAAGTGATGCTTAATGCACAGTAGCCTATTTTACTGCACATTAGTGTGACAGCATGATTTTTTACATGGTGCATTAATGTTCAGTAAAATAGGCTACTGCACATTAAAGTGCGTGTGTAGACACACCATATATGTCTGTATGCGTGTGTGTGTCTGCCTGTGTGTGCAGCTGCTCTGGATCCAGGCTGCTTTCTCAGCATGCGTGTGTGCTGCACCTTGTGCAGCAAGTTGACCATCATGTCTTCATCATACCCCCTCTATACCTCCCACCACTTCCCACCAGGTTCCTCCCTCTTTGGTTCACTTCCCTGTGCCTCTCTCCTCATGACCCCCACTCACTCCTTCTCCTTTCTCCCTCACTGCCCCTCATCTCTATCCTCCCATTGATATCCCTCTGCCACTTCCCTGCTCACCAGACATCCCCACTTCACTGCCTCCATGACCATCCACTCATTCCTATATCTCTTTCCCCTCCCTGCTCTCCAGCTTGTCCTGCCCCCCACTCTGCCTGCCTCCCCCAGTGCGCACGCGCACACACACACTTGGTAGTAGTGGGGAGAGCTCTAAGCCAAGCTCCAGTTTGAGCTCCCGGCAGCTGGGCTGAGGTGGGACAGAGCTGGCTGGGGCCACAGTCCCAGGGCAAAGAAACATGGATCTCCATCAGCTTGGTTAGTGAGATGTGGGGAGGGACCCCTGCTTCCTTCAGGGTAGGGGTCTGAGCTGCTCTGCTCCCCCACAGGAAGCTTTGCCCTCACCTAAACCCCACTGGGCTATGAACACATATGTGATCAGATAACACTCACAGCATCACTCTCCCCCTGCTCTGCCCCATCCCCATCCCTTCCCCCCCCCATCTCCAACCACTGCTCAGGAGGACCTTGGCTGGGCACCTGTGGTCAGGGTGGTACTGATCTGGAACTTCTGTTTGAATTTTCACTTACCAGCTTGGGATGCCAGGACAGCCTATGAAATCCTGGACTGGCCCAGCCAAACCAGGAAGTACAGTCACCCTAGTTTTAAGTTATGTCCATAGGGCTAAATGTATAGTATACAAGAATGGACCAAAGGAAACAGCCTGTCAGTACAGTAGCCCCTAATGTCTTGTACTTCTGTGACCACCGTGGCACAACCTACAAATTGAACACTGGTCTGTACAGCCACAAGAGAAAATGCACCACCACTCAGCAGAGTAGCTGCAACATCCACTGTCTCTTGCTGATGAACAGACATCATTAAAAGAATGGTAGAAAAGGCTATACTGCCACACTTCACATGTATAAGGGACAAAAGGGTGCCTTCTTCTCAGGAAAGTGGTGTATTAAAACTTGTATAAATTATAGTGTTTATCTTGCTCACTTTAGTATGGTCCAATGATAAAGGGTGCAAACAAGTGTTCACAGGACCCAGTTTAGATTTATATGGTTTACTTTAACCCACCTAAATCTAAACTGGGAATGGTGTGTGCAGTCATTTGCTGCTGCTGTGAGCAGTGTGGGCAGCCTGAGGTTTAATTTGGTGGGTGGAAGGGCTAGCAGGATTATGGAGGCTAGCAGGTCCAGGAGGCATTGGTGGGTCCAGGGGAGATAGAAGGTCCAGGAGGGGTTAGTGGGTTTGCAGTTGGGGTTGTCTAGTCTGGAAAGGTAGTCAGGGGGCTAGAAATAGTTCAGTCAGGGTCAGAGGGTGGGTAGGAACAGCACAGCCCCAGGGCTAGGGCAAGGGACTGGACTTTTCCAGCTCTGGGGCTGTGCTGTGAACATGTATAAGCATTCACTAGACTAGGTTAACCTGTTTTAGACAGAGTTAACTCAGGTCAACCTAAAGTTAACTCACCTGCAAATGCCTCCATACCCAGGTATTTATATGGAGCTAACCTTGGTAACATTATCTGAAGCCACCACATTTGCTCTTTGTTTTTACTTATTTATTTTACAGTCTTCTTCATTTTTCAGTCTTTCAAGCTTCCTGTTTTCCTGTAAAACAGCCTTTTCCTTTTCTCTATTTTAGTTTACAATTTCTTACGCACTTCCATTGGGAGCTTTTTTCTGGTTTCCTTTTTTTTTTTACTACATACATTGATCAATTTATTGCACGTATATGTGGGAATCCATTAACATTTTTTCCATTACTTTATATTACCCCACATAGTTGAGATGGTCAAAACAATGTCTAGCATTAATGTAGAAGGGGAAAAAGCACACAGAGAATAGATGCTATTAAGAGTTTTCTTATATTGACAAATTAATAATATCCCAGGCAGAAAGATAATCAAGGGTGACCTGAGACTAATGAAGGCAGCATCTTGTTTTACTTTATGCATTCAAATGGTGCTTACACAACCACATAAGTACTGTTGCTGCATTTACACAGTTTGCAGAAAGGCAGAGTAGGAGGGCCTTCCAATGTTTTAGCCCAGAGGTGCTCAATTCATGGCCTATGAACTAAATCTAGTACCCAGTGCTGCAAGGCTCCCCACAAATCCAAAAAAAAAAAAAAAAAATTGGCAGTAGAAGAGTGGTGGTACCACCCTCTTGCCAAATTTACAGATCTGTGGGGAGGCCCAGGCCATGCACACTAAATCATGTGCACAGGGCAGTGTGGGACCTGTTTGGGGGGTGCAGGGCCAAATCCCATTATGTAATATGAGTAGGGGGAGCAAGAGCCTGATTCCAGCATGTGGGGCCTGATCCCAGTGTGCAGGGCTTGGAGAAAAGGAACTAGGGTGGGCTGGGTGGGATCAGCATGGGTCTGATCCCAGTGCTTGGGCAGCACGGGGCCCAATTCCAGCATATGGGACCCAGAGGAAGCACAATTAGGGTCCAGGGCCTGATTCCAGCATGCAGGTCCAGGCAAGGGTGGTACAGGCCCCCCAGAAACCCATAGCCCAGTGTTGGTACATGGGGCCCCAGAGCCCAACCTGAGCATTCAGGGTTAGTATGCGGCCTACTTGTGGTGCTCTGGAGCCAGCCATGCAGAGCTCTATCCAAGCATGGGTCGCTAAGTGGATGCATCATGGGACATGATCCCAGCTCATAAACTGCCCCACTCATCTGACCCATGGATAATTATTTTTGAAAGACTTCCGGATATCATGAAGGATTAAAATATTTTCAGTGTTTAGAACACTTCTGAACAGCATTGATATTCATCTGAACCAAACTTACCATTAGAGCAGAGTGGACGAAACCAACAAAGAGTTTGCAAATATTTTCACATATAAATATCATGAGTTCACTCTCTTTGTAATGAGACAAGATTATTCCATGTTCATAAGTATTGAGACAATTCCTAATTTAATGTGAAAATATTAGAAATCAAGTCATTTGGGTTGTGGTATTGCTATAGCCATAATGGTTCAGCAAGGTTTTGTTTTTTGGTGATATCTTTCATTGGACTGACTATTTACTTGGGATAGACACTAGATAAGCTTTTGAGAACAAACTCAACTGTATTCCCTGAGACCTGAGGAAGAACTTTTCATGCCCCAAAACTTGTCTAACATCTCTCACAAGTATATAATTAGTCTAATTAAAGATCACAAAAAACAAACCGTTACTTCTTAAATCCAAATAAAAAAACATTTTTGTTTTCCTGCTTCAAAAGTTTGTGGCATCCAAAAACAATACCTTGTGATTTAAGTGGTGGAAAAAATCTTCTATGAATTGCAAATTGTTAATACTTCACTAATTCACCCATATGCTGAAATCTTTACACATAGTTATTTGGGCCCTAACCTGATAGTTCCTCTCTATTCAGAGAGCACCTAAGCAGATGCACCACTATAAGCACATGCTTAAGGCTTGAAGAAAACAATAGGAAATGGAAGCAGGTACGTACATGCTTTGTTGCACTTGGACCTTGGCAAATGTTAATATGTTTGTACAGAGTAGTCTGCAGCTTACGCACAAAGCTTGAAACTACAATGGTTGATTAGAGTATTCACAAAGAAAATGTAATCAACCATATCAAACAACAAGCTACTTGATGCTCACCTTTAAACGTATGTGCCAGGTCAGATGAAGAGCACACAAGTCCACAAATAGATAACTGAAACAAAAATTGAAAATGTCTGCATTCCTAGATAATGCTTTACAAAGGAAATTCTTAGAGAATACTGAAATTAATAAATCAAGATCAAGCTCTTAATAACCCATGGATTCTTCTTGCAGCAGTCAGGAATTCCAGCCTGGGACTTTCTGTCCCCTAGCTCATCATATCACACTCACAAAAAGCGAGAGAGAAGCATTTTCTTCTAGATTTAGTCATTGGCATCTTGCATAAAGACAATTTGACAGATAGATGCCTGAACTCATTTAATGAGTTAGACATTGTATTCAAGTGTGTGGCATTTGGAATTAAATAGCTGTTTTGAAAGAAATCTCTGCTAACAGGCAGCTAATATATTATGGTAGACAGGAACTATACTTACATTAACATATTAGGCAAGATTCAGTTCTACCAATGATTGCCGTACTTGTGTTTACTTATGTTATAATAAATTACTATTTAGTGAGGGATAAAACTGAACACCAAAACCTCTTTATGAGTCTGTCTATTTGGCAATGACAGGCAACCCTCAAGTGAGTGTACAGTATCTCTAGGGAAGAGGAATCAGTGACCTGGATCTAATGGTTAAGAACCTCATGTCAGTATTTTCACACAGTGGTACTAAATGCAGCAAACAGATGGTACCGGGTTGTGCTTTGAAAAACAAATAAAATAAATTGTCCAGAGACAGGAGGATTCAAGAATATGCTGTGTTTCTTTCATCAGAAGAATTGAATGTAATAAATGCAGAATTAGTGATGAATGTCAGTAATAAGCATATTAGGGAGAATTCACTGCCTGTGGCCAGGAGGGTGGCAGCCGAAGACCACACTAAAGTCCTACTTGCGCCTATTTATAGCTATTTTCTCAAGAATGAATGCACCTTCAGTAGAAGGAACCAGTGAAGGAAGAAAAGATTGTGACTGAAGTATTAATGTACTCTTTTTTAGTTATCATTAGTAGTCAATATCATTTCTTCCTTAGTGTGGCAAGGCAGTTAGAAGTTTTTAGATGAGTTTTTAGGAAAACTCATCTTAAGGGACATCATAATTTGAACAGAAAGAGACACCTTATTCCTAAATACTGTTCTATTTCTCTATTAATCTGAGGTAAAATCATAGGGTCCAGGTCCTAAAAGAAATGAGGTAACAAATTCCCACTGAAATCCTGGAAATATAAACATCAATGGGCATTAGGCAACTAAATTATTTTGATGTTTGTTCCGTAGCTCCAAATCACCCAAGTGAAGTCAACTATGTAAATATGTTTTAATCACATCTTAAATATGTTTTGTGTAGGACTAAAAACAGATTCTATTTTACATTTTTAGCACATGAGTATACTAAGACACTGATGTGCGATCATTCTCCATCCTGTTCAAATCCCAAAAAATCCACTGAAGCTTCTACTTTTGTAACAACCATCATCTTACCCTTGAGTCACAAAATAGCAGTGAGAAGGAGGAGGACCTATCCACCTGTTTATATTAACAGACTTTCAGGGACTCAAAAAGATGGAATAGAATCTATTTTAGGCTCCTAAATCCAACTGGCCACTTAGTACATTACGATCTGGCCATATGTGATTCACTTATGTTTATACAAAAAGTTACTGGAAGATCCCCAATATGACTCCCAGGCTAGGGACAGACATTCATAGTTTCATAGTTGGTAGGGTCAGAAGGGGCCTGAGCAGATCATCAAGTCTGACCCCCTGCCATGTCAGGAAAGAATGCTGGGGTCAAATGACCCTGACTAGGTAATTATCTAGCCTCCTTTTGAAGACCCCCAGGGTAGGAGCGAGCACCACTTCCCTTGGAAGTTGGTTCCAGATCCTAGCTGCCCTGACAGTGAAGTAGCGCCTCCTGATGTCTAGTCTGAATCTACCCTCTGCCAGCTTGTGGCTGTTATTCCTAGTTACTCCTGGTAGTGCTCAGGGGAACAGGGACTCTCCCGTTCCCTGCTGGTTCCCCCTGGTAAGTTTATAGACAGCCACCAGATCCCCTCTCAGCCTTCTCTTGTGGAGGCTTAACAGGTTAAGGTCCTGTAGCCTCTCCTCATACGGCCTGCCCTGCTGCCCCCGACCATGCGAGTGGCCCTCCTTTGGACCCTTTCAATGCTGCCCACATCCCTCCTGAAGTGCAGCATCAAGAACTGAATGCAATATTCCAACTGTGGCCTGACCAGCGTCACATAAAGGGGGAGGATCACCTCCTTGGACCTGCTCGTGGTGCATCTATGGATGCATGACAAGATGCAGTTAGCTTTACTGACCACGTCCTCACATTGGTGGCCCAAGTTCATGCTGGAATCAATAATGACTCCAAGATCCTTTTCTGCCTTTGTGCTGATGAGAAAGGAGTGCCCCAGCCTATAGGTATGCTGCTGGTACTTTTTACCTATGTTCAGTACCTTGCACTTGTCAGTATTAAATCCCATCCTATTCTCATCCGCCCACCCCTATAACCTGTCCAGATCAAATTGTACCCTGTCCCTCCCTTCTAGCATGCCTACCTTTCCCCACATCTTAGTGTCATCTGTGAATTTAAACAAGGTGTTTTTCACCCCCTCGTCCAAGTCCAAAAGCCTGAGACTGAATTGATTCAATCTTTGCAGGTTAGTCTAACCTGGGTAGGCTGAACTGGTTTGTAACCACACAGACATACCCTCTGGACTCAAGAAATGCAGGCACATGCCTGCAGTGGCTCAGGCTAGAAGCTGGGGGATGCTAAAGTAGCCCCCCTTTCCCTTCTACAATGCTGAGCTGAGGGGGAGCATGGCCAGGCCCACCGGCAGGACACTCTGATTAGGGAAGGGGTCCCCCCACAACTGTTGATAACAGAGCATTTAATTACACAGCAAGGCGTTACACAGAGAGTTGTTAGCATTTATCAACCCATCAAACAAAACAAAGTCTCTCTCATTAATTAAAGCTCTTCTTAAGCAACTTTTTCCAAGGAAGGAATGGAAGGATATTACCAGCTACCTGGTGATTAGCTCCAAAAAGCCCTAAGCTGACACTGTCCTGTCTGCCTTTGTTTTATCTACCACAGACTGTAGCCAGCATGTGGTATTCTAGCTAATGTTGAGAGGTGTCTGTGTAAGGCAGAGGAGAGTAGAGAATCCCTGCTTGAGCAGGGAGTGGGGGGAGCAGGGCCAGGGAGAAGACAGGCAGACACTCCAGGCCAGGGAGAAGAGGGGTGGGACCAGCCCTGCTGGGCTGGAGTAGAGCCCCGCCCAGGAGAGCCCCACCCAGGAGAGAGTAGAGCCCCGCCCAGGACTGCAAAGCATCTGGGATGCTGGGGGACTCTGGTTTAACTTAAACCAGGAAGGGGTCTAAGATAGACATTGCATAAACTGCTTTAACACAAATCAGTTAAATCTGATACTACATTCAACCAGGTTTATCTCAAACTGGTTTCAGTTATTTTCAAACTGATTTATGTGCACTGAAGATCTGTTGTTACAGGTTTAAACCAGTTTATGATCACTTAAACTGTTTTTTGCGTAATGTTTATCCCTAGCCCCAAAGTCATCTTCAAACCACCAGAAATCCTACCCTTCCAAATGAGAATAAGTTTGTGTCATATCTTAAACTCCCAAAGCATGTATTATCCTGGGGCAAGTCTGGCATCACTTCTTGCAACCCATCACATATTTATCACTATGAAATAGATGTGCTTTACCTATGATCCATGTTATGTCTAAAATTGTCAATTCTGGCATTCTTTTCCTCTAGACCAATACAGCTACAACCTGGATATCTGACACATGGAAGATATCAAATTTTAGATGATTTTTAAATGAACTCTTCATATTTTCCCAAGCAGAAAGCAACTGTGACCACCTGAAACCTAAGATTGTGCTCTTGCTTTTGTTTTAGTGTAATATGCATCATCACAGATCTTCACAGGAGGTGAGAGGCTCCATACCAGCTATGAACTAACTGCCCAAAGGCATTTTCTATCTATTGACTCCTCTGTGAAATCCTATGAAATGTGAACTATCATTTCTACCCAGAACGTTTACAATCTTTTCTCCAATTCCGGATGGGGGGTGTTTGTGCCCAAAAGCTTGCAATTAAAGATTTTTTTTTTTCAAAAATCTTGTTGGTCTAATAAAAGATATCATCTCTACTACAAGTCCAAATTGTTAACTATGCAATTTCATTACATGGTTTCTAGGATGAACACTGCTCCTTTCCTGATAATCTGTAGGTGGATCATGGAGTGTCCTTGTATGACATAATTCTGACAGAGTTTATGATTGTTTACAGTTCCTCCCTATCCAAACTCCAATCACACACCATTCTATGACATATTTAAAGTATTTCCAGAGTCTCAAAAATTAGCCGTCAATCATAAGTAAATTAAGAATAACACATGATCCTGAGTGACTTTCTCCCCGGCATGCTATATAGGTTCTAAATATCATCATTATTAAAATGTGTGACCCTAAACATAGAAAAAAAATGTCCAGGTTTTAGGATAATCATTGTTTTAACTTTGGTGTTCTTTCCATTCCATGTAATAATACTTTTAATACCATAGACCTTTTCCCAAACACCCACACTAGCCCTTAATTAGCTTGATAATCTTATTACTTGTTATTACCAAACCCAGAATATTGAGCCTCTAGAAAGGATAGAATTGTCTTAAAAATCATGGGTGCTGACAGATGCGGGGAGAAAAAAAATACAGCAAAAAACCCACCAACCCCCAAAACAGCACTTAACCAAAACAGGGATCATGTCAGTTTGAGCCGGTTTTCCACCATTGATACAGTGCATGCACTTCAGCAGGGCTTTTTGATACTTTTATTTAATAGCTGATTGAGTCATCTATGGCCAAAAGTGCCAAAAAGCCCTGCTGAAGCACACAAACTATACAGATGCTGGGGAGCCAGGACAAACTGATGCAATTCGTCTTCTGGGCATGGTCTGTGCTCAGCACGGGGTACTCCGAGCTGAAAGTAAAGCACCATTTGTTTTTCGCACATCTGTAAGCACCCAATGATGTTAAACATAATTTACTTTCTTTTTCTTTTAATATTATTCTTTTGATTACACTTGCTCATGGTTTCAAACTTTCTTCCAGAATCATTAGGGACAGAAACTTATTTATCATCATCATTCTTGTTGTTGTTGTTGTTGTTGTTGTTGTTACTACTGCTATTAATACTGTAAAAAGAAACCTGGCATTGATATAATGTGATTTTAGGAGCTACAACTTTTAGCAAAATACTCATTACTGTGACACTGCTGGTAAATTCAGGAGAGTACTTCAGCAGGTCTCCTTAGAAGGCTGTGGCACCATTGGCAGCAGGGAGAGTGCCACCTCAGCATCTGGTCTTCTTCTGTGCTCCAACCTGCCTGCCAACTCTTTCTTGGCCCCACCTCACTTCCAGCCTCTCACCTGCCACAACTTTGATCTTATATTGCTTGTTGTTGGGGAAGGCAGTCCTTGGGGCTGGGAGTAACCTCACTAGTAATCTTGCTTTCCCAGCCAGGCCAGCCTCACACCTGGGGCCTGTGCTGTCTCTCAAGTCCTTTTCCTTTAAAGGAGTGTCCCTGAAGGCTTCTGAGCACCTGTCTGGACTTCAGCTGTCACAGCCTTGGCCCCCTTTTTCTCTGGTCCACTGTTTAAGATCTCATCTCCCAGGTATCAATCCTGTCTTTATAGCAGCCCCTCCTGGGGTTCCAGTCTCACCATGCCAGTCTGGTTCAGGGCTAGCTTCTGGCATCTAGAGCAAGGTACCACACCTAGGCACCCCTGCTCATGGCCTCCTCCACTTCCTTCAAGCCACAATTCAGTCCTCCAGTCTCAAATTCAGAATGAAACAAAACAAAAGCCAGTTGTTTCACAAAACAATCTCCCTCCCTCAGAATAAATGCTGCCCACAGGCCCTAGCTCCATTGGAGCCATCTCACCCCAGATGCCCTGGGTAGCTCAAGTGCCTGCCTGCCTACCTGTTCATCTTCAGCAGCCCCTCTCTCCCAGGAGCAACTCTCTCTGCTGCAAGCAGGGGATGACCTTTGCATCATCAGAGACTGGGCTTATATCCCCAAGAGCAGCCTCCTGGCCATGTGACCAGATTGTCTGTACCCAGTGGCCAGGTGCAGCTAGTGGCTTCATTAGCCACCTGGCCTTTTTAGTCTGTGTCTCAGTCCCCCTGGGCTACTACTCTTTGCTGCCCTTCCTGGCCCTGAGTTTCCTACTAGGATGACCACCTTTTCAAAATGGAAAGGCAGGACACATGCCTGCCTTCCCCACCACCTCAGCCCCTGTCCCACTCTTTCCCTCACCAAGGGGGCCTCAATCTGCCCCCAGCTGCAAGCACCTTCCAACCCTCCGTAGACTTACCTGCAGGGAGCTGCTCTCCATGCCACCCAGCTTGATTCCCAGCCATGTGCATGTGTGCAGGTGCAGCCATGCACATGGTTCCCCCTGCATCCCACTCCCAGCAGCCCCAAGCAGCCCTTTGCAGACTGGAAAGCTGCCCGTTTTCAAGGGGAAACCAGTCATTTCTTGATCCCTACATGACACTATGAATCCAGGTCAAATGCTGTCCCAGAATCATGCAGCCCAGGACCAGGACTTGATGTTCCCTTTCTGGGACTGTCCCACCCAATTAGGGAAGGGTGGTCACCCTATTTCCTACCCTCTCAGACTTTCCTTGTAACAGGGACAGGGATAGGAGTTCCCTGTTACAGAGGCTCCTAATACAATAAAACTGAATCTTATTTTGCTTTATAATAATTCTGAATCCTGGCAGGATTGCCTTTGTAGACCCTTGTCCTTACAGCATTAGCACTTACATTCATTGTTTGTTCAGGTTTTGTTTGTTTGTTTGTTTTTTTTTTCATCAAAGTTGTCATTGCCCAAAAACTTCTCTTGAATTTTGAATTCTTATGGGAGAAAAGAGAGGTAATACCTTCTGGAATAGCTCTGAACCAGGAAACCTTACAGTGTAATTTCTAAAGCAGTGATCCATGTGATTTTTTTCAGACTTACTGGAGCCTGGCAGCATCAAGGAAATCCAAAAAAAGTCTTAATGTTCTTCCTCTTCCTGGTATGCTTCAAGGGTTTTTTTTATTTGCCTTTACACTTTTGTCTACCTTTTAAAAGTCTGCTTATCTGAATCTCCACCTTAGCTGTCAAAATGTTATAGGTTTCTTGAAAACGTTCTGTACATTTTGAAAAGGGCTATCACTTTTTTGTTTTAATACTATGTAGATTTGAGTGTTGCATTTGGAAAAACTTTTTAAAAAATAAACAAAAAGAAAATACCACAACCAGTAATGACTTCTGCAGTGCTTAGCATGCGGCAGTGTTATACTATGCATATGGTAGCATGCTGACTGTGCATTAAACATGCCTTTTGATATCTGTATATACACCTGAGTGATCTTTAACAAACTCTCATTAGTTGCTGGAAATATCTGTTAGAATTATGGCAAACCATACATTATACTTATAATTTATATATGCAGGGACTCAAGTTGCTTAAAAATGCATTTGCCAAAAAAAAAAGAAAAAAAAGAAAGAAACAAAAAAAGAAGGGAACATTTTTTGTGGGTAGCTGATACATAGACCCTTTTTCTAAGGGACAGCTCATTTCTTTCTGCAATCACCAAAAAAGGATGCCATCTTAAATTGTTGTTTTTTTTTTTGTCATTTATTAACTTAAAGCTTTGAAAACCTTTGTTCCCCCTCTAGGTTTTTTTTATTTGCTTGTTTTTTGTTTTTTTTTTAATGTCCCCTATTGGAATCAATTTAAAAAGATGCTGGGAACTTACTCTTAAAGTATGATTCTTTGTCATTGCAAATCCCACAGGGATGATTTCTGCCTGTCCAGGAAGTAGATATGGTCCTATAATATATTCACACTTGTGGAGACATTTTCTGTGGTCAGGGACTGATCTAGAATTAAACAGGTCAATGGGATCAGATTGAGTGCATGCTGCAACATCAAAAGCCATCATAAATCACAGATTATTGTTCTGAGTGTCATCACTCATGTGATCGCATCACTCTGAGTGTCATGTGTTTTTATCACATTTTACCCATCCAGTTTTACAGTTCTTGAAGGACAAATTGAATTGAGGACATTATTTTATATAGGATCTCTGAAAAGAAATAAATTTGGCATGTGTCAGGGCACTAGGAAAAACAGCTGCCATAGGAGGTGACATGCATATGACAATGAAAGCAGATTCTGATCGGTAGTAGAACTGCATAAATACAATACAGTTGAATTCATGAATATTTTTGTGAAACTTTCAGAACCACTTTTTTACATTAATTCCCCCTTTAATTTACTGAGATATAAAGACTGGGAAAAGCTCTGTTATCCACATAAGACATCTAAACAATCACAAGTGTTCATAGATAATCTGCAAACAAAAAAAAAAAGGCTTCTCCCATGAATGGATGAAATAGCATCTGGATTCAATAAGTTAATCATAAAAAAAAAAAAAAAAAGAATGGTAAATACTAATTCTGACCATTCAAAAGAAAATAATTTGTTATAAATTTGTTGACACTATTTCTCAAATTATTATTTATAATGAACATTGAATAAAATTCCTGACTGGATCACATTTAGTTCATAACTGAATAATGAGCTGCATGCATCAGATAAAGAATTGCAATGAGTAATTTGATCATCTATAACAGGCTTGTCCAACATGCAGCTGGCCAAGCCATTTTCTGAGGCCTGAGATCCCTTGCTCAGGACAGGCAGGTGGGGGAGGGGAGGGGAGCTGCTCACCCCCGCGGGACCGGGCTCATGTGACCTCCCATGTCACATGAGCTGGGTCCTGTCGCTGCCTCTAGGGCTGCTCAGTGTGGAGTTGCCCCGGCCGCACCTGATGGGATGAGCTGAGGACAGCGCCCGCTTTTACTTGTCTCTGGCTTGGCCCCTTGCTCCCGGTGTCCCACCTGCCTCCCGGGACCTGCTGGGCTCAGAGGCCATGGGGTGGGGTGGGAACAGGATGCAGCACCTGGATCAGGCAGTCAGCAGGGCAGCCTCAGGGGGGCCTTGGCAGGCGGGGTCCTGGCTTGACCTCTGCAGGGCTGGTGTCCACCGGGCCCTGTGCTCCAAGCTCACAGCGCTGAGGGTGCCGGGGTTGCATGCACGGAAAGCTGGGCACCATGGTGACTGGGGCCATGCAGGCGGATGGGCGAGGGGCTGTGGTGCAGGGGCCGCCTCGTTCTGGCCCACCTTGGGCAGCGCTGGCTCATGGGGCTGTGCTGTTTGGGGGTGGTCCAGGGGGGAGGGGGGGATTGTCACTCCCTGTGGCTGGGCCAGTTGCTGCTCTCCTGCCATGGTGGCTGCCTGCACCCTCCCGGGAGCCGTTTGCCTTCACCGCAGGGAAGTGCGGAGGAGCGGAGTGCCTCGTGTTTCTCTGAGGCCTCCCCCACCAGGAGACGCCCTGGGCAGACCAGGCCTGAGACCCTGCCAGGCTGGGAACTGGCTTCATTCCCACAGTTCTGACATCCCCCATGTCATGCATTGGCTGGGCCACAATCGCGTCTGCCCAAGTGCTGCCAAGACTTTGGGCAGTGGTGTTGCTCGTGTGGGCAAGGCCTAGGGAAGCAGTGGCATAGGCAGCCCCTTGGCCTGCTTGAGAGCACCGGCTACATTGGTTTGGTCACATATTTTAACACGGCTGTCAAATATCTTCTGGGGCTGCTTTCAAATGGTAGTCATAGTAGGCAGAAGCGGGGGGGCGGGGGGGGGCAGCTGTTGGGATGGCTGGTCCAGGACATCATTTGCTGTAGTTTGTCACTAGCTGAGCACAGGTAGGGGTTTTAGCCAGTTTTGCCTTATTTCAGGCTTGTCCAACATATGGCCCACAGGGTGATAAAATATGAATATGGCTCGCTGGCCCACTGGGTGATAAAAAGTTCATGATCCGGCCCCACATTCAAAAAGGTTGGGCACCCCGATCTATAAGCAAGAAAATGGACCTTGAAACAGTAGGCCCAGGGTGGGAGCCTTATTTCAGTCTGTGCTGTAGAAGCCATGCTGAATTGTTTGCACTTTGCTTTTTAGCCTGGAGGCTTGAAGATATTTGCCTGTGCCTAGGACTATTAATAATCAGACATATACGACTATGAGAAGATATTGAAAGGGACAGTCTAAGTGGAAAAAAAAAACCCTGCTGCAGTTGGCTTGGTGGGTAGACTGATGATAAATACCTTTGGATGTCTAGGATGAGGAAATATCACTAACACAGCATTCCCTCTCTGTCTCTCTCTCTTTTTAAGAATAGTAAAATTCTGCTGTCATGTTCACTGCGGTGTTATAATAATAAGATCATAATAAGATCATTGATGTTAATGAAGTCCTCCAGATTAACATCAGGGTAAATAACTTTAGAGCTTGACTTGGGTTATGTGCAGACGTTACAGTTAGATTGACTTCACTAGGGTAAGGTCAATTTAAGTGCTGATCTCTGCAGATATTCAGGGAGGTTAAATCAGGTAAAAAATGGTGGGCCCCAACTAAATAAGTGAAGAGCTAAACTAACTTAGATTGGGAATGGGTTAGCCTGATCTAGTGAATATCAGCAGATATTCGGAGCCTGGCCCTGGGGCTGGGAAAGCTCAGCTGCTCACCCCAGCACCAAGATTACTTTCTTCCTACCCTGCCCACTTTCAATCACCCTAATAATCAACACAATGGAACAAATTTAGACTTGGTGGAAATGAATCTACTTTGCTGCTGATGTCAGTGGATCTGAGATCACTCAGGCCAGGTCTAAAATTGGCCTTGAGAGCTCATATGCTTTTACTTGCTTAATTAAAAAAACATCTTTCTAAATCCCATAGGTATAAGCCCACCCATTCTTTGTTCCTTGAGTGAACCTGCCACCACTTCTTATCGCTTCTTTATGATCTTGCTTGTTCTATTTTGCTTTGCTTCTTTTCTTCTGTGTTTCCCTTTTGGCTAATAATATTTATTTTCGTTTATATGACTGATAAAATCTGCTATAAAATTAAAATACGCAGCTAAGCTTGCAGATGGTTATGATGATATCTGAGTGGTTTTCCAGTTTTGGCACATGCACTACAGTCCCCACCATAAGCTCCAGTAAATAACTGCATTTCATATACTCATCATAAAAAAATCAATATGCCTAGAAGGACAAATTAATAAATATAAACATTGATATTTTAATGGTATGTAGATTAAAAGTCCTTCTCTAGTATTGGAAAGGCTTCTATTTATTACATATCGGAAATTGGATTCACATTATCCTCATGATGTATTTAAAATTTAATAAGTGTAAAATGGATGCAGTAAAAAAGTAGGCTAAATATGTTTGTTACTGTCTGGAGCCCTGCATATAAATAAATTAATATTAATGCTTCATATTATGGTTTGGCACATCTTAGCTTCACTGATAGATCTGATACCATGCTAGATATCTCTTTTTACACTGTGAATTAGAACTTCAACTGGTGTAGCCTGACACAACTCAATTGATTTCAATGGAATTACTGTCTGAACATGATGTCACATACATCTTTTATCACTTAGAAAACTCAATATCTATTTCTTGAATTGAGAAATAGAGTTTAACAAAACAGGAGATAAAAGATGAGTATGCCAACAGAAGAGAATTTCCCTAGTTTGGCCCCTTTACCTTAGTTAGAATGTACAGCTGTCTGTTGCAAGCAGTAGCAGAGTGAAATTTGCAGCTGTGCCGTAGTGCCTAAGCTCCTTATAGGGAGAATGGAGAGAGAGAAGGGACTCAGAATGGGATTCACAAAGGTCAGCAGGCTGAGTGGCAAGTCACTTAAGCTATTCAACAAAACATGATGGAGAGAAGGCCTGTGTTAGACTCCACCCTTCTTGGTGGCCTAAGCACCTATCTGTGACCTTCAAGAAGGTGGCTACCTCAGGGCAAGATTTACACTTGGAACCCAAAGCTATGTCTATTCCAAAAATGGCAATGGCAGCTTTTGCTCTCCTTAACCATGAAGAGTGATTCCTTGATAAGAAGCAGGATAGCAATGGTCAGTGCCAATCAGTCACCCACAGCACTGTATAAATGCAAATATAATTCTTCCAATTCAGGAGACAGACTATGGCATGTTTGAGGAGCATAGCAGCACGGCATGTTTGAGGGCAACATTACCTGACTTGGCAATCTCCATAATTTCTACCGAAGCTGTGTGACTGCAAAAAAAAAAAAATATTTCAAGACTGACTGGGCCAAAGAGAGGGAACATTACTTTTCAGCCCACTAATTAGAGTAGATACCTGGGAAGAGGGAAGACCTGGGTTTTACTTCTTGAAACATGAACGGTTTATGTATTTTACATTAAACAGACATTGAATAGGGTGTATGATTGCACTTTGAAACATGAAGCAGAGCTGAAGTTTCTCCTCTTCTAGAGTGAGTGCCTTAAACACTAGGCTAGACACATATACTCTCTTACAAAGTCACTTTTTCTCTGCCTCTGATTCTATAAATCTCATTTTTTTCCGCAAAGTGGAAGACTTTCAACTAGAGTACAGTACTTACTCAAATATCAGAAAAGATTTCCCCCACAATCAGCATGGGGGGGGAAATTTTCTCATCTTACATTTGCGTAAAAGGAAACCTCATTAAATAAACTGTCTATCGTTAAACTAGTGCCAAAAGCAGTATACGTTTGGTAATGGAAACCAACTACTGAGCTGATTAAATGCAGCCAGCACTGAACATAACTATAAAACACACAGACCATATTAAACAAACACACTGATGGGAACAAGGATAGGTTAGTGTAGCCCATCTTTATTAGATATATGGTAGTGCCCAGTGTGTCCAAGCCCCCTCAGTGCTGACTCTTTCAAGTCATGATGAGATAGTATATTGAATACATTTAGACTTCTTCACTCCCACAGCTGAGCTTTCTTTCCTGTTTCCAGTGATCCCTGTTTCATTACCAGCCTTAAATGTCTGGCAAGCATCACTAAATGGGGCTTGCCAGGCATTTTCTCTCACCATCAGCATAAAGAAAACCATTGTACTAGGACAAGGAGTTCTATAAGATCCATCAATCATACTTAATGAGACCCAGCTAGCAGTAGTCCAAAAGTTCAACTACCTAGGTTCTACAGTGACTACCAACCTCTCACTGGATGAAGAACTTAATGTTCTCATTGGAAAGGCTGCTACCACCTTCAACAGGCTAACTAACAGAACATGGAACAAGTCAAAGCTTACCATCAAGACCAAAATGCTAGTGTACAAGGCTTGCATGCTCAGCACCTCTCATGTATGGTAGGGAAACATGGACAGCTTATGCATATCAATAGAAAAGGTTAAGCAGTTTCTACCTGCACTGTTTACGCCGGACACTCAACATCAAACGGAAAGATAAAGTTACCAACACAGAGGTTCTTCAAAGGGCAAATTTACCAAATGTGACAGCCTAACTCAAACACAGATGACTGCACTGGCTAAGCCATCTGAGCAGATTGGAAGATGGATGCATACCCAAGGACATGCTATGTGGGGAACTATCAGAGTGACCAAGAGCAACAGGATGCCCCAAACTTCACTACAAAGACACATGCAAGTGAAATATGAAGGCATTTGAAATCCATCCTGACCAATGGAAAACTTTGGCAAGTGATCATAAGAAGTGGTGTCATTGTCTCCACCTGGGCATCAAAGTTCATGACAAAAATTGGCTCCAACGACTTGAAAACAAAAGAACCCATGGGAAGCAAGCAGCTCCCGAACCACCTAACTATGACACATACATTTTCAACCACTGCCACAGATCATGCAAATCTCGGATTGGACTATTCAGTCTCATGAGACATTGCAAACCTTTTATGTCATAGGCTGCAGTATCCACCATCTTCCATACATGAAAGGATACCAAAGACATATATAGTTTGTACTATATACAAGTAGGTACAAAAGCCCTGCTAAAAAGTGTTTTTCTGAAATACCTATGCTAAAACTTGCAGCAGTTTCAAAACGGATAAAATGCATCAATTATGGATGAATGAAATCTATGCATACCTGTAGTAATTTGCCTAAATGCCACTTACTAAAGGCCTGTGTATTTCAAAGTCACTGTTTTCAAATGTGCTCCTCATGTGCTTAGGGAGAGCAGGGTCTGACAGTAAGGTGAAGGGGAGGGGGTGGGAAAGGGTCTGTAGATGGAAGAAGTTGGGGTCAGAGGGCAAGGGGGCCACTTGACCCCCACCCCAGATTTATTTTCCCTGCTGTAGCAGAGAAAGGGGTACAGATTCAAGAGACACCTCCAATAATTAGATTCTATACCTGAAAAATTATAACAAATGTATAAATCTTCCATATATAGAATCTAATTATTTGGGGATCATCTTATATTTGAGTAAAACCAGTAGTTGATGGTGTCTTTAGTCCAGAAGAAAGTGTAATCTGCTATTCACAGCATGCTCCAGATGTAGGAGATATGTACTTGATTCCTTAAGTAACTTAAAACACGGTATCCTTGATGAGTGTTCTAGACATTTAGCTGTAGTCTACAATGGTGGGGCCAGGGGCAGGGGGGTACCATTTTTTTCTTCTAGTCATGCTTGTGACTGGAAGTGGCCCTGGGTACTCTTTTTTTTAGGTGTAACTGAATCATGTCCACATATTAGGCATGTTGTGATCACATGTATAGGATCAGTTCCTTTAGAAAATTAGGCTCTTTGAGTGTTTTTACATGTGCTCCGGGGGTGGAGGGGGAGGTGCTTTAATTAGAGTAGCTCCAAGAGCCACTCTAATTACAGTTCCTGGAGCATGGCATGTATCAGCGTCCCTGTACTTTGAAATGGTGGTGGGGATACTTTATTTAAAGCGTGTTGAATGAGCTTTAGTTCAAGTGCCCCACCACCATTTTGAATCACAGGGATGCTGATACATGAGATGTGGAGGCTAGCTGGAGCACAGTAATTACCATGCTCCAATAGACTGAATTTATCAAGTCTGCTCCAATGCGCTGTAATTACAGCATGTCAGAGCAGCCTCTCAGCTCATGCACAGGCACCCATAAACACTGAGCAGAAAAATGTCAAGGGGGCTTGAGTTTGAAAGAATAAATGTTCAGGACCCTCTGAAAATCATGACCCTGTATGGTTATCAGGGTTGACACCCAAAATTGTTAATCATATTCAGAAATACAGATCCAGGGGTTTGATTAAAGAAGAGCTTGCATACTGGAGTAATGTCTCTATGACTGAGCCTATCTTGATCTACTTTGCTCTATCTCCTTCTCCACTGAGTAACTGTGGTCTTGCAAAACTAAGATCTTCAAAATGTATTGTACTTTATAAATGTAACAAGATATTTATAAATCTTATTTTTTACATCCTTACTGAGTGGAAACATATTTCCTCTTATTTAATTAATTTTGTGAGTTTATTGAAAAAAATTATGCTTCAAGGCCTTTTTTTTAATTTCAGTTTGGCTGTTAGCACTGAGACCTGAGTCATGCCCTGGCTGATTGCACTCAGCTTGGACCTCTCTGGAACACAAATTTTCTGAGCCTGCCAACATATTTCAGCTAATCTTAACTCCTCAGAACCAAGGTCTCATAGTACTGTCCCAAAATAAACTCACATAAAACAACAGTCTAAACTTAAGTATACATTTATGTGCACAGCTTAGATGTATGCATCAACACAAAATGAGATAGAATCCTTGGCAGGTAAATTCACTGGCACACATACTGGTAACTGTTAAATTGCAGCAGTAGCTAAAGAAACCACCCAAGAATGAGGATAAATTAGCTTGTACTGAGCTCCATGCTGTTGCAGCCAGGATACTACCAGTACTCAGCCTAGTTCAGGTATCTCTAAACTACACTGCAGTATAGTGGCTGCATTAATTTCTGAGCATGCCAGGGAGTATTTACACATGCATCTTTTAAGCAGGCTTAGCCTAAAATGACCATTTTTAAGGCACATTAAGGATACACATCTATGTGTGCGCTCCCTTAATGCATCTTAAAATGGTGATTCAAGGCTATGTGAGCCTAAATTTGATACCTGCATGCTTTATAGAGCATAGAAGAGGATGTCCAGCTTGTAGAAAATGTGCAATGACAGGCATCTTCAAATATCTGGAAGGCTGCCATAAGAAGGAGGGGGAACATTTTTTCTATCTTGCTGAAGAAAGTAGGATGTGGACCAATGGCAAGTTGCAGCAAAGTAGGTTTAGACTGGATATCAAGATAAACTTCTTCACTGTTAGAACAGTATAACAGACTGCCTAGGTAAGCTGTGGACTCTGCATCATTGAAGGAGTTCAAGAGATTGGACAGGCATTGGTCAGGGATGATCCAGGAGTAGCTATGCCTATGATTAGTATAGATATTTCTCATGTTTCTGAGCTTTGCTGGTTGCTACTTGAAGGAAGAAGGGCATTTTTCCCCCTCCTGTAGCTATGCATGTCAAGGTTTTGTTTTCTTCTTTGGTTTTTTTGCCTTCCTCAGAACCATTAGGTGTTGGTTGCCACCAAGGCTGTGGATTTTGATTGTGTGCGCAAATTCTCCTCCTGGACATGAAACTTGGAGCTTCCTGACTAGAGGGTCTTGCCCCTCCACTCAGGGTAAGGCTGATTACCACATTTAGAACCAGGAAGGAATTTTACCCTATAGTCAGATAGATACAAACAGTGAGGGGTATTGCCTTCCTCTGTAGTAGGGGTATAACAGGGAACCCCAGTCCTCTTAACTACATACAGGGCACATCTACACATGCACATTTACTGTGCAGTAACCATAATTACTGCACTGAATGAGCAGTACATGTCTACACATGCACACCCATACTGGCAAGTAACTATGGCAATGGAAGCCAATTTGAGTGTAAATTCAATACCTGCATCATGCAGGTATCAGATTTATGCCCAATTAGTTACTGTGCAGTAACATATGTGTAGATGCATTACTGTGCAGTAACTCAGAGGTCTCCCTGCTGGGTCTGCCCAGACACTAAGGGGCTGGTCTAAGCCCAGTCCCAGGGCTCCTGCCTGGCCATCTCTATTCAGTTTTTTTCCAAGTGCTGGCAGCTGGCTCTGGCTTGAATTTGGGACTAAAGTTAATCCCAAAATCTGGCAACCATGGGCATTTTTACACATGCAAGTGCCTGCAAGTGCAAGTGCTTTGAAAACTGCCTGGCACTGTGACTGTTGTAGCTGTATAAGCAGCAAAATGTGTGTCAGAGCTGAGAAAATGGTGGCAGTGCACTTTAGAACTAAAACACCTCGAAGGTGCTTTAGTTTAAAAGTGCACTGCCACCATTTTCTGTGCAGTGATCGCATTTTGCCACTTATACAACTGCACACAGCACAGTACATGTCAGCTTGTGTGCAGAGAAGACTCAATTAATCAAGTCTGCCCAGAAGCAACAGATCTTCAGCATGTTGCTGAATGAAAAAGTATGTGTACAAATGCCCCATGTGGCCTGAGGCTGGATCTTCCCACAGTGGCCACAGGGGCACAGGGCAGGCTGTTCTGACCTGGGACTAAATTTAGTCCCAGGTCATCTGCATGTGTAGACATCAGTCTATTCTTGCTTACTGTGCAGCAACTTACTGCACAGTAAATTTAAGCCATCATAAATGCACATGTAGACACGTCCACAGAGGAGGAATAGGAGAGAAGAATGAACAATTCCACCGAGGGGTTAATAAATTAGCCTTAACATCACAGGATAAATGCCTCTTTTGAGGGGAAGGTGAAAGTTCTTCTTAGGGACTGCCCAAGAAGCAGCCTTATTCAGTCTCCCTCTCCTAAGAGGACCTCCCCCAAGAAGCCAGCCCTAGTGTGGCTTCACAAGGGGCAAGGCTCTGGCTTTGAGACCTGGCTCCTCTCAGTGTCTGCCTTTCCCAATGATCTGTAGCACCCCCAACCTGTGATAGCTCTTTCTTTTTGGTCAGCTACTAGAAAGGAGAGAATTTGTGTTGTTGTTAATGAAGAGGGACATTGGAGTGCCAATGTCCCCAGACAGCACAAGTGACTCTGCTTCAAAACAAAGTCTTTATTGTGCCATTACAGTTCCCTCTGTCCACCCTGGAACCTTCTTTCCTTTCAGCAATCTCAGAGCCTCGCTCATGCTCCTTAGGCCCAGTCCGCCACCTACTTGCAACAAAACAGCTACATAAGTATAGTGTTATTCAGCTGGAAACAATACTAGCTCAATACCATGAATACAAAATCATGGGGAAACAAACAGGGTGCAGTGTCGGGGCCTTGCTTCCAGGACTAGACTGTCCCTCCCTCACCACCCCCCTCCCCTATATGAAAAAGGTATCAAATTATTAAACTATTTACAATTATTTAATGCAACATCTGCTCGCACAGAGCCCCACCCTAAAACAAGAACTGCAGGCTAGAACTCAGCCCACTTAACCTTTTCTGTGAAAATTACAAATAGTATGTTTCTGATATAAATATGTCTTTTTGAGGTATCATGCAAATTCCAAAGCTGAAAAAGCTCTAAAAGTCACTATACCCTAGAATGATATTAACAATAGCTTTTCAAAGCAATCCATTTACAGTCAACATCAGCAAAACACAAGCCTTAACCAATAAATTGACCTTGAAAGAATTTATTGGATGACATACTAAGAAAAGAACAAACAAATATCTGGTGAATGTTATACTGACATCTAGGGTTAAACTCCATTTAAGTAATTACTTCAGAAGCGTTGCTACTAAATAGGTAATTTATATGTGTCAGATGTACCTGCCTATCTCTGGCTCAGGATAATCAGAAGTATGATTTTTCAAGGTAGAGGAGAAATAAGTACACAGCATGAACACTGTCATTTTTGCAAGGGATTATAATAGAGGTTGGAGTTGTTCACTGTGGATTTTATTCAATATATTCCTTTTACAGGTCCCCAGGCTGAAGAAAAGCCAGTGTTTAGTTTCATTGCTTTGTAAGGACATGCAAAGTGTATATCAGAAGTATGAAGCTTGTAATTCTGTTGAATTTATTTAACAGATGAGTTTTAAAATAAAAAGACCAATTTTTTCTGCCTGATGCTACTGGGCAAAGTTCCGTACAAATATATGGAGTCATGCCCATTTATATCACTGAAGAATTTGGCTCCAAATATTTTACTTTAAAAAAAAGTGGTATCCTCACTAGCTCATAAGTTATCCAAGTTCATTGCAGGCACTTTCCTATAAGTCGGTGGATCTTATCCTGGCAATGAGATATGCACCAAAAAAGAAGAATTACACCATTTTGAAAAGTAAGCTTTTTCACAGATTGGATCCCTCATCTTGCTAGTATGAAAAGGATAAACTGCAACTGCTAGTGGCTTGGTCTAGAATGGTATTTAATATCTTTGTGGAATGGCAGACGGATGGCATGCTGTGTTGTGGTGTTGAAAGTATAATAATACATTTTCCAAAAGTGAAGCCATACTCCAGTTCTATCAGGAACCGCTCCATTTTTTTAAGCCATAACATTTACAAAAATGTTATAAGACTAATGATTTTTCAAGGTGATGGTCATAAATAAACCAAGGCCTACATATTTATAATGGAGGTTTCTTACTTAGTTAGAACGCTTTCTAGAGTTTTCAGTTTTTTTCTTTGAAGAACTGCACAAATAAACATCTTACAGAGATTTAACAGAATTAATTTATATTTTTAGTTATTTAATGCCGAGAGATCACTGTAAAAGATGAACTATGATTTAGCACTTTGCCTAAGATGCAAACTGTATGTTTAACTTCGTATAAATGTTACCAGTTGAATACATAATAGTGAATTTGAAGCCTGTTTGACACCATTTAAGTTAGATCAGAAGCTATATAAGCATAATGCACGATGAGGTCTATGTAACTGTTAACATGTTGTCTTCAAAAATCCTGTCAGCAGAACTAGCATTTATCTTAGAGAATCTGTCCTTCTAAATCACAACTTCCTCCTCTGCTCTATAAGCTAGTGCCATCTATCAAACAAACAAAAACATTTAAAGGCAATAGTTCAGAAAACATATGCAGAAATCACATTTGAAAAGATGATGCTATTGCTGTGTTGCCTGGTTTTAGACCATAGAAAATAACCTCTCTAATTTACACATACACCTAAAGACCACACTGGCATTTTTCTAAAATCTTTGTATATGGGCATTACATTGATGTGTTTCCCCAGGAGCAAATCAGGAAAGAGTCTGTGTGACCCAGAATCACAGCTTGTTTTCTGCTTTACGCCCACTCCTGCAGATAGGAGTGCACTTTTATATTTGCCAGCACATTAATAAGCATAGGCCTCTACTTCAGACAGAAGTGCATTGTTGAGCTATCTAAGTTTGCCTAGACTGCTTGCCTAGACTGCTTCTAGTACTAGCTTGGATACTGGAAGCTTTCTAGGCATGGCAGCTGGGAGATCACTGCAAGTTGATTAAACTTGTCAAGAAGTTAGGTGAATTAGCCTGAGTGAAGCTTTGTGGTGCTGTGGCTAGACTATTTCTATATAGACAAGAGTAAGCTCAGTATATATTAGTTCTTATATAATCAAATATATATTATATATTCAAGCTCTCAATATACTCGCTACAGTGCTCTGATGTTAAATCTCATCCAAAAAATCAGGAAATGACCTTTGATAACACAGATAAATGAGCATGATAGCTGCAGGTGCTTTTAGAAAGAAGTCAGTATTCATTTGGCAGCAGTATAGGGACACAGTTGGGCACCTGGGATGAAGCGGAGGCAGCAGCTTCCAGTTGCCATTGTAATTGCAAAATGCACATGCACAGCTGCCAGAAGCAGACCTTTTTTCTTGCCCCCCCTCCCCGCCAAGGAAGCATCTGGGGCAGTAGCCCTTGTCACCACTCACCTCTTTCCACCCCAAAATTATGCCACTTGGTAAAATGCCATTGGGTAAAATGCCTATCATTTTTGCTACCTGTTATGAACTTTAATTATGATAGAGGGAGTCCAGCAAGCTCCTAGAGTGTGTGTGGGTTAAACTTTTTATATAGATGGTTAGAGGGGAATTTTTTTTTTTTTTGGCTTAGTGCTCATAAAGAGGGAGGAATTACCTGTGAATGTACAGATGGAAGGTAACTTCACTGACAATAGCCATAAAGGGAAGGAGGAAGGGGAGCACCAGAACAAGGACACTGGACTTCAGAAAAGCAAATTTTAAACTTTAACAAACTCAGGGACCTGGGCAGAAACCCTTAGAAGGCAAGTCTGAGGGGAAAAAGAATCCAGGAGAGTTGGCTGTACTTTAAAGAGGCTCTCTTAAGGATGCAGAGAAGGCTATCCCAATGAGATAGAAGAATGGAAAGTGCAATAGGAGATCAGCCTAGCTAGACAGCAATCTCTTCAAGGTGCTGAAACTCAAAAAAGGAATCCTATAAAAAGTGGACCCTTGGTCATAGTGCTAGGAAAGAGCATCAGAGTAGTGTATGGCCAGAGTATAATATACAGAAAATTAGAATTGCCAAGGCACAATTTGAGCTGCAGCTGGCAAGAAACATAAAAGGCAATAAAAAGGGTTCTAGAAGTGTGTAAAAAGTTAGAGGAAGACCAGAGATTCCATAGGCCCCTTTTGGAATGCAGGAGGCAATCTAGTCATAGACAATGCAGAGATGGCTGATTGATTTAGTGCCTTTTTTACTCTGGTTTTCACAACTAGGGACAGCTACCCTCTGATGAGTGCAGATACAGGGAAAAAAGATAGTCTAAACCAGCAGTGGCCAACCTGCGGCCCCGGAGCCACATGTGACTCTTCAGAAGTTAATATGCATCTCCTTGAATCTTTGCACAACCACACGGTGACCAGCTTCCAAATAGATACTGGAAGCAGTAGATACTGGAACTACAGCTTCCAAATGGAATCTGGTCACCATGTGCTTGTGCAAAGATTCAAGGAGATGCACTTCTTAAGAGATGTGACTTCTTAAGAGTCACATGTGGCTTCGGAGCTGCAGGTTGGCCACCCCTTGTCTAGAGTAAAGGCAAAACAGGTTAAGAATTATTTATGAAAGCTAGATACTTTCAAATTAGCAGGGTCACATAGGATGCACCTGAGGGTATGGAAGGAATTAGCTGAGGTATGAGAACCTGTGAAGGTCAGGTGAGATCCCAGATGATTGGAAAAGGAAAAATATAGTGCCCATATTTAAGAAAGGGAGGGGGAGCATATGGGAAACTACAGACCACTCATCCTGACCTCTGTGGCCAGATAGATTGTGGAGCAGGTGTTCAAGGAATCTACTGTGAAGCACCTAGAGGAAAACAATGTGATCAGGAGCAGTCAGCCTGGATTCACCAAGTCAGTCAAGCCTGACCAATTTGATTTCCTTCTCTGATGAAGTGACAGGCTCTGTGAATGAAAGGTAAACAGTAGACATGGTATACTTTGACTTCAGCAAGACTTTTGACACTGTCTTGCATGACATTCTCATTAAGAAGCTAAGGAAATAGAGACTAAACAAAAGTACTGTAAGGTGGATACAAAACTAGTTAGATCAATGTGCTCAGTGGGCACGTCTATACGAGATGCTAACCGTGCAGCAGCCTAATAACACTGCACGGTAGTGTGCCGAACAAAAACTGTGCTAATACACTACTGTGCAGTAGTATTAGGCTACTGCACAGTTGGAAGCAGTAAAAAGCCATGCACTAGTGCTACTCTGCAGTAATGTGAGTTACTGCACATTGATTTAGTACTTGGTTAACCAAGTATTAAACTGAATGCACAGTAAATACAGTGCATTAATGAACATGTTGACATGCCCAGTAGGTATCCTCAGTGGCTCAATATCTAGTTGGGAGGAAATATTAAGTAGGGTTGCCCAGTAGTCTCTCTTGGGTCCAGTATTGTTCAACATCTTCACTGATGATTTGGATGATGGGATTGAGTGCACACTTAGAAAATTTGCAGATGACACCTAATTGGAAGGATTGAACATGCCTTTAGTACTCTTTAAAAGGTAAACAAGTAATAAGCAAAATATTGGGTTTTTTCCATTAAATTAGTAATATCATAATATATGGCTAGCAGAAATAAAAGACCGTCCAAAGTGTATATTTTGCTAAAATATTGATGATGAGATGAATCATGCTGGCTTCTGGAATCTGAAATTTGGATTGGAAATCTCAAAGGTAGATTCCTTCATAAGACTGCCAGCATCTTTCATTTCTGGTGTTGGTTGCAATTAATAACAAAAATGGCTTCTGATGGGTTTCTAAACCTGCAGTTTTAGTTAGTTATTGGAAATACAAGTTTTGGGGGGGAGGTTTTTGGAAAGAGTGATTGGGGGAAAGGGGAGTTAAATAAATGTACACATTTTCGAAACTTTCACTTACTTTCGTTTTGAACGTTAGATATAGATATATCTATATATACTATATATATATAGTATATATATATCTATATGTACTATATATAGAGATATAGATATATATAGTATATATATATATTCTTTTTGTGGAACCAAATCATGGCTTGTCTGAATCAGTTTGCTGCACTCAAAAGATTCATAAACCAGCTTTCATAATATTTCAGTTTTTTAATCTGTTTCTGGTTTCAGCTACTAGATTAAGCTACTGATACCCCATAGAAATTTTTTTATATTGTCACTCTTCCGGCCAACCAGGGTTGAAAGCTTATTTCAGATGAGCAAACATTTCATTTCTTTTTCAGCTTCTGATTTATCTGACTGCTATACAGCAGGAAACTTGGAGGTTATTGTCTTGCTGACAAAACTAAAATCACAAGTTAGCTCTGCCTTTTTTTCAGGAACATATACAACTTTTTTTTAATGCCTGCCGAATATATCACTTTGAACTTGCTTTCAGGAGAAGGATGAGGATTCATTCATTAAAAGTGTCCAGTGACATTTTCAATCATACACAGCATAGTAGAAAAGATCACGGTTACTCTAGTTTACAATTTGTTCCTACCATATTTTTCTGAAGGATTTTGATTTAGCCAAATTTGACATAATTGGATACATTTGATTGCTGGTGAACTCAGCATGTCGTGGATCTTTTAAAAAGTAAAGCTCCAGCAGGCATTGCAAATTATATTTAAGGCGGAAGTTGGGATTTAACAATGAAAAACATTCGCGGTTTTGGGGGGGGACTGAGCTGGAGTTTATAAAGATTTCTAAGTGTATATCCAAAATATGCCTGAGTTCACACTTAAGCTTCTTGAGCTCTAGGGTTTAGTTTTCAGCTTCTGACCACACTAATGAAAAACTGCTCTGGTATCTGACAGGACTAAAATCAGAGTTTTATAATTAAAATATGCATGGGGTAAAAAGAATGGCTAAATAGACAAGACTTAGAAGTTTCAATATATGTGAGAAAATACTGGGAAGTTATAGAGTGCTGCTCAAAACTTTGCTTATGCATTATGACCCACAAGCTTTCACCCTTAGTCATCATAAAAAAAATTTTCAACTTCAGCTTTGGTTGACCTCAAGTAAAAATGTTTCACCTGTATGAATGTTCACAGAACATGCACAATAAACTGACATACACGGAGATGTGCAAAAGTAACATATTTAAAAATACATGCATACGTTTTATTGAAGTGCTCATATATGCCTTCTGATAGGAACAGACCACTAATACTGTGTGCGTGCGTGCATGCGTCCGCACGCGCACGCGTGTGTGTAGCCACTCACAAATATCCAACATTCTTGTCAGTTATATTTCACAAGCACAAAAAAAGCAGCTAAGTACCCTGAAGGTGCATTGACATGTGTGCCTAACTGTGTAATATACTACTTTGCTGTGGTGTAAAGTGTCACAGTCTACACATGTGATGCTATTAGACTTCAGCAAACTACATTTTGCTGTCTTAAGATAGTACTGTTGGGATAGTACTGTCTTACTGCAGTGAAAATAACTGCTCCTAAATGCATGTGTAAATGCTGACTCAGGTGTACATTGTGCCCAGGCAGCCCAGACAGCAGGGGACCTGCCACCTAGCTACAGGGCTCTGCACATTGGGGCACTCTTGTGCCCTAGCCAGCCCCTCCACTGCCTGCCGCTGCCCGTTGGAGCCTGGGGCTGACCCCCCAGGTCCCCTGTCACCCCAGACCACAGCAGTTTGAACACCTACACATGCCATTAAGGTATTTTGATAAACTCCAGGACAAACTGCACCAGAGCTTATCAAGTTGCCTTAATGGCACATGTAGATGCACACTGAATGTATTATTTATTATAAAGGATCTACTCAGATGTCACTTCTTAAGTACTGGCAGGGAAAGCACTTAAATACTGTTTTCTAGTTTCTTCTTCCTCTTCCATACACATTAATCTATCCTAGAAATAAGTCACAGTGACATATTCCCTATTCTCCAGCTATCAGTCTGTAGCAACTATAGACTAAACATCCTTTGTAAATATGGAAGAAACTTTCGGAATATAGAACCCCTGCAGGCCTGCCCATGAATGAGAGAACCATCCACCAATGAGGGCTTCACTAAATCTACAGATGGGGCATGCCTATTTTTGGACCAAATTTGAACATGGTGACAGGACATGAGCAGAAGAATAGTAGACCTGGTGGGAATGTTTGGTTTTTTTTTTTTTTTGGATGAAACTGTTTTTCATTGGAAAAATGCTGATGGATGAAAACTGAAATTGAAAATATTCATTGGCAATTGTTGCTCGGCTCCAGAATTGAATTTCTATCCAGAATAAGAGGGAATCAAGAATAGCCAATAGTTTGGTGATTGTTGGCCTAAACGTAAGGGACTGCCAAGCTGGAGGCCTTTTCTTGCTACATTCAGACTAGAGACTTGAAACTGAATTTCCCACATTCCAAGACAAGTGTCTTAATGACCAGGCTTTTGGCTAGTTGAGGCCTGTTTCTTTTTCTCCACTTCTTCATAACAGTATTTTGGTTTCATCCTACTGTAGGATGAAAATGGTTTGAACATTGAAAATTTTCTGGGATGGAGGAACTATTTCCTTCCCCATTCCAGTAAATACCTCCTCAAAAATATGAGGTCCTTCAGAGGGATATATCTCCTAGAAGCCTTTATAGCCACATCCAGATGAATGGGAACGTGCTTCTCTAGGGACATTTAGCACAGGCACACCTTGTGGCCTGGGGAACACCCATGCCACACATGGTCTAGTGCGTGGCAGATTAACCCCAGGTGGGGTAGGGGAAGCTGGGGCCCCAGCAGCCTTACCTGGGGCCCTGGAGGCCTCAGGGATCTACAGCCACAGCACTCCTACAGCAAAGACCCTCACTGGCAGCCCGCATGTGGCTCCAGCTAACCAGGCTCCAGTTTGGGGCAATGCGTGCTACTGCCATATGCACTGCCCTGCTTTTTTTTCAGCATGGGTTTTTTGACCCTAGAATCTCCTGGGGTCAATACCCCACCCCCCATGCTGCAAGGTAGCAGTGCAGGGAATGCCTGCATGCATTGCATGGTCTATAGTGACACAGAGGGGTCTGCTGGACCACATATATTGAACCTGCACACTAGTCTGGATGTGGCCTATGTGTTGTGAAAACTCCAGCAAATGAACTACTATTGTGAGGGACCTTGATCAGGCAGGCAAGCCTAAGCCAAGTACCTAAGCAACCACACTTTCAGTGAATTTCCAGCTGTCCCAGTTTAGGAACAGTGAGCATCCTAATAGGCTGCTGGGAGTGCTGCCTATCTATTTAGACTCAGCTGAGGCCACAGGTTTTAAGGTTAGTCAGTTGTTTTGACTCAGTTGTCTGTAGTAAGCCTCTTAATTCCTTCTCTCTCTGGTTTTCTTGACTTAGTTTTTTTTCTGGATTCCAGCCTCAGTTTTTCCCCTGTAGATCTGTTTCCTGGTTCTTGATCCCTGGCTTGATTCAGTGCTCACACTACCTTGTGGACTACCCTTTGGAATTGGTAACTCAGCTGTTGATTTTTTGGGGGGGGATCTTGACTCTGGTTTGATTCAGTGTTTGGGCTTCACCCTGTGACTTGCCCCACTGCTGTGGTAACCTGCTTGCTTATTTTCTGGATCTTGACCCTGACCTGTATTCTGGACTCTGCCTCTAGATTTCACTCCAGACCTGGTAACTTGGCTTCTGAATTCTGACCTAGCCCTGGGTCCTGCTTTCCCTTAGTGGCCTCCCTACACCCTGATCTCTAATAACTGTTCTCCACCTTCTTCTGGGGAAAGAGAAAGCAGTTGTTCCTCACCTCTGTGCTATTTTCTTTGCCCCTGTTTGTGGTTTTTGAAAGATTTAGCTCCCTCTCTTGTATAGTCACAGAAATCTGAGCATTAGCCTTTCCAAGGGTTGTGGGGTTTTTCTTAGTGAACAGAAAACACTATCCTTGTACTGAAGGTTATAAAATATTTATAACTGGGGTTGGCAACGTTTTTGGGCAGAGTGCCAAAAACACCTGCAACCTTGATTTATAAGATGTTGGTATGCCAGGGCAGACAGAGGAGGAGCCGCAAGAAGGTCCAATACTTGTTGTGGTAGCACAGCCCTGGCCCCTTCACCGCTGTCTGCCCCAAAGCATGCGTGCCAAGCAAAATGCCAGTCTAGCACCCATGCCAGGGGGTGCCTACCCCTAGTTTATAATAAGACCCAAAAGTTAATTTTGTCTCTTGTTGACTGATAGTAGTCTGGTACATTTTTGTTGACTTATTCTTCCAGTGCTGCTGATGTCATTTTGAGAGAGGGAGGGAGGGATAGACGATTCCTGTTTTCCCATTTCAGCTTGGCTGCTCTGATTTGGGCTAATGGGCCCCAGTTAAATAAGAAAAGATGATGACTGTGCTTGGAGGCCTTTTGCAATTTGTTAAGTTGATGAACTGAATGCTAGTGGATTCTCTTTTCTAGCTAAAGGCTAGACTTAGCACATAGCAAACTATGGATTTTCTGGCATGTGGCTTGCAGTGCAGCTAAACATGAAGAGATTACAATTATCTTGCATGTTGTATCAATCAATTTACAGCTGGGATCACAGGGCAAGCCAGATTAAAAGAATATGCAGATAAATGTGCAGATACTATGGATGATGAATTACAGAGGGTGCTAAAGTGGCAAAAATACCTCTGGTATTTGTGATGTGACATGTAACCAAGTCCAAAGTAACAATTATCCTGGGAAGCAATTAGAGCTAATGTCATGCATTGGCCCCACACAGTGAGATTAAGGTTCTCAAAAGGTGAGAGAATTTCTCGTCTGCATTTCCAGTTCATTGAGCTGTGAGATACTTTGGATAATTCTTTAGTTTATTTATTTTTTTATTCAACTCCAGATGATGTCTAATGAGCTACATGAAATAACTGGCTTATAGCAACATATATCAGACCTGCCAGAAAGCTGGGTAGAGATGATGTGCCAAACAGAGGAGCTGTAGGGTGGATGGTGGGAGTCTTGCCTGTCCCAGGGACTGAAAATTCTCAATTGGTGCTACTACAGCATGGTCTGCTCATCCCAACTGCTGCCACTGCTGATAAAGAACAGACTACTTGGGGATTGCCATTCTGTCCTGCCTCCTCTAAGTCAATGCCTGGGGCTAGTGCCCCACTCATCAACCCTTTCTTAAGTTACTGCATGATAGTATAGGAGAAATATATTGTATTCATATCATGCCATATATGCGTGGAAGGAGGTCTGATTGTGGGATTGTAAATCAGATCCCATCATACCTTATTGCCAATGCCAGGGCAGCCTGATCCTGGGCTCCCCCTGCACTGGCAAGAAACAAGTTCCCATGGCTGTGAGCCCCCTCAGCTGACAGTGTTCCCATGTCTAGCCAGTGTAAATTAATTGTGCAATGTTACATCTACATATTACATCTATTGCACAATTACCTAGTTAATTGAGCAATTAATTTACACTAGCTACATGTGCCAATTAACTATGGTGCCTTAAAAAGGTCCAGCCAGCTATAAAGTTATTGCTGGAAAATGTGTAATAATTTTATAGATTATTTCTATCTAGTTTTATTTTGCACGTGTAGTTGGAGTCCCCATGGCTGGAAGATCACAGTTGCTGTGACTTTTTTTTTTTTTTTTCCCCCAGTCTTGGGGGCACATCCCATGACTGGGAGCCCTGTCAGCTGAGAGGGCTCGCAGTTATAGGAACCTGCTTCTTGCCAGTGCAGAGGGAGCCCAGATTCAGGCTGCCCCTGCACTGGCAATAAGGCATGATGGGATCTGATTCATAATCCCATAATCGTACCTCCTGCCATACACGTGTGGCATGGCAGTAGGCATAACTGTGTGAATCAAGCATTCAATCCCATGTGTGCCTTTACCTGTATCTGGAGAGGGGCCCACAGACTAATATATTTGAGCCATGAAGTAGTAGGATGATAGCAATTATATAATTGTAAAACATCATTGCAGCCATTCAGTTGAATAAGGTTTTAACAGAGAACAAAACCTTTCCAATAATGTTTTAAGTGATGCTATAAAATTCTGCAGGAGGGATATAATTCTCTTTTCTATAGGCTGGTTCAAATAAACCTATGAATTGTTATCACTGTCTTAAATTACATAGGGTTTTTTCTCAAGGGAGCTATAGAGTGTAGTTTAAATTTTGAAAGCTGTCTCCTCAGAAACACTTATAAATGTTCTCTTTTCAAAAGCTGAAATTACTTTTAACATACAAAGTTTCTTATTGATCTAGGGGACTAAAAAGACCGATTCTATTTGGTGCTTCAGTTCTCATAAGGCATTTTGGTTCCAAAGTCACTTTTGTATTACACATGGCAATTTTAACAATTCATGAGCATTCAATAATTGGGAATCAGTCCATGATGCTTAATTTTTACTTGGATTTTTGTTGTGAGTAGTTAAGGTTTATTTCAGTCACATTTTCTAACTTTCTTCCAGCCCAGAGGCTGTTTTATAAGGAACACAGAGATTATCAAATTAGCAGAGAATTCTAGAAAAACAGGGATCTAAGAAAATCAGAGCTGAGAGGGTGCATTTACATGTGTGCTTTACTATGGAGCTGACTAATTAGTGCTACAGTAAAGCATCACTGTCTACATGAATGCTGGTATTATGCCACAATATATTAATTACCTCCACCATAAGATAATACTGTCACGGAAAGTAGTATCTTACAGCAGAGTAGTTAACTCTGACAAAATGCTTGAGTAGATGGTGACCAGGGCTGGCTGGGGCATGAGGGTTCAGAAATGCAGGGGCTGCCTGCCACCCAGCCCTGCACTTTAGCACCCTTGAGCCCCAGCCAGCCCCTCTGCTGCCTGCTGCTGGTTTCTGAAGCTCAGGGCTGAGCCCCCAACCCCTCTGCCAGCCTGGGGCTGCTCTGCCATGGTTCAAATTGCTGTGGTCCCAGGCACAAGTGAAAATGCTGATCCTGGGAGCAGCTGACTCCAGTGTGAACTGTGCTGGGCATCGGGCGCACTGATTGAACATGTAGATGTGCCCAAAATTGGCAACATTTGACTCTGGATTCAAGTGAGGCTCTCAGTATATCAACATTTACTTTCATCATTCTTAAATGTTCAATAGTAAATGAAATATATTCACACAATATCCAGAAACTTGATCCAATTTTCAATGGATCATCCAAAAGTGGTATAAAATACCTGAAATACTGCAATTTTTACCAGCATTGTTATAATAATTTAAATACAGACATTTAGCACTGCCATACATTTAATGCATAGTTTACATTTAGAACATCTCCAGATCAGTTTTAAATAAAACTGAAAATCTGCTATTAGTACTACATTTGTATTTATATTTACACATGTACATTGGCCAGATGGACAATCCCTGTGTGAAACGAATGGGCCCCAGTTTGACATCAGAAATGCATGAAAACTCATGACACAACAAGGTGTACCATTCCCCCCGGACATTCCAGCATTCCTGGGCTAGCTATTGACTCCAACTATTTATTCCTATTTTCCTCTATTTGTTAACTGCTTTGTTATCCCTAGTGACCTTTTCAACCCAACTGTGACCTCTCTTAACAGGGCTCCCTTCTCCTGTCCATTCCATTTTCATCTTAATTCCCCTCTATTTTAAGCCCCCTATTTCTTTATTTATAGCATTTGATGAAGTAGGTTGCTGCCTACAAAAGCTCATCCCTTTCTCAACCTCTCTGTACCACCCTGCCCTATTTTCTGCCTGACTTCAGACATAGCTACCTACCTCTGCTGTTTGTACTGTACATTGAGGTAATAAGTGGCACATGATAGGGCCTGTTTCTGCAACCCTTAAGTCAAGTAGCATTTACTTGTGCAAATAGTGCAATTGACTATAAGTAGGATCAATTGTTCAGGTCAGTAAATAAATACTACTCACTGAACATGTCTACACGTTCACTAATGCACCATAATTACCAAGCATTAAGCTTAGTACCTGTAATAACAGGTACTAACTTAATGTGCCATAATCAGTGCTACTATGCATTACTTCAGATGAACGCTTTTTTTGTGATGCTTAATGTACATTAAGGCTACTGCACATTAGTGCATTAGCACACTTTTCTTGCATGACGTACTAATGCACAGTAGAACTCATCTAATATGAATTTAATGTCTTGTGTAGATGCCCCCACTATGTGTAAATGCTTCAGAATCAGGACCTTTCTGTATTAAAATCTCTGGGGGAAAAAAGTGTAACTAATTTAAAATCAAACTAACACATGCTTCTTTTGAGTTTTGCAAACTTCTGTTGTGAAAACCTGCCACAACCCAGAGAAAGTAGGAACATAGATTGTATACTCAAATTAATGTAACCCAGCACAGCACTGTGATTTTCCACTTGGAATAAAAGTGAAGGCTAAGATACCATCTTTCCCACTCCCAAAATTCAAGCACTACCAAAACTAATTCCTTTGATCTCAGAATGCCAGCAGGGAAGAGAAACAAAGAGGGCTCCTTTGATCTGCTAGCCTTAGTTCTCTATCCCACAGAAGTTGTTAGGTATTAGTTTCTTATCCATTGCATGTTATCCCAGTCTACATCAGCTCTTGCTAATTTAGGAGAGCAATAGCACAATTTTAAAGTGTGCCATGTGGTCAAATATTAACCAGTGGGAGCCTAAGACTTTCAAAGTTTAGTGTGCCTACTTACATTTCTGTTTCTTTGTTAAAGCTTTCCAATTTAGGCATTTAAGGGAGTTGGGTAACCAATTCTGATGGAAATTAATGGGTGCTGCTCAGAGCTTTGGGCTTTTGGATGGTTTGCCCTAAATCTATATTTAGACTGTTGGAAAAAAAATGGTCAGAGTGTTGGAAGTGTTTAACAGTGCTCAATTCCATTGACATAAATGGCAGTTAAAGCAGGTCAGTGGTTGTGTAAAACTGAAATAGGCCATTTTGTTCTATTGCACTGTAAAGTCAGGAAGGCCAAAGTGCAATTGGAGTTGCAGATAGCAGGGGATGTGAAGAGTAACAAGAAGGGTTTTTACAAGTATGTTAGCAGCAAAAGGAAGGTCAGGGAAAGCATGGAACCCTTACTTAATGGGGGAGGCAACCTATTGACAGATGATGAGGAAAAGGCTGGAGTTCTTAGTGCCTTTTTCTACCTGAGTCTTCACAGGCAAGGTCAGCTCCAAGACTACTGCACTGGGCATCACAGTCTGAGGAGAAGGTTTAATAGATTTCATAGACATTAGGGCTGTAAGGGACCTCATGAGGTCATCTGTGCATAGCTCTCCTCTGGACTTTCTCGAGCTTTTCCACATACTTTTTAAAGTATGGAGCCCAAAATTGTTTGCAGTACTCTAGCTGCAGTCTCATCAAGGCTGAATAAAGCAGGAGAATGACATCTTAGGTCTTGTTTAAAATGCATCAGTAGATGCAAGCCAGGGTTTTATTTGCTTTGCTGGCTGTGGCATCACATTGGTGTTTCATATTCATCTTGTGGTCAATCATGACCCCCACGTCTCTTTCAGACATGGTGCTAGTGAGTGAAGGACTCCTGAGCCTATAGGTATAATGGGGGGGGGGGGGAGGGGTTCCTCCTGAGGTGGAGAACCTTACATTTCTCTATGTTGAAGGTCATCAGGTTTGTAGCCGTCCACCTTGTGAGCCTATCCGGGTCAGCCTGAATCCTTAGTTTATTCTCCAATGTGTCCACACTTCCCCACAGTTTGGTGTCATCTGTGAACTTAACCAATTCATTTCTGACACCCGAATCCAGGTTGTTAATGAATACGTTAGAGTACTGGTCCAAGTACTGGTCCCTGAGGGATGCCACTGGTCACCATACACCATGCTGACTCAGTTTCATCAACAATCACTCTCTGGGTCCAACCACAGAGCCAGTTCCCAAGTCATCGGACCATAACGTTGTCAAGGCCACAGTTCCCCAGTTTTGCCATGAGGACATCATGGGAGATCAAGTCAAAGGCTTTTTCAAAATCTAAGTAAATGACACCAACCTCTCCCCCCACATCCAGATGACATGTCACCTGGTCATAGAAGGACATGAGGTTGGTCAGCCATGACCTACCCAAAATAAAGCCATGTTGGATGTCTCTCAGAATGGCACCTTCTGTCAGCCTGTTGTTGATGGATTAAAAGTGAGCAGCCCTCAGTGGTGAAACAACAGGTTAGGGAGTATTTAGAAAAGCTGGACATATACAAGTTTATAGGGCCAGATGCAATGCATCTGAGGGTACTGAGGGAGTTGGTTGATGCGATTGCAAAGCCAATGGCCATTATCTTTGAAAACTCATGGTAATTGAGTGGTGGTCCTAGATGATTGGAAAAGGGCAAATATTAGGGCTGTGCAAAATTTCACCACCAGTTTTGTTTTGACACTGTTTCGACCTGTTTCAAAAACTAGGAGTAATGGTCACAGTCTGGACACCCTAGTTGTGAAGTAGTTTTTCCTAATTTTGAGCCTGAAATGAGCCTGAAACAATTTTCCAGGAGTTTGTGACCATTACTCCTAGTTTTCCCCAAGGGTGTCCTGGTGAACAGTTGTTCACCAAGCCCTAGATGTACATTTCTGATGTAGCAGTAAGCTACTACCAAGTCCCCTCTCAACCTTCTCTTTTTCAGGCTGAAGAGTCCCAGGTCCCTAAGCCTTTCCTCACATCATATGGGTAGCCCTTCTCTGGACTCTCTCAAGCTTTACCACATCCTTGTTAAGGTGCGGAGCCCAGAACTGGACACAGTACTGCAGTTGCGGTCTCACCAGTGCTGAATAGAACCAAGTAGAGCAGTAGAATCACTTCTTTGCAATGGTTTTGCCACAGATGTATCAATTGATGCGTGCCAGCGCATTCTTGGCCCTGCTGGCTACAGCATTGCACCACCGGCTCACGTTCATACTGTGGCCAATTATTATCCTCAGGTCTTGGTGACAAGTGATGGGGGATTTTCAGTCCTGCTGCCTGATGAGAGGCAACAGTTGTACAAGCACCCATGTCATGAGTTTTGCCTGTGAGCAGCTAGGGGTGCAGGGCCCCAGAACCCCCCTGCACCTATCTCCTTGATAGTTGGCAGGCTTCATGGCTGCAGCAGGGCCTAGCAGCCAGGCCTGCAGTGGTTTCCCCACCCCCTTTGCCCCAAGACAGACACAGTTGCACAAGCACCCATGATATGAGTTTTGCCTGCCTGTGGTCAGAGGTGAAGTGCCTCAAAACCCAGAACCCCTGCATCTATCTCCTTGACATCTGGCAGGCTTTGTGGCCTCAGCAGGAGCTATCAGGCCTTCAGCTTTCACCCTGCTGCAACTTAACATAAACGGTGTCACCCATGTCATGAGTTTTGCTTGTCTGCAGCTTGAGGTGCAGTTTCCCCATACCCCTGCACTTATCCCCTTCAAAACTTAGCAGGATTTGTGTCCTCCGCAGAGCCTAGCATGCCTACAGTTTTGACCCCGCTGTGTCTTAACACATAAATGTGACCAAGTTTTGCTTTCAGGATTTTGGGGTGCAGTTTCTCCAAATCCCTGTACTTATCTCCTTGAAATGTAGCAGGCTTTGTTGGCTCAGCAGGGGCTACCATCCCTGAAGTTTTGACCCCATTGTGGCTTAACACATACATGTGACATGAGTTTTTCTCTCAAGTCTTTGGGGTCCAGATTCTCCAAATCCCCTGCTCCTATCTTCTTGAAACTTTGCACACACCATGCCCTCAGAAGGGGCTACTATTTCCACAAGCTTTATCCAAATAGGGATATAAATGACAAACTTATAGCTTGTTTTGATCTCCCTCTTATATCCTATGGGCAAAATGAAGAAATGGCAAAACATTTCAACGGAACAAAACAGAACTACCATTTCAACTCGAAATAAAAATCAGAACAAAACACTGCTCTGTCAAAATGTTGAAACACTAGTTGAAATGGAACACTTCCATTTTGTGCAGCCCTAGCAAAAATAGTGCCCATCTTTAAGAAAGGGAAGGAGAAGGATCCAGGGAACTACAGACCAGTCAGCCTCACCTCAGTCCCTGGAAAAATCAGGGAGCAGATCCTCAAAGAATCCATTTCTAAGCACTTGGAGGAGAACAGTCAGTATGGATTCACCAAGGGCAAGTTATGCCTGACCAACCTGATTGTCTTCTATAATGAGATAGATGGATCTGTGCGTGAGGGGAAAACAGTGGACATAATATACCTTGACTTTAGTAGGGCTTTTGATACCATCTCCCACAGCATTCTTGCAAGCAAGCTAAGGAAGTATGGGTTGGATTAATGGACTGTAAAGTGGATAGAAAGCTGGCTGGGTTGTCAGGCTCAATGGGTAGTAATCAGTGGCTCAATGTCTAGCTGGCAACCAGGATCAAATGGAGTGCCCCAGGGGTCAGTTTTGTTCAATATCTTCATTAAAATAGCTGAAAGATGGGATGGATCGAACCCTCGGTAAGTTTGTGGATGACACCAAACTGGGGGGTATAGTAGAAAAACTGGAGGATAGGACTAGGATTCAGAGAGACCTAGACAAATTGAAGGACTGATCCAAAAGAAATCTCACGAGGTTCAAGAAGGACAAGTGCAAAGTCCTGTACTAAGGACGTAAGAATCCCATGCTCTGCTACAACCTGAGGACTGAATGACTAAGCAGCAGCTCTGCAGAAAAGGACCTGGGGGTTACAGTGGACCAATGATATCGATATGAGTCAACAGTGTGCCCTTGTTGCCAAGAGGCTAACAACATACTGGCCTGCATTAGTAGCAGCTTTGACAGCAGATAGAGGGAAGTGATTCTTCCTCTCTTCTGTGCTGATGAGGTCACATCTGGAGTACTGTGTCCAGTTTTGGGTCCCCCATTACAGAAAGGATGTGGACAAGTTAGAGACAGTCCATTGGGGAGCAACAAAAATGGTTTGGGAGCTGGGCACATGATTTCTGACTAGGGGCTGAGGGAACTGGGTTTATTTAGTCTGTAGAAGAGAAGACTGAGAGGGGATTTGATAGCAGTCTTTAACTTCCTGAAGGGTGGTTTTAAAGAGAGTAGAGCTAAACTGTTTTTACTGATGACAGATGACAGAATAAGAAGCAATGGTCTCAAGTTGCAGCAAGGGAGGTTTATGTTGAATGTTGGGAAAAAAAACTCTCACTAGGAGGGTGGTGAGAAGCACTGGAACAGATTACCTAGGGATGTCGTGGAATCTCTATCCTTGGTGGTTTTTTAGGTCTGGCTAGACAAAGCAGTGGCTGGAATGATCTCATTGGGGATGGTCCTGCTTTGAGCAGGGGGTTGGACTAGATGACCTCATGAGGTCCTTTCCAACCCTAATTTTCTATGGTTCTATAAAAGAGATTTTAGAGCAAAAACATTTTAGATAGATAGATATTGTAAAGAGATTTTTAAATTTGTCATTTCTCTTTTGGAAAAGAAGTAGAGAGAGGCTAGAATTTGATTTTACACTTTGTTTCCATACAATATTATTTCTATCATGGCAGAACCCAAACTAAGTGCTATTAACACCACCATGAAGACACAGCTCTTTCCTAGAAGAGACTGCAATCTAATAAAAGTATCAAATACATAAGATGAGAGAGTACAGCAAAATAGAGGTAATGGTTATACATTTTTTATATCACAGAAGTGAAATTTATCTGTGTGCCCCTTTGTGCCCACCTCCCCTCAAATATTAAATATTTCAATCATTCATCTAACACTAGGTAGAAAGTAGTTCATTTCTCTTACTTGTTTCTATCCCTTCCTAAGTGAGATAATGGGTTACACCAACACAATGGATAGCTAATTATTTATACTTTATTTGTAAATATAAATAGATAATTCACAGTTCAAGAACTTCAACTTATGCTCCATTCTTCTGTAAAAAACTTATAGTATTTATTAAATTTCAAACTGCTCCATAATTCTCTGCATATTACTACAAAGTAGAGGGTAGGATTGTAATGTATGCCAGCTGCTCTGTAAAGTAGAGTGGTTTTTCACAGCACAGAAAATGGAGCTCCCTATGGAAAGAGGGTAAGTTGATTTGAATTAGCTTTCCCTTATCATGGAAGTATGTACATAGGCAATTTCTATAAAGTAACAAACACTTTCACCTCTTTCACGTCATGGTAACATTCTTTAGCGTTCATGCCCTTTCCTACTAAAATAGGGTTACCATATCTCCAGTTCCAAAAAAGAGGAAATGTGTTCGGGCGGGGATACATACCTCACTCCCAACCCACATCCCCCTGGCCCTGCCACTTCCCCTCACTCTCAAAAAACAGTCCCTTGCCTCCTCCTGGCCTATACTGGTGCTCTTCAGTCCCAACCCACAGCCCCCATCCTTGCTGCTGCCCCTCAATTCTAACTTGCAGAACCCTGGGCCTGATGGTGCCCTCCCTCCCCCCAGCTCCCCACAGACCCCACACCCCTGGGCCAAGCTGGTGCCCTTCAGTCCCAACCTGCAGCCCCCTGGCACTCCCAGTGCCCCACATTCCCAGCCCACCACTCCCCACCCCCCCATGTTCCTCACTCCCCACCCACAGCCCTGATGGTGCCCTCCCTCCTGACCCTATCTAAAAGATATACAGGGAGCAACGTTTTTTAACACTTCTGCATAGGCCAGGGAGAAGTCCCATTGAATTCAAAGTTCGAAATAACTTATGAAAATGAAGTTAATCAGGTACATAAAAGTTTGCAGGATTGAGACCACAGCCCCTGTCCTACACCTGACTTTGTTCTGAGCTTGGCCTCTGTACATGTGGTCCTGATCAATACAAGTGTACTGCTCTTCTCTTCAATACAGAGCTAACCAGGTGCAGTGTCCTGTTTAAGGGAAACATAGCAAAATCAAAAGTCTAGTTTTTTATTGTCTTAGTTCAGAGTTAGGCAACCTATGACTTGCAGGCCAGACCTGGCCTGGGGAAGAGACTGGATCAGACTCACAGCAGTTCTGGGAATTGGCAGCATGTTCCAGCTGGGACAGCAGAAATGTCCCCAGAGTCCTAGTACCTGTCTCATTCTGTATTCTCTCCACAACATCTGTTGATCACCATGGGGTGTATGGAGTTCATGGCAAGAGCTAGGTAACCAAAATTGGCAACCTTTTGTTGTCATGAGCCAACCACTGCCTTAGTCAATAGATAATTAAGAGAAAGATCCCCTCCCTCCTATGCCTGAGTGGATACTTTTCTCTCAACATAATTTTTCAATTAGCTCTAACTAGCCTATTGTGTTTTAAGAGACAGTATATAATAATCTAAAATTAATGAGTTTTGCCCCAAACTTGCTAGAATCTCTTTATTAAATATATTATTGCACTGGGGTCAACTTTTTTGGCAGGCATGCCACAAAATAGCCCTGAACCTTTCCTGGATGCCATTCCAATCCCCTTCCCCTGCCTGAACTTCTACTCTGCTTTCTGCTCCCTTCCCAGTGCTCACTGTCTGATAGGCTATTCTGAATTCTGCTCCCTGCCCTATCTGCCACAGTGCTGCCTGTCCCCTTCCTCATCTTCTGTGTTACACACAGAGACTGCCTGTGCCACTTGTAGCATGCATGCTGCAGGTTGGCCACCCCTGCATTGTTGGATCCTTTCTATCCAAAACAACAGTTACTTTATTATACAGGTAATCAAATTAACTCCCTGATGCATCACATCTATTAAATTGCATTTTCCTGAGGCATGCTTAAACTCTTGAAATGTATCTCCTGAAAGGGTACTAGTTGATAGGAACAAATCAACATGGTGCAAGGTTACCAGTGGAGTCCCCCAGGGCTCAGTGCTTGGGCCAGTACTCTTCAATATCTTCATTAATGACTGGGATTCCAGCATCAGATGTGGACTGGCAAAGTCCATGGATCACATTAAACTATGGGGAAGGCAGTCATGCTGGAGGATGGGCTGGGGATACAGGTCTGACCTGGACATGATTGCAAAGTGGGCAGACCAAAACCCGATGGCATTCAATGTAAAGAAATGCAGGGTAATCCACCTTGGGAGAAAAAGTCAGCATCATACTTATAAGCTTGGTGGTGCTACACTTGCTAGCACCAAAACCAAAAGGGACTTGGGGGTTTTGATTGACCACAAGATGAACATGAGCCCCCAATGTGATGCCGTGGCTGGCAGAGCAATCCAAATTCTGGCGTGCATCTATGCATTTTGAACAAAACCAGGGACATCATCCTCCACTTTACTCAGCCTTAGTGGTGAGGCTGCAGCTGGAGTACTGCATCCAGTTTTGGGCCCCCCACTTCAGGAGGGATGTGGATAAGCTCAAGAGAGTCCAGAGTAGAGCCACCTGTATGATCGAAGGTCAAGAGAGCAAGCCTTACGAGGAGAGGCTGAGGGCCATGAGACTCTTCAGCCTGGTGAAGAGAAGGCTCAGGGGGAACTTGGTAGCTGCCTATAAGTATATAAGGGGGGAGGGTCCATCAGGATCTGGGAGAACAGTTGTTCACCAGGGCTCCCCCCAAGGGATAACTAGGTCTAACAGCCACAAATTTGTAGAAGGATGATTCAGACTCGATATAAGGAAAAACTTCTTTATAGTCCAAGTGTCCAAGGTCTGCAACAGACTCCCCCCAGAGGTGGTGCAAGCACCTACTCTGGACTCATTCAAAAGGCATTTGAATGTTTATCTTGCTGGGATCAGCTGATCCCTCCAGACTTCTTGCCTCTGGTAGGGGTGCTTGATTCAATCATCTCACAAGGTCCCTTTCATCCCCTAGGGCATGTCCAGATGAACACACGCATGCTTCTTGCCCTGTCTCGAAACCCTTTGAGATGGGGCAAGAGGTACGTGCTGGAATGAAAAAATGTTCCCTATGCTGCAAGTTTGCAGCACAGGGAGAAAATTAGACCCCTGGATATCCAGGGGTCTAAAAAACCTGAAAATAAAAAAGCGGAGCAGGGCACAGTCCCAGACCATGCCCTGAGGCAACTGGAGGCTCGGTCCTCCACAGAGACATTCTGGCTGCAAGAGTGTCTCTGTGGTTGGCCCCTCACCTTGGTGCTGAAACAAGCAGCCAGCCAGGCCACGTGTTCAGCACCAGTGCTCCAGTGCTGGTGAGCAAGGTGTTGGGGGGGCTGGAGGAGGGGGGAGTGGATTGTGGGGGGGGCCCTGTCAGTCCCGCCTGCTCCCCCAGTCCCCCTTATCCCTGCCGTGCCTGGCCCCACCCCTCACCAGCTCCCCTGAGGCCCCTGACCCCTGCCTTGCCCAGCCCCTCTGCCCACTAGCACCTCCTGACACCCCCAAACCCTGCTGTACCTGGCTCCTCCCCCTGCTTTCCCTTTGACCCCACCAATCACTTCCCTGCCTGGCCTCTCCCCCCACCAGTCCCCCAGACCCCACCAAACTGTGCCCTGCCTGGCCCCATCCCCCCAAGCCCCCTGATCCCTGCTCCCCCACCCCATAGTTTAAAAAAAACAACCCCCCAGCATTTACCGACAGTTGGAGCTGCTGTCTGGCTGACTGGGGCCTGGCATGCACACTGCCGGGCAGGACAGCCCCATCGGCACCAGCCCAGTCCCTGGTGTCCCCCCCGCCGCTGTCCTGTGCTGCCTGGGGGGGCTCTGCCAGGAGGCCCTGGAGCCCCGCTGCCACCTCTGCTTCTAAGGTAAGCAGAAGCTTTTTTCCCATTTTTTCTTGGGTTTTTTTTTAAAGCCTGGGTTTGGGGGGGGGGGGGGCAGCCACGGGGGCCTGTTTCACTCTCTCTCTTTATAGTGGTCTTTTGTTTTACTTGTGGAGGAACATGGATTTTGGGGTATTTTACAGAATGACTTTGGGATTTTTTTTTATCAGGGATTTTTCAGTTTTCCAGTAGGGCACACCAGAATTCCTGCTGGGACCCTGCCTGCTCAGACCTGGCACCTTGGACCCAGCTGGCTGTGGCTGACCTCTTGAGCAGTTGGGGCCAGGAGGACAGGCTTTGACAGTTCAAAGCAGGCCACCACACCCAGAACATCTTCCAGGTGATAGCTGTCCAAATGGCCATGCAGGGGACACACGTGTCAGTAGTGCCGCACAGAGGCCAACCCTGCAGCTGCAGCCCACTGGCAGTTGGCCCAGAGGGGCAGATGCTTCTACTGGCTCTGCAGTCCCCATCCAGGTCTGGCAGGTGAGCAGCAGGTCACAGCCAGGCAGCAGCCCCCACTGCCAGACCCGTGCAGTGGGTAGAGGATGCAGGGAACTCTCAGGGCTGCTTCAGCAGTCCAGCTGGCACAAAGGGTAGTTTCCTGAGGTACCAATTGGCTGGGCCCCAGAATCTCCTGAGAGCTAATAGCCCTGAGCTACTTGCCAGGGCAGCTTTTTATACCTCTGGGGACAGCACCGGTGCTGGCCCCAGGCTCCAGCTCCCTCTGGCTACAGATCTGGGCAGGGTTATTTTGCCCCAAGTGGCACAATTTGCTCCACAACAAAGTACATGTCCAAGCATGTGTGCTAAGGCAAAAAGCCCCAGCTCAAATTTGCACCACTGCTATTTGAGCTGCTGCAAACACACGTGTTTGCATGTGTGGACACACCCCTAATGTCTATGTAATCTATGAAATCTGCTAAAAAAAGAGAGAGAGGGTTTCTAGAACATGTCTTTGTAAACACTAACTCTATTTAAGAGGTTTTTTTCAAAGTCATTTTGGAACTGAAGGGTTTTTGTTTTTGTTTTTTTTTAATGATATCGGTTTCATTCCTCAGTGTTGTTAGGGTTAAGTTTCCCCATGCGTGGAGGGTCAGTGCAAGATATGCACTTTGAGGATTCAAATAGTGCTCACTCCATGAATTAGCACTTTGCACAGTAGTAGATTTATCCTCCTGGGGATTCCAAGAGAAATTTTTCTAACTCTGAATTTCATCCAATGTTCAATAAAGTAATGAAAAAAGACTCCCATTGATTTCAAAGAGTCAAGTCCTTTAAGCAAGCAGACTAATTACAGTCATTCTGGTAAAAGAATCATGGTTCAGATTCAAAGATATTAATATGATGTAAAATAAATGTATACTTTTAGATTTTTTTAGACCTACTTACACCACTGTACATTTTTATATTCTCACTGAGTAAGTCAATGTACTGGTGGCCCACTTTAGCATGTTCTTTCTTACATCCTTATACGTATATAAATTACACCAATTCTGACTCCATTAGACTCACAATGTAGATGTAAAGGGGTTATTCAAGAGGGTAGGTACATTGTTGGCAAGTGGGGATGGTTCAAAGTGAGGTTTAAGTAAGTTAGTATAATTGTAGCCTGGGTGTACACAATAGGGGTGTGGAAAGTGGGCTCTATTCGATTTGGATTCGGCCTGAATCAGAGACAGTGATTCGATTCATTGATTTGGATCACTGTCCCCGATTTGATTCAGCCGAATCAGAATTGGAAGATTTGATGCCGATTCAGAGAAGCAGCGATTCGGCCATAGACACAGCTTTAGAAGTTTTTTCTACATACTTCAAGGTAGCAGGCATGGCCTGTGAATGCTGTGATGCTGGGGTGTATGGAGCGTCCCACAGGAGCACAGGGGGCCCCTCCGCATGCTTGGTGGAGAACCCAGAAGTGGACCAGAAGTACTTCTGGTCTACTTCCAGGTCTGCCAGGGAGCATATTGTCTCCCCCCCATGCCTTCCTGGCTTGGCAATCGGCAACGGGGTGACCCCAGGTGCCCACGCCAGACTCCGGAGGCACCAGTCACTGAGCATGCTCCCTGGCAGACCCAGAAATGCTTCTGGTCCATTTCTTGGTCTGCTGCCGAGTGCACTGAGGAGGCCCCCATGCTTCTGTGAGACACTCCATGCACCCCAGTATCACAGCACTCATGAGCCCCTGCTATGTAGAGGTAAGTAGAAAAAACACTTAAAGCTGTCCCTATGTCCAAATCTCCAAATCTTTCCGAATCTCTCTGAATCAATTTGGAGGGTTCCAATTCAATTCGGAGAGATAAAAGGGTCCTCTGACTCAATTTAGAGTCAGGGATTCAGCCATTGAATTGAGCCAAATCTCTGCCAAATTGAATCAGGGATCGAAGCTTCGCACAACTCTAGTACACCCTTCTCCAACTGAAAGGGATTGTTAGCTGGCAGTTGTGCCATGAATGAAACTACAGACTATACTCAGTTTCCCTTTGTCCCAAAGGAGCCAGGCCAGGACAATTTGGAGCTTGCCTGTATACAAATTTATTATTAGTTACATAAATAGATAAAGACATGTACATGTATATATAACTATAAACTTCATGCTCTATGATATGTTTCCACCACTGGGGTTTCAGGTAAGTGACAGGTAAACACAGGTAAGTAATAGCAAAGGGGGTCCCAGTGGATTCCCTAAGCAGGGTTATAGGCTTTAATAAACTACCAATACACAAATATAGAGGTACACAAAATATAAGGCACAATATTACACAACATAATAAAAATATCAAAATTAATACATATTTACATCTCTATAAATAAAATGCACAATTCTTATGTGATGCTATACCTCAAGGATCTGTGCTACTTTAAAAAGGGCATCAGGCCACACACAGGTAAACGACTGCTCTGAAACTGATAAACGGGAATACAGAAGGATGACAAGTAGGTACAGGCAAGTGCAGTTAAGTATAGGAGAACAATCACTAAATGCAAATAGCTGGTACAGATTCATAGATGTTAGGGTCGGAAGAGACCTCAATAGATCATCGAGTCCAACCCCCTGCATAAGCAGGAAAGAGTGCTGGGTCTAGATGACCCCAGCTAGATACTCATCTAACCTCCTCTTCAAGACCCCCAGGGTAGGGGAGAGCACCACCTCCCTTGGGAGCCCGTTCCAGACCTTGACCACTCTAACTGTGAAGAAGTTCTTCCTAATGTCCAATCTAAATCTGCTGTCTGCTAGCTTGTGGCCATTATTTCTTGTAACCCCCGGGGGCGCCTTGGTGAATAAATACTCACCAATTCCCTTCTGTGCCCCCGTGATGAACTTACAGGCAGCCACAAGGTCGCCTCTCAACCTTCTCTTGCGGAGGCTGAAAAGGTCCAGTTTCTCTAGTCTCTCCTCGTAGGGCTTGGTCTGCAGGCCCTCAACCATATGAGTGGCCCTTCTCTGGACCCTCTCCAGGTTATCTGCATCCTTCTTGAAGTGTGGCGCCCAGAATTGCACGCAGTACTCCGGTCTGACCAGCGCCCGATAGAGGGGAAGTATCACCTCCTTGGACCTATTCGTCATGCATCTGCTGATGCACGATAAAGTGCCATTGGCTTTTTTGATGGCTTCGTCACACTGCCGACTCATGTTCATCTTGGAGTCCACTAGGACTCCAAGATCCCTTTCCACCTCTGTGACACCCAGCAGGTTATTTCCTAGTCTGTAGGTGTGCTGGACATTTTTTTTCCCTAGGTGCAGCACTTTGCATTTCTCCTTGTTGAACTGCATTCTGTTGTTTTCTGCCCACTTGTCCAACCTGTCCAGGTCTGCCTGCAGCTGTTCCCTGCCCTCCGGCGGGGGAGTCCCAGCAGAGTCCCAGCAATGATCTTATAGCTATAAACTTAGAGATATAATGATATACAAAATATGAGGCGCTCTATCCAAAATATGAGGAGCAGCAGTATCAGGAACCCATAACCCTTTAGTCCTTACCAGGCCCCCCAAGCTGTTTCTGGGGCAGTGGTTCCACCCTAGTAGTCAGTGGGAGGAGAAATCCTCAGTGTTCCTGAGGCCCCAATAAGAGTCTCTAGGAATGTCTACTCAGAGCACCCTTTGACCTAAGGGAGCCTTCCCTTGTCTAGGCTTCTTCTTTGGCCTTACCACCCAGGTAACTCCCTCTCCCCTGTGGCAACTCCCCCTTTCCCCAGGCATCTCACCATTCCAAGTGTCCCAGGTGTGTGGTTTTCAAAAGCAGGCATATTGTTCCTAGCTGGCAGAAGCCTCCTGGGTCTCCTCCCACCCATTGCCCTCTCCTCCTGGGCCTCTGCCTACCTGTGGCCCTGTACACTGAGGGCTTGGCTTTTTGCCCAAGGTTGGAGGCTCGGGTCACCTTATGTGACACTGGGGCTTGGTCCCCCATCTGGGGATTAGCTGTGCACCATCTGTGCACCGAGGTCCTGGACACATGCCAGGAGTGATGGATGCAAGCTGCCTCAAACAGGTCTCAGGGTCATGATCCCTGCTCAGGACCCACTAGGTAGCACTGCCTGCTCAGGCCCTGGCCACGTGCCATGGGTTGGAGGCTCATGCCACCTCATGCGGCTCCCAGGGCCTCAGTCTCTGCAGGGACCCTCCATGTAGCAAAATGACCAACCCATTCACCATCTGGAGCTGGCACTGATCACCAAGTCTCTCTGGTGAAAGGAGTCTCCAGGGCTTCTTCCAGGCAACTAGAATCACCCGCTGCCTAGCTCTCCCCAGATCTTCTTAGCCCTGCTCGCTTCTTCATCCCTTGAAACATCTGCCACTGTGACAGGTGCCCACTCTGGGCCGCCCTTAATGTGGTCCACACACCTGTCCCTGGGGCAACCGCCTTCCTACTCGCCTGCCATGTCTTGCTCTTAATGAATTGATCAGTGTTAATCAGTGGGAGGCTGCCTTTGTACTACCCTGCTGCTAGGGGGTGCTATCTGCGGCTCTGTTTCCTTCCCTATACCGCAGTCCACAACTCGCCGATGGAATCACTGTTGTCTCAATTCTATCCCTATTCAGCCCCTTCCTATTCTCCCTGGGCCTTCCTTCTCTGTGCTCACACTTGGGTTTCCTAATAGTACTGCCCCCTATCTGGGGGGGTCACTGTGCCCACACTTGGGCTCCCTAATGCTGCTGCCCCCTATCTGGGGCTCGCCGTGCCCACACTTGGGCTTCCTAATGAAGCTTCCCCCTCTCTAGGGCTCCCTGTGCCCACACTGGGGCTTCCTAATGATGCTGCACCCTCTCTGGGGCTTACTGTGCCCAACTTGGGCTTCCCAATTATGCTGCCCCCCTATCTGGGGCTTGCCATGCCCAACTTGGGCTCCTCAATAATGCTGCCCCCTATCTGGGGCTCACAGTGCCCACACTTGGGCTCCTCAATAATGCTGCCCTCTCTGGGGCTCGCCACGCCCGCACTGGGGCTTCTCAAATGCCCCTCTCTGGGCTGGGGTCTATGTACCCCATACGCTGCGCCTGTACTGGCGCTGGGGTCCCCACGCTACTGTGGGTTCCCTATGAGGCCTCCTCCAACCCCTAATAGCCTCACCCAAACCACCGGTGTAACAAACAACAAAACACAAGCCCTTGGGCTGTAACAGAAATTGAAGCCGCCTGGCTAAAACATCACTCTGACCTACCGGGGAAACACTCCTTCCCTCAGCAGTGTCAAAACACTGCTCCTGTAGTCAGGCCTCACCCCTCTTCCCTGAGAGAGTTCCTTCCCCTTGGGCCACTGGCAGAGAACTACCTCTGGCCTCCTGTCTGTGCTTTATATAGGAGCCAGGCCCTGCCCCTTTCAGTCAGCTGACCCCTGGTTGCCCCAGCAACCCACAGCTGGGCTCCTTAGTCGCTGCTAGGGCTCCTTCTCTAGCAGTTTCCCCTCTTCAGGAGCAGGGCACCTCAGTGCTCTGTGACAGCCACGTGCTGGGCACGCAACTCGTTTTATTCTCTTTGGAGGCTCCGCCACCCAAAGTTCTACTGGACCAGCAGAGAGCAGTCTCAAACCAGGTACAAGGCTTTTCTTTTCTTTTTTTTTCTCTTTGCCCTGAGCAGGGGTGGGACAAATCCCCTCCCAACAGTTATTCAATTGATGGATGGGCTCCACCAATCACAGTGGAGATTTTCTGAGCCCAGACATGCCGGGCTATATTGATAAGTTCACCACATAAGATATAGATATACATTTAGGTAGAAGAAAGTGTACATTGGGTGCATCCACATGAGACACTACTATGCAGTAGCAATGAGCTACTGCACAGTAGCTTGTTGGTGGGCAGTAACTGTGACCCAATGCTACTGCGCAGTAGCATAAGAAAAAAACCCATATGGGGATGCTACCGGTCAGTAACACCAGTTACTGTGTCATCATTTCGTATTTGCTTATGCACCGTGCTCCCAAGCGGAAGTACTAAAGCACGGTACCATAGTAATGTCGCTGTATGGCAATGTATATACGTGCCCTATATAAATAAATAACAATGTAGATTTAGCTCTTGTTAGTTAGGTAATTGCCAGATATAAAGTGTATGGAAATAGTGCTGACAGAGGGGAATGTTAAATGTTTGAGTGTCTTTTCCAAGGGATAAAATCATTCATCAGTAAGAGAAATAGCACTTAGATTCAGGGGCATATGTGCTTCTGGTGGCTAAATCCCTAGAGGGACCATTCAGTCTCAGAATTAGTGAACTACTAATCCTGATCTCTAAGAAACTTTGAAGTCTGAATGCTGCCCACACTATACAAGATGTAATTGAAACTCTGCTTTTCTGAGTTCAAACCCTAGGGAAACTGCCTCAAATCTATGCAGCAGTCAGTTCAATTTAAAACAGCTTGCGAAAGACCTCATGCTTTTTTAAAAACAACAAGAAACCCTCAAAAACCTGGCTATAATATTGCTAACTTTTCTAAAGTAATTTAATTAATAATTAATTAAAAGTTGATCTTATTTTGAACACAGTGTTTGTTTTGTACATTACCAGTTTTTCATAGGAAGGATATGCTGTGATCAGCATGAAAGTGAGTGGCACATCTATCTTGTTCTACATCCACATTGCTTTGGGTTTTTTTTTCTGCTGATAAAATGGTGGGGCTTCGAAGTCAGGCACTTCAGTTTGGGGAAAGAAATGTCAGGTGTGATTTACATCACCGGTGAGAGTCAAGTAACTGCCTTTGGAGGAATTCCATCAGGTCATCTGCCTGAGTATGAAGTATAGCCTATGCACTACATTATAGGCACCTATTGTTTTGGAGCAAGGGAGAAAATGGGGGGGAGGGAAGATTAAAAGATATCGGCTGTATCTACATGAGATACTGACTGTGCAGTTGTCACTGCATAGTCATTTGGTACTTGTATAAGTAGTAAGGTAGTAAATAGAGATATGCTGCTGCCAGTTCAGGAGTTTACTGAGCAGTAGCATTGCTGAACAGGTTTTTTGTGACATTGACTTCGCAGCATCACATCATGTTTCCTGCCATGCAATGTTACTTCACAGTAGTAACAAGCTACTGCACACACAGCATCTTGTGTAGACTCAGCCACTTGGAATAATTAAAATGCACTTTAAACAGGAGTACATAGATGTTCAAGTTTTTAGCTGGTAATAATTCAGACTTCCTTAACCAAGGGCAGAAATAATGGCTAGCAAATAGTCTTCATAGGTATCTCTTCTCCCTCCTTTCTAGGTCAGTGTACATTTATCCAAGTTAAACTTACTGGCAAGAACTGTATGCAGACAAGGCTGTCTTCATTCTGGATCTCATGTGGGCTGCAGCTTGAAATTGGTTGGGAGGTGGAGGTTATATACCCTTGTCATGTACTAATCATTACCTATGAGTGCATTAGTGTGGGCAATCCCCTTCCTGAGAAAAATGATCTATTAGGAACTCGTGTAGTTTTTTTTTTTTTTCTGTCTTTTACCAATTACCTGCTAGTAATACATCTAGTGGACAGTAGGAAGGGGGCGGGGGAGAGCGGGGTGACTGCCCTGGGCACTGAAACGAAGGGGCGCAGCATGGAATGGAGCTGTGAGCAGCTCATTGAGGGATACAGGGGTGGAGGAAAGGTGGCTCTCACTGCTGCATGCACACTCAGGAAAGCAGGGGGAGGGAGTGGTTGTGCCCCCCAGATCGGTGCACGAGGTGAGGGAGGGCTGCCGCTGCAGGCTTTGTCCCAGGCACCAAACTTAGTTGCTACAGCACTGCTAGTGGATGCTGCTTACTTCTTAATTGTTACTACAATACCAAGCTAAACTGCATCCTCCTATACAGAAAGGCAAACAGGCCAGAGAAGCAGAGAAAACTCCACAGCTTCCTCTGAAGGAAGTACATGAAACAGATGAATTTGGAAAGGAACCACAGAGAAGGAATGGGAGATAGAAATCTCACAGGCTTAGAGAAAATAATAATAGGAACACTGTCATTATATATATTATAACATTATCATTATATACTGAATGCCCAGAAGAGCTCCCCTTCTCAGCCACATTGTCACATTAGGTTCCAGGCCAGTAGTAGCTGCTGGTCGGTGTTCTGGATTGATGCATAGAAATCTGAAGGCCTGGAAAGACCTGTACCACAGAAGACCAGGTTTCAATAACTTATGTAGGCTGAAATAGAATGCGAATAATGCCTTTAAATAGTATTCCTCAGTACTTCCACAGGGATGGGGGAAGATATGAATGGGCAAGGATGATCCAGGACTCATAAGTACTTGACTGGACATTTAAGGATCATTTAAGGATTCTTGTTTTAGAAAAGCATTGGCCCTACTGTAATAATCTTTTAGTTGTGTATATGTGTGCAGAATGTAGCCTATAACCAGGGTTTTTACGTGCACATATTAATAAGCCATTTTATTAAGAACTGTGACTCCCCCGATATTAAAACTGGTAATGTGATTGTTATAGTTTAACAAGTATACCATGTAGCTTGTAATGTTAAGTGATGCTGCAGCCATGATGATCCAGGAATTATGAAGAGGTAAGAATTTCTTTGGATATCTTTTATTGGGCCAACTGCAGAGTTGGGATAGACCAGCTTTCGAATGCAAGACATTCTTTATCAGCTTGTCTAACTCTATCCCAACTATGCAGTTGATCCAATAAAAGATATCATCCTAAGATATCCTTGCCTCTACCATGCAGATGCAAATTCTTGTACCTATGTTTGAAGATGGTCAGTTGTAGATGATACCAATGAAAATGATTTAGAGGACTGATGCATGCATGGTCCTATTAAATGCAACAGTGGGTGCATCTACACATGTGCTTCACTATGGAGTAGACTAATTAGCATGTCAGTAAAGCATTATCGTATACACATGAATAATCAACTTCACAGTAAGATAGTATTGTCAGGGACAATGCTATTTTACAGCAGAGTCATTTACTGTGCTGCAACGCATGTGTGGATGGTGACCAAGGCAGCAGCACTTTGAACTGGGGCAGAGTCGCCCTGGGCTAGCAGCATGCTCAGGGGATCAGTCACATGGGTCCACAATTTCAGCACTCTCATGCCCCAGCGAACCTTTCCACCACCTGATGCCTCCATGTGGAGCCTGAAGCTGACCCTCCCCAAGCCTCCTGCCAGGCTTAGGCGGCTCCACCCTGGCTGAAATTGCTGTTGTTCTGGGTGCACGTGTAGATGCTGAACCTGGGACTGCAAACTGCTCCAGAGTTTATCATGTTGCATTAATTGCATAGTTACACTAGATGCTTACTGTGCAGTAGCCTAATAACACTGTGCAGCAGTTTGCCAGGCAAACACTGCTAATAAGCCACTGTGCAGTGTTATTAAGCTACTGTGCATTGTAACAAAAAAAAACATGCACCAGTGCTACTGCACATTAACAGTAGTTACTGCACATTTACTTAGTACTTCATTAGGCAAGTACTAAACTAAATGTGCAGTAACTACTGTGCTTAATGAACATGTAGATGCACCTTCTGTGCATTATCTTTTTAGGACAAAATCCTGACTTTGTATTCAGCTGCTGTTAAACTTAGACTGCTGCCTGCTATGCTGACCTGAACCATGTTGTGGTTTACTTGTACTTCCCTGACTATATGTATCCACTGGTTGTGTCTTTTCTTATATGTGGATTGCAAGCTCCTTTGGCTGAGACTCCTTTTGTTCTCTTAATGGCTCATGACCAGGGACCCTGACACTATGTTAATTCGAACAAATAATAAGAGTATACAAATGTTCTTTTTTGAGGGAAAACGTCACTATTTCCCTTTGACTATCAAATATTTCCAAGTAAAATATTACACATTTTGTTATTTGTATTTTGTTAATGTAATTTGCTTTTGCACATTGTTAATGTAATTTGCTTCAAATTCTTTTTTTTTTCTTCAAGTTAACATTCCTTTTATTATCTAAGGTATTAATTTATCAGATCAGTTTGTAGAAGTTTGTTACGATGACAGTAAAAATGGCCTTTGAATTGAAAGGTTAGAATTAAAATAATGTGCTTCCAAAGGTTTGATGCAGAACTCTGACTTCTAAACCTTTGGGTTAGGATTAATCACTGGTTAATTTTCTAGTAATCGGAATATTCTTTAAATGCTTGAAAAATGTTCATTGGTGCCTCAGGGAAAAGCTGAAGAATCGTGTTGTGCTCAAGTCTGTGTATCCCAAACTTTAGATCAAAATTTCTACGGTGATTACAAAAGTAGCATGAAATTTTCCTTCTTCAACTCTGAGTTGTATCCAAACCCATGTCCTTTCTATTCCAAAGGTCTTCAGAGCCTAGGGCCATAGAAGGCTGAGAAAGTGGCTGTATTATGCACTTCACATGGTCCCAATGCACACATAATCTGTGTAGGAATCTGTGGATGGTAACCAAAGCCACTGAAATACCAGTACATGTGAATGCTGCCAAATCATGTTCTTGTGTCCCTTTTTAGGAAGAAAAATGAATAAAGCCAAAAAAATGGCCAGGGTTCTGGTATATCAGCAGAGGGCTCACTGCCAATAGTGAGACCAAAGAAAAAATCACATGCAGTAGTGTTACTAGTGTAACCAGGCAGTGAATTGGAAGGGGTGCCAGAATAGTGGCCCCTGAGGAGCTCATGGTGTGATGGCAGCAGCCAGTGTGCAGGGAATTAATGCTGCAGCAGCAGCCTGTATGTGGGTGCTATGGCAACAGCAACCCAGGTTTTGGGGGTCAGGTAAGACTCACTCAGCACCATCCACCCCCTCACATTTTCTAGTATCTCTGCCCAGGGTGCCAAAATGGCTAAACAATCATGCCTCTTCCACTGGCATTTCTTTATTGACCTCAAATAAGTAAATCAATCAGCAGACTATCCTTGCCCAAGCAGAGAGTGGTCTGGAGTTTGAATACAGAAGGAAATAAAAATCTTCTAGGAACAAATTCCCAAGTCTACTTAGCACATTTTGATTTGCACCAAAACCAAGCAAAGCCCTTACTTTCCCCTGTGTCTGGTAGTAGCAAGGAATAGAGTACCTGCCTATAGCTGAGCCTTTAATTTCCTTTCCTCAGGGGCCCTTGATTATGTCTCCCTCAACTGTTGTCTCATTGGCTGACCTTAGTCTTCAGCCCTATGAATCTTCCCCATCAACTTCTATATTTCTGTGTTTTCCAGGAGCAAGACCTTTTAGGCCTACCTCTCCCTTTTAACCCCCACCCCCTTCCCAACTAATATTGGCATGTCCTTTTTGCAGGATTGACATTTCAGCAAACATTACATGCTGGAGCTCATTTTAATTCCCCTCTCCTATTATCCTATTCCTACTATATTTAAATCCTATGAGAAGGGGATAATTTGCATCCCTGCAGTGTCCCACACTGCATATACCAGTAATATTGAAGCATAGTTGTGTATTTTTGTATAGAAATCCAAAAACTACTTTTAAAATTAATTGAATGCTAAATGGCAGGCCTTTTCATTTCTTCAAGTTGTTGTACCAATATCTCACAAAATATTTAAAAGTTCTGACATGTGGGGGATAAGAGGAGGAAAGAATTTTAGCATCTACTGTTAATGAATGTTTTAGAGACATCTGTGTGGGCAAAACTCTGGTGGACAAAATCTACAATTCTTCCTGTGACAGTGGTTCCATGGACCATATCTTTCCCTCCTGCAAATTATTCTGCTCTGAATTTTTCCCTGCACAAGAACAGCTATTTGCCTTCCAGTTGCAGCTTGCAAGTCTTACTCATTTCCAGTAATACATTTCTAATCGAAATTGAATGAGTGTCACAAAGTATGGTTTAGCCACAGAACCCTTACCCCTATTCTTGGCCATATATCATTTCAAACAGTCTCTCTTCCTGACTTACAGTGGGGTTGTTTGAGTCCTTCCATACATATATTTTGGAGAGAATTATGGAATTGCAGCATTGTTGAAGGCTTACTGCCTGGTGTATGAAGAGAATGGGATTTTTCAGCTGGAAGATGATGGTCCTTTTCTAGACTGACCACATGGATGAGCTTTCTGGTGTTAAGTAGGTGAAATCTCTGGAATTTAGCTTAATTTCATATGCTCAGAAAAAGATCCCAAAGTAAAGACTCCATGGGGGCGTCCAGATGAGCGTGCACATGCCTCTTGCCCCGTCTCAACCCCCAACCCATATGTATATATAATGTGTGTGTGTGTGTGTGTGTAGATTGGTCTTTTGTTTTAATTGTAGAAGAACATGGATTTGGTATTTTTAAAAATGCATTTGGGATGCTGCTGCAGCAGTCCAGCTGGCACAAGGGGAGTGTCCCCAGGTACCAATTGGCTGGGCCCAAGAAGCTCCTGAGAGCGAATAGCCCTGAGCTGCTTGCCAGGGGAGCTTTTTGTATGGATGGGCCCAGGACAGGGCAGCTTTTTATACTGCTGGAGACATCACAGGTGCTGGCCCTGGGCTCTAGCTCCCTCTGGATGCAGATCTGGGAGGAGCCAGGCACAAGTGGCACAATGTGCTCCACAACAAAGTGCATATCTGAGTATGAGCGCTGAGGCAAAAAGCCCCGGCTCAAATTCGCACCACTTCTACTTGAGCTGCTGCAAGTGCATGTGCTTGCATGTGTGGATGCACCCCATGAGTTCAGAGTAACAATTTTAGAAAAATAATATCTACAATTATTTACACTAGTTATTTTGTGCAGTAGGTATTAAGCTTGTATTAGATTGGCTCTGGTCAAAAACATTGTTTTAATGAGAATTATTGAAAAGGTCATGGGAATAGTTCCTGGGGGGAAAAGAGAAAAATATCAGTGACCAAACATATAACAAGATATTGATCATAAGAGAAATACATCTCTGGAAACTTGGTTTTATGTTAAAAAAAAAAAAAAAAAAAAAAAAAAAGCTTTGACTAGCCTGCATAACCAATCAGTTTGTGTAATATATCTGAAGAAAGAAAGAGATGCATGATGAGCAGTTCTCCTGAACTAGCAAATGGCAATGCCATTTGGGGCAAACTACAGTTGTAGAGCAGGGGTTGTCTTGAGAAGGCCCTAGGGGGTACACGCAGGTGGGTGGAAATAGAGTGCCACCATGCATGACTCAGGCACCTCCCACCTGGTCAGAAGTGGGGGGCAGGACAAGCTTGCATGCAGTGGCTGCCACTGCTCCATATTCAGCTACGCTCCATTCCGCCACCTACCCCACACATCTGGCCATGCGCCAGGCCCACCCTCACTCCGCATCTGGCCACCGAGGGTACACTCCTCTGCATCCAGCCACTGAGGGTACACTGCTCCAAAAAGCTTGAAAGTCCCTGTTGTAGAGGGTGAAAGATTTATATACTTTTTGCACATGGCTTGTTGGGGCTGGAGGGAGAAAATCTACAGAAACCAATTGTGTGTTGGGTTTCTGTATCACAAAAGTTTCTAATGGAAGTTTCTAATGTGTTTGTAAACATGTTGCCAGGCAAAAATATGTAGTCTTTTCACTTTGTCATTGCAAATTTGGAATTTAACAAGGAAAATCCATTTACACTTCAAAACCAGGGATTGTGACATGCTGAGAGAATAGTTTGGGGATGTTTTTTTTTAAAACCCTGCTTGACAGCCCTCCTGGGAAAAAGAGTCAGTAATGCTACGATTTAAACACTGTTCATTAAGAATAACCAAGAATTTTCTCCCTGTAATTTACAAGTCAGATCTGTAGAACATTTGAATACAAACTTGGAGTCATGATTGACAGCTATACCTTATTTGTAGGAGAGAAGGGTTGCTGTGCTAAATCCTATAAAATGAATAGACTCAAAGATTCCTTAGTATGACCCTGTAAATATATAACACTAAACGGACAAGCATGGTTCACAGTTTAGGATACAAAAACTTGAACCCTGTTAGACCTATAGTAATAATCATCATTACATATGTTTCAAACTTTTTGTTACAGCCAAGTGATTGACTGTTAATTTGCCTATCAGGGTACTTTGTACCCCTCACTTCCCCATACCTCTGCTTTCAGAAGTGGTGGCTTTGGAGGTGGACAGGTCATTCAGACTATTCTGGGAACCAGGGAATCCTGGACTCTTGGGGCTTTCCACAGTGCTAGGAAGCTTTGGAAACTTCTTCCCCCAGTTGTGGATCAAGGAAACTCCAAGAATGCCATTTCAAGGTAAGGCTCTCAGGGCTCCCAGGCTTCCTGACAGACACACCAGGAAGCCGACAGAGGAGTATCTGGGGAGTATCTCAATGCCCCAGCTCAGTGGCACTCTTTGGGCTGCTCCAAAATCCAGAAAATCAGCTTGGGCCATCCCCCAGAATCAGGACAGCTGGGTGATCTTTTTTTTTTCATAAAAATCTAACCAATTTGTGGTTGATGTCCCCTTCTCAGAAAGAGAACATTTTCAAGAATTTCCCTTTCATGGAAAAAAAAATGTTAACATTTATATTTAGAATTGTTAGTGTTTATTCTATCCAGAACAAAAACGGTTTTTGCAATGTTGGAACGTCTCCTAGTAGGGACATTTTGAGGCCTGAACAGCTCTAAACAACATGCCTCTCGCAGCTTGATCTGGTCATGTGCTACCATGGACACCTCAGCATACAGGACACTGCACAACTTTCCTTCTCTTCACGAACAACATCTGCTTAGCAGCAGATATTTTCCCATACATTATAATTATAACAGGAGAACTGAATTTTACTTTAGGAACATAAAGCTGTTAGTTATATTTTAAGTTGTGCCAGTTTACCTAAAAATGTTGCATTAAAAGGTACTGCCTGGGTCACTCACTCCAGTCCCCTCCTATTATAGGCAACAATGTGAGATGATCTTTTTTTATAAACTGCTCAGGCTCCATTTTAAGTTACATTTTTTTTTCTTCTGCTTATTCCTATGAGAAAGCTGTTCAGGAACCTCACTGATTGTTAGAAATGTTCTGTTTTCCAGCCTAACTGCATTCACAGCTGCTTATACCTGTAGTTATTTTTATATTAAAAATGTCCTTAGCTTAAATAGTTATTTCCCTCCCTGGCCTTCACCCCTCTAGAAAGAAACAGAATTTCTTTCAGCCTTTATTTTGTTGGTGTTCTAGATGCTACAAAAATACCCAGTCCTTTTAGGTGTTGACACAGCTAAGAATTTACTGTTTGTTTTTTATGTAGCTAAAACAGTCCCCCAGTTTTATAATATAGATATGCAAGATGTTTATAAATAAACCAGCTGTGAGTAGTACTTTGGTCACATACTTAGAATGGATGAAGATGGGTGCCATAATATTTAGCTGTTATAACATTTTAACAGAAGTCTGTTACCTGTTGTTTATAATGAAGCATAAATATGATAATTTTAAATATGCTTTTGTATACATGGGTTATTTTCATCACTAATAGGTGATCCATTTATGGGAATGTTTGTGGGAAATCCACAAACATTTTCAGTTCATGCTTTGACTTTGCTCCCCTGTTTCACGCCCACCATTTTCAGGGATAGAACAACTATTGCAACAATTAAGCTGATCATCTCAATTTATCCCACATAACTGACACACTGGGCATGTCTACACCACCCAGTCTACACATGCAGACACTTACTGTACAGTAGTATGCTCTAATCATGAGTAAATTTGCTACCTGTAACTACAAGTGGCAAATTTACTCAGGAGTAATTACTGCACAGTACGGCACATGTAGATGGCTGACTGGGAGCAAATATGCTCTGGGGCACTGGAGCCTGGGTGGGGACAATGTCCCTCTGCCCCAGCAGCAGGGAGCTTGTTCACAGGAACCACTCGGTGATCAGGGAGCCGGGGCTGGGAACAGACTGGGAGCTTGTTCCTAGCCCCAGCTCTGCAAGCTCTCCCAGGCCCCATGATTGTGCAGTGAGGGCTGGGTTCTCCCTGCACAGGGAGAGTTCCCTGCCAAGTCTGGAGCTGGCAGGGACCTGCCTCTGACCATGGAACTTCCTGGCCAGCCCTGGGTTGTTCAGGGAAGCAATGTCCCAGACCCTGCCATGATACATCTGTCTCCTTGCTCCATGCTCCTTGCCAGCCCCTGGGCTAGCACCCAGGGGGAGTCTAGAGCTCTGGCTGCTGCAGAGAGGTGGTGCAGGCCCAGCTGGGGCAGGAGCAGACTGCTGCTATGACAGAAAATCTATTCCCATTTCCCTGAATGTGTAGATGCCTGCCCATGGTGGGTTTACTCTTAAGTAAATTACTCTAGAGTAAACCCACCCTGGAGTATTTGCACATGGACTGGACAAGGAACATGATTATGGGGCAGGGGCTGAGACCTGTCCTGGTCAGGGGCGTGGCCCAGTCTTGTGCCTCAATTGGGTGATTGAGGCTAGGAAAGAGCTGTGGGGGTGGGGCAGATCCCAGCCTCTTGACCTGATCTGCTAGTGGAGCAGCTAGTAACAAGCCCCTAGCTGCATAGGGAATGTTACCTAGAGCTCCCCTTGGTGGTGTCAGGGGTCCATTATACAGATGTTCTTTGGATCAAATCTACAATCACATGGCTTACTTTAATCTGTGTAATTGTAGATCTGGTTTTGGTTTTACAGACTTTTGCCAGTGCCAGGAGTGCAGTAGAAGTAAGTCAGGGTTGGGGAGAGACAGATGGGTTCAGGAGGCTTAGTGTGGTTCATGAGGAGATTGGTGGCATTGAGAGGTGTTGGGGGATCAGGTGGGCTGCCAGGTTCTATTGAGGGGTTGGGAGGTTGGAAGCTATTGGAGTCCCCAAAGAGATTGGTGGGGTTGGGAGAATTGTGGAGGGGCTAGTGGAGCAATTGGAGGGTTGGTGGAGTTAGGGGTAGAGGTATTTGGTGGGATCAGAGAGCCTCTCCAATCCTGCCAAAGCCCTCCCCAGAGCCCACCAACCCTCCAGCCCCCTGAGCCCAGAAAACAGCCCCTGTGATGGTTTTAAAGGCATTCACTGTACTGGGAGCCCAATCTCAATAAATAATGATGAGAAGATGGGGGGCATATTGGGGGGAGCTAGGAGCTGTATGGGAGGGGTGGGGCTGTGGAGGGATTTGAGTTTTTTTTAGCATTCTGACTTCCCTCCCCACTCCACAGAGAGACAGCCCCTCCTGTGAGTTAACCCCTCTCCCATGATTGTGGCCACCCCTCCCCACACCCTGACTTACTTTACTCAGGCTCCTGGCACTGGCAAATACCTGTAGAACCAGCACCAGAGGTGGTTTGCAGGATTTGGGAGGGGTTGGTAGGCTTGGAGAGGGCTAGCTGGTATTCAGGGAAGGTTGTCTGTCCTGATGGTGTGGGAAGGGATCAGGGGGATAAAAACAGCCTGGTGGAGGGGAGGGGAAGGAAAAATGCATCCCCAGGGCTGGGGCATGTTTGGGCTTTCCTATCCCTGGTGCTGCCCTCTGAACATGTATGGACGTTCAGTTGGATTGCTCTACCCATGCCCAATCTAACTTAATGTTCCTCTCAGGAGAACTAAGTTAGGTTGGGCTGGCGACTTTTGTCCCTGATTCAATTTGGCAGAGATTTGGCCCAATTTGGTGGCCAAATTTCCAAATCCAAATAGAATCAGAGGACCCTTTAATCTCTTAAACTCGAATTGGAACCCTCTGAATCTATTTGGAGAGGTTTGGAAAGATTCAGAGATTCGGACATAGACAGAAATTTAAATGTTTTTTCTACATACCTCTAGGTAGCAGGAAGCTTGTGAATGCTGTGATTCTGGGGTACATGAAGCATCCCACAGAAGTGTGGTAGGCTCCTCAGCACACTCGGCAAAAGACCTGGAAGTGGACCAGAAGCACTTCTGGTCCACTTCCGGGTCCATTGGGGAGCTCACTGGGGGGCCCCCATGCCCCTCTGGCTCAGTGACTAGTGCCTCCTGGGTCTGTGGGGGGCACCTGGGGTGCCCCCATGGACAATAGCTGAGATGGGGGGGCAGGGCAGGCCCCAGTGTGCTAACCAATGGACCCAGAAGTGGACCAGAAGTACTTCCGGTTTGCTTCTGGATTTGTTGCCAAGCACGTAGAGGCCCCCCCTGCATTCCTGTGGGACACTCCATCTGCCCCACCATTGCAGTGTTTACAAGATGTGCTGGTACCTCAAGATATGTAGAAAAACCTTTTAAAGCTGTGTCCATGTCAGAATCGCTGATTCTCCAAATCAGCATTGAATCTTCAGATTCGGATTTGGCTGAATCAAATCAGGGACAGTGATCCAAATCAATGAATTTGAACAACTGTCCCTGATTTGGGCTGAATCCAAATCTGAATCAAATAGGGCCCACTTTGCACACCCCTACTATGTAAGTCAACTAAATTAGAAAGGTCAGCTATTTTTAATTGAATCTAACCTCCTGAACATCTGTATGTGCCTTCAGTTACTTACTAAAAGGAAAGATCTTTGTTTCTTCATTCTCCCTTTCAAAACAAGGTACATGTCTTATTTTGGGGTGTGCTGTATGCAGGAATATACAGTATATAAAAAATATTGAAGTATAAGGTTTGCTTTTCAGCAGATGATATACCCTTTCACCATTCTCTGTCATTAGATGTTTGCTGTATAAAATCTGATATAATCAAAATAGGTTATTTTTCTATGAAACTTTACAAATTGTTAAGCATATTACAAAGTCAGTATTGAAGATGATTAGAAAATATCTGGTATAATGCTTTTTCTCTTTTTTTTTTTCCAGGAAGTGCTAGCAACACCTAACTTCAGAATATTTGGATGGTAGGGACCTTCACCCAGGATGTGTGGGACATGAGTTTTAATGCCTGTTCCTTTTGATTCAAACCAGATATTTGAACATGGGTTTCCTTCATCTGATCCACCAGGATACTGGTTATTCTGAATTAGGTGCATGAATTTCCCTTGGGTTTTTGGGTCATTACAGAGATGTTGTAGTTATGATGGTACAAGAATTATGAAAGGCAAGAATTTTTAGGGACGATACCTTTTATTAAATGACTTTCTGAATGCAATTAATGGTGACGTGATGAAGAATGCCTTGCACTCAAAAGCTTCTCTATTTCAACCACGCATTTGTTCCAATAAAAGATATCATTCCCAAATTCCTTGCTTTTGTTTTTTTCTATATTTTCACCAAAAAAAAAAAATGTTGAAAGGTCTCATCTTGATTTCATTCCACTGTGAAAAAAAGAATAATTTTGAACATTTTCACAAGGGAGGAAAGCCATTTCCTACTCTGCTTTAGTTGGCATTATTATCCTATTATCATACTTATGGGAAATGGTGCACAGGAAGGGGAAATGATTTTCCCAACAGGAGAAGGTAGGGTAGGGCAGTGCTTTAGAGACTAATTGGTTTAAAGATGTATGAGCTTTTATAGGAAACAGCATATCTCATCAGATGCTACAATTCCTTCAGTAGATGAGTGGTGGAGTTAGAAATAGACCTGGGGTACCCCAAATCTTAGTCTGACAACACTGCCTTTCATATGTCTCCTTCAGTTGTCTCTGAAACACCAGGAGATGATCTGGTCCTTTTACAAGATGGTATTCTTCCAAGCATGTATTGGAAAATATATTCTGCTTTGAGTTCTCTGACGGGTTTCCTTACTGGAGGGTAAACAAATATAGATACAATTAGAAAAGTAACACAAATCTCTGGTATAGACCTGATTTTCCTGTCTTAAAAACACAACTATTGTAAACTGTTGTGGACCAACACAAAGGCAAAAAAAAAGCATAAGCTTGTTTATATCATAATATGAGTAAAAGTGAAAGAGAACTGGCAATGGTGCCTGTGTATTAATATTTACATTTATAAGCAATTAAGGATTAATAGAGGAAAATGGACTGCAGTATATCAGTACTGGGCAGAGATCACTTGTTTTTATTTTCGTGGAGAATAATTTGCCTAAACTCTAAAATGGAAGTGCTTTAAATTAATAATATCATATAAACCAGCAAAATATTATTGCTGTCTTTAGTTTTAAAAAAAATTAAACATTAATTCATAAACACTGTAAGGGAAAACCATAAATAATAACATATTAATTGAATAAAAATATGGGGAATAGATGTTCTCTCTCTCTCTCTCTCTCTCTCTCTCTCATATGTATATATATTATATGTATATTTATGTATGCCTATGTATGTATCAAAGACAGTTAACATGCTTTTAAGGATCAGTATATTAGAGCTGCATAAAAAGAAAGCTGGAGGGAGGGAAAGAGTGTCAAAATTCCTAGTTAACACTTCTGTGACATGTTGACAGCTTTTCTGTTGGATTGTACTTGAGGGACTCCTGCTCTTACATATGGCATTTTCAACAACAGTGACTTTCACTAGACAGCTGCCTTACTGTTCTGTAAGCACTTGGCTTTACTGAGAGATCCTTCTGCCAGCAAAAAGTAACATTTTATACTAAACTGTGTGATAATTCAAAGAATTTTCCCCTCCCATTGTATTATTGTTGCTTAACCTGTTGCTTAGAATGTTTTACAACAGCTCAGCATGAAAAGAACCGTCCACATTGTCACTAGGTTGTGAAGTGCAGACATTTCAGGGGTTGGGGAGGAGGGTAGTGGAAAGTTAGATTGCAGTGGTGATGCATAGGGGGTACACGGGGGTGCAGGTGCACCCCCTGAGAGCGTATTGCACCCCCTGACAGGCCATACTCCCCACTTAGACAACGGGCGGGGGGGGAGGGGGCAGTGGAAGTGCCTCCCTGCGAGTGCTGGCTGGGGAGTGGGAGTGCTGCAGCCACTTCTGGGAGCACTGAGGCCAGTGCAATTGGCTGCGGGTGGGACCGCCCCGATCACTGACTGGTCACTGGGGGGGGGGGGGGGAAACGTGCCCACCTTGACTAAGGCAGTACCAGTTGTCCATGTTAGATTGGGTACAAAATGGCCACACAATCTAAGGTAAGTTGGGAACTGGGGTTAGCAGGGCTGTTGGAAGGGTACAGGGGGCAAGCAGGCTCAGGGGAGGATCAGGGGTCTGCAGGGGCATCGGGGCAGGCACAATCTATGGGGGAAGTACAAACCAGGCACACTCTGCAGGAGGGATTGGGAGGGATATGTGCCATCTGTGGGGGAGGGAGTGCTGGGGTCCAGGAGGGTATGGTGGGGTCAAGGGGGCTCATGGGGTCCACAGGGAGGGTTGGAAAAGACCAAGGCTTATTTTTATCCCCCCAGACTCCCCCCCCCCCCCCCAGAGAACCTACACTTCCATCCCTCCTCCCCTTTGCTCCAACAGGACTTATTTGCTTGGCTCTCAGCAGTGACAAACACTGATAAATCCAGCACCTGGAGTTGTTTGTAGGATGGGGGGTTGGGGGACTGTCTGGTCCACAGCAGGGGGTGGAGGGCAAGGGGCCAAGGGGGTAAAAATAACCCTTGGGCTGGTGCTGGTGGCTGAGTTTCCCAGCCCCGGGGCTGTGCAGGTAACTGTACAGAAGTTGTATGCCCTGGTATAACCTAGATTATGAACATCTAATATTACATCAGTCCAGGTCTGTCTTAGAATGGGATCCACAAGCTTTAGATCAGGATGTGTGTGCAGAACTTCTGTACAGTTACAGGGTTAGATTGATTTCCAATCACGGAGACTGGGCCTGTGTACAACGTCTACATTAGGGCAAATGAAGTTACATTGGCCATTTTGAACTTAATTTAATCTCCCCTTCCCCCTCCTTCCACCTAGTGTCTGAACTTAGTCTGTGGGTCCTAAAATTTTATTTTTCAAGTAACTTGAGTGACTTTCTGAAATGATCAAAGTTATAAGAGAAGGAAACCATTATTTCTCCCCAGGTTTGTAGCAACAGAATATATAATTCAACAACATTCAAGAGTCTGTTTAATATTTTTTGTTCTACAATTGAAGAACATTTCTAAATAAAATTGTAGTTCAAATGTAGAAATCAAAATGACTCATTTAAAATGTTAAAAGGAAACATTTTACTTTTTGAAGGGGGGTTGTCTATTTTTTTGGTGAGGAGGGATGTTTGTCTGTTTTGTATTTTTTTTACTCTTATTTGAAACAATTCAGCACTTCTGACACAGTTTTGTTTAATATTTCTCTTGGTCTGAGTCTCTGCATTTTTGTAAAGGAGAAAGCTGTGTCTGAAATGTCCTCTCATTCTGGCCATACAGACCCCTTTCAGTACAATGACAAATGCTGTCAGTTGTGAGTGAGCTGTATTAACTCTCTTGTGATAAGTAGAGAGTAGTAGTAATAGAATTGGGTTGATTGTTTGGTAAACAGTTTGTGTGGTATATAAGGTGTTAAAACAGATATTGAAGGAAAGAATAATGAAAGATATGGAAAGTGGGGGGAAAGACAATATGTTTTTATCCAAAATGACTTTGTGGACAAAGGCAACAAATATTTAAGCAACATAGGAAGCATCATGTATTTCATGTACTTCTTATTTCATAGGAAATTGTTGACCACATTGGAGTAGATGGGAATCAACATATTTGTGAAGTGAACAAGGAGCTGAAGGCTCCTGTTACTTTAAGGGTGAAGGAGCAGCAGGGAGAGACTCCAGCAGGGGCAATCTGCTTACTATGAACTGCTAGTGAACAACTGCCAGGGATCAGGATATACCTGATACAAGTACTTACTGCAGAACTAGATGTGCTACAGTAGCACAATGAGCTAGGGGCCCTGATTCAACGCATACTATAGGAATAGGCCCAAGGGGGAGTTTGAAACTTAGAGAGAGAGAGAAAGGCTAAAGCTCAGCTTGGACAGGAGCTGGACAATGGCCAGGGGGCCCAAGGCTCAGTAAGGGTGGAGCCAGGGCCAGGGGGTCCTGTGTATAGAAGGAGACAGAGACAAGGACCAATGGGCCTGGGAACCTAAGCAAGATCAGCAAATATATTGCCCAGGACATGGCTAAGACAAAGCTGGGTTAGGCAGTCAAGGGCTGGGACCCAGAACCCAAATTGGGCATAGTGGACCTAGGCTAAGGGAGCCAGCAAGAGAAAATGGGCTGAGGCTGGGAAGGCTGATGCTACAACAAGAGTATAAAGGCCGTAGGTGGCATGGTATTGGATTGGGGCTGAGTGCCCATCAGAATTTTTAAGTGGTAACACCTGTGAGTTATAGGCACAACTGTCAGGGAGGAGGTTAGAGGCTGTGAATAGTCCTTAAGGCTAATAGGTGTCCTGAGGAAGGACACTGATGGGCCATCAGGGCCACCTAGTGAGGGCGGGGTAGAGACCAACAAGAGCCAGGAAGTACTAGCTGGGATCTAGAGGAACTGGGGCTCACTCCAGGACCCATTGGGCAGCTTCCCTTTCAATCAAACAATTACATGAGGGTGCGGGAGGCAAGTAAGAAGCAGATGGCACCCTAGAGCTGGAGCTGGGGTAGGGTTGTATGGCCACCAGTGGGCATCACAGTCACCCCTGGAGCCTGGACTTGGTTACATTGGCTCAAAGGGAGATTACAACTGGTTATGCTGAAAGGTGAATCATTAGACTGGGAAACAGTCACTACTTGTATTCTTTGAGAATAGGTCTTGGATCATATCCTGTTTTATATCCTGTTTTTATTAGTGACTTTGGCACTGAAAATAAATGTTTCTTCATACAAACTGGTTTTATTCTGAACTGGGAGGGTATTGCCAATAAGAAAGGAAACCAAATTATTAACACAGGGTGCATCTACTAGGGATGTGCAAAACAAGCCCTATTTGATTTGGAATTAGATTCAGATTTGGATTCAGCCTGAATCAAGGACAGTGATTCGATTCATTGATCTGGAACACTGTCCTTGATTTGATTCGGCCAAATCTGAATCTGAAGATTCAATGCTGATTCAGAAAATCAGAGATTCAGACATAGACACAGATTTAAAAGATTTTTCTATGTACCCTGAGGTAGCAGGCATGGCTTATGATTGCTGCGATGCTGGGGCGCATGAAGCATCTTACAGGAGTCTGTGTGTTGGGGGGGGGGGTGGGGGGGGGGCTTCCATGTGCTCAGCAGCAAACCCAGAAGTGGACCATAATTACTTCTTGTCCACTTCTGGGTCTGCTGGGGAGTGCGCTCCCCCCCCCCCCCAAACACACACACCCTCATGGCTCGGCGATTGGCTGTAGGGAGGGCCCAGATGCCACCCCCCCACAAACCCAGGAGGCACCAGTCACTGAGCCAGGGGGGTGGGGGGGGCAATCTTTCTGAATCAATTTGGAGGGTTCCAATTTGATTTGGAGAAATTAAAGGGTCCTCTGATTCACTTCAGATTCAGAGATTCTGCCACTGAATCTGTCTGAATCTATGCCAAATTGAATTAGGGACTGAAGCTTTGCACAGCCTTAGTGTCTACACATGCAAATAATGTGGAAACAGGTTACTTGAGTAAACTACTCTAGCGTTAGTCTACCCCTAGTTAGATAAGGGTATTGTACATGTAGAGCAGCTTCTAGTCGGAATTCATGCTAAATCCTTTCACAATTATGGGATGGATTTGAACTTTTAAAAACAGTTGAATAGCAATATATCTAGCTGTATCATGTATTAGAAAATCAATTTGGACCTAAGCGTTAGGACTAGCAAATACTCACTCTCTCTCTGTCTCTGTCTCTCTCTCTCTCTAATAGATATATATATATATAGAGAGAGAGAGAGAGAGAGTGTATTTGCTGTTCCTAAAGCTTAGGTCCAAATTGATTTTATATATATATATAATATATATCATGAGAGAGTATATATATGCCTTGAAATTTGCTTCTTTTATGAAATTTGTGCCATTAATCTATGAATATAAAGCATCACATAACCAACCTGATACAGACTATTAAGACTGAAATGAAATAAAGACCCAGGTATCCAGTGGAATCCCAGTGGAAATCAGCATTTCACAATATTTGAATAATGACAGTTGATCTTAGACTTAATTTTGTATAACAAAAAAATATTTTTCATCTGCAGTGGGTTTCCTTTAAACTTAAAGGTTAAAATCTGGTGCAATAAGATAGCACAGCAGGCATCTATAGAGAGAGTCATGTTTAGTTGGCTTAACTGCCCTGAAATTTTTTTTTTTAAATCTTAGATTATTTTGGTAATTAAAATATTAGTCCTTGTACACTTCTCTTTTCTTCTTCTATTCCCCCATCTTCCTTCCTTCCTCCTCTTTCTTTCTTTTTTATCCCCACCTTGTTACTTATTGTATCAGACATATATATAGTTCATAATGTATATATAGTTGAACTTACACACACACACACACACACACACACACACACACACACACACACATAATATAAAGAACAATGAGAGTAATTAACCATTAGAACAAATTACCAGTTATAGTGGATTTTCTGTCAGTCTGACATTTTTTTTATTTTATTTTTCTAAAATATAGGCTTTCATTAAAATAGTTCACGGAACTTTTCAAACCTATCTTACAATCACAATGGTCCTTTCTGGCTCATAATATATCATGAATAGATTAAATTCCTGATATTCCCACATTAAAATAATAAAAGGTGGAAAAACTTTTTGGAGGGAAACATGATAAAATTTGTTTAGTTTTTACTTCATCATTCTCTCTCTAAAAATTAAGGATAAATTATGTAATGTGTTCTACTGTAATGTATTGTAATACCAGTGAAGAGCCCCAGAATATAGGTTATGATCCTGCAAGAACTTAGAGATTCTGCTCTCCAAGAAACTTTGAAAAATGAAGGTAAAAGTAAGCAGGTTCATGAGTTCACAGTTCATAAAGAACTTGGAAGGAACCTTGGCTACTGTAATGTGCTGGATTCATAGACCCATCAAAACCTCACACAAGAACCTTATTGTCATTGTGTGAAACATTCACCATTCGCTAAGAGATGGCTCAAGCCTCCCCCTAGGTATATGCCACTTAAATTATATTTTAAAGACTTCAATTGGAGATAAGTGATATATGTCTTATGTTGGTCTTCTACTCAAGGGTGAATTTCAACCCCAAAACAGGTTCAAGTGACACCTAATGAAGGAAAACTATGCTATCAAAGAAGTCACTGGCATATATACTTCATTTGCTTAATCTTTCACTCTTCCCCACACAGAAAAAAATAATAAGCACTGTTTTAGAAAACAGTGGGTCCAGTACTCCAGTCCATGAAGTCAGTAGCAAATTCCCAGAGTTTGGGAGTTAACTTGTATTCCCAAGGCTGTCTCAGTCTATGACTACCTCCCTAGGAACAGGAAGAAAATATTGCATGTCACTGAATTAATGGTAGTTAATGATTTTGCTATTACTTATTTTATTTTTGGATGACAGTGATGGATCTTTGTTTTAAATATAGATGTACTCATTCTAGTTAGCTCAAATTTGGTGTCTAAACTACATGACAATGTCCCTCTAAACACATTTATCGGGGCACATAATGTTTCTGCTCAATAAAACAGTAAATTTTAATGACTGCAAAGAAAGATAGGGTGAAGTGTGAGTATGCGTGTAACATCTGTAATTGAAAAAGTATAAGGTTGAACATTAAAAAGCATCTGCATTGCATTAGCACAGCATTCAACAACTTATTTCTCTTACAGTTGGCATTTTGTTTAAATCAGGTTTGTGATTCTACTCATGATGGTCAGATTCCTAAGATCTTCCCTTACTCACATTTCACTTTAAGCTTTAGCTGGAGTCTCTGGAACTTCAAACAGGTTGGTATGAACAGATCCCAGCGCAGTCTTATTTATGGTAAAGTGGGTTCTCCACTGAAAGGAATAAGAGTAGCTCATACATTCCTCCTATTCTATTCCTTTCCTGATGTGGAAGAGTGATCTCTTTAGATTCAGTCAATGGGTTTTGTGCTGAACCAGTCATGAATACCACCTCTCTTCCTCCCGCTTTCCTCAATCTCACTGACCTTTCCAAACCACTGTATAGTCAGCAGGAGATCCGTGAGGGAAAAAATGTACCGCTAACTTGCAAAAGTGAGCTAGAAATGGCTGTTATATCTATGGATTCTCATTAGACCATACTGAAGGCAATCACATTAGACCCAGGCACTGAATGAAGCAAGTGTCTCAGATACAGGTGCCTCAGACTGCTTGTCTTTTAGTTACTTCTAGGCTACGGACACACATTCAAAAAGCCTGAGCCTGAATTGATTCAATCTTTGCAGGTTAGTCTAACCTGCAAAGATTGAACTGATTTTCAAGTGGATAGACATTCACTTTTGAGTTACAAAATGCAGACACGTGCCTACAGTAGCTCAAGCTAGCAGCTGGGAGGTACTAGAGTGAGCCCTCCCTTCCCTTCTATAGTGCTAAGCAGAGGAGGGCTTTGGCCAGGCCCTGCCAGGACACTATGAATAGGGAGGAGTTTAAACCCTCACCCTGGCCTGAACAGTCCTCTGCCAGGGTGTGCCTTGAAGGAGAGGGGAAAACAGGCTTTTCCCCCTGCTTGCTGCTCAGGGGACATGGAGTGTTGCCAGACCCCAGTCTGTGTGTGGACTGCATGCATCTGTTGATGATACTGAGCTTTTCAATCTCCCTCTCTCTACTTCTTCATACTGTCTACAGCAAACTAAGGTCACTCACAGTTCACATTCATTGCAAATGAGGTCATTTCTACTACTTCTTTCTGTCCCCTATTGAACACTGACAGCTTGCAGCCAGCAGGATGCTTATCATACTACAAAGTTTATCAGCCCATTAACCCCTACAAAATAAAACATTGCTCTCATTAGTTTCAAGCTCTTTTTATGTGCAGAGTGCTTTTGCAAGCCGCTACCCATCTGTCTTTGTTTCAGTGAAATTGGAGAGACACACACAGAGACACCTCGCAGCATTAGTTAGCATAGTGGGTATGGCCAGATGCTGGATGGGGTCTGTGCCTGGGATCCCTGCCATGGGATCAGGGTGGGAAGGGAATCCCTGCTTGAGCAGTGAGCAGCAAGGTGGGGTGAAGAAAGGGCAAGCCTGGCAGATGCTGCCGTCCCCCACCTCCTTCTCAGCCAGCTAGAGCAATAATAGTGCTCCAGCTACAGAGGAGAGGGGCAGAGCCAGCCCTAGTTCCTGGAGCATACAACACAGCATAGCACAGGGCTGAAAAGCATGCTGGGATGCTGGGGACTCTGATTTAACTTAAACCAGGAAGGGGTCTGGGACAGAAGTTGCATAACCCAGTTTGACCCAAATCAGTTAACTCTGATACTACATTCATCTTAAAACAGTTTCAGGCATTTTGAAACTGGTTTATGTGCATTGAGATTCTGTTCTGTTACAGGTTTAAACCAGTTTCTGATCGCTTAAACTGGTTTATGTGTAACTTCTATCTCTAGCCCTAAAGAGCACACACAGGCTTAATTTAATGTTCAGAAACAACTGAGACATTCTGCACAAAGGAAAGATATGAGGATTTGGTTTAATCCAGATATGAATTCTATATCAATGGCCAAATTACTTTCATCCCCCATGTGTTATGAGTAATTTATATAAGGACAAATAAGGAGAAAGTGTTTTGCAAAATATGGTTCTATGCCATACTTTGGAGCTGAAGGATTGTCATCAGCAAGAACAAAAGTAACAAGGGTATTTGATATGCAGCAGAACTGTCTTCTGTTAATAATAGAGCCTTGAAGAATAATCACTGTCCTTGTGTAGAAAATGACTTGCAGATTATGAATAAATAAAATAGAATTAAATCATTTTTAGAGGATTGCTACCCTAAAATATCTATAAGGAAATGTTAGCAAAGGAGAGTAACTGACATCAGAATAAGATTAGTGTGAAGTCAGTGTGGAGAGCAGTCTTCAAGGAAGTATCCAAACAATAGCCCATGTAAGACCACTACCTATAGACTGCCTGTTGAATGAATAGAGCTGGTCAGGCATTCTCCAATGAAACTTTTTTCTTTACCCATTGATAATGATGGGTTTCCTAAATGAAAAGTCTTGATCAGTTTCAGGAATGGTGTCATAGGAAAAGCCTGAATGTTAATAAAGAATTTGTACTTAAAATGAGAAAGAGACTAGGAACTAAGAGACTGGTAATGATATCACTCTGCTGGGTGACAGACAGCCAAAGTTCAAAGCTATGCCCTACCTTATTCACAAAAAGGGACTTGAATCTGGCTCTTCCACATCCTAGAGAACTATTCTGGCAATCAGACTATTCACAGGTGGTTTTGGTTTTTTTCCTGATTCTTTGTCAAAAGTTTGGAAGGTCTTATCTTCTTCCCTACAGAGATGAGGAGAATGTGTGAGATTTCATTTTCATAGGATAAGAATAAAAACATTTCCTGTGCTGCTTTATTTGCCACTACATGTGCAGAAGGCAGGGTAGATTTGCACCTTATAGAGGAAGGAAGGAAGGACTTTTTTTGTGACTTTTTAACTACTTTATTCAGGGGTTCAAGGTACAAAAAGTTGGCCCTTCCAGGATCCAGGTCCAATATACAAAGCAAAGACAAACAAATTACCATCAAACAAAGATCACCTTGTCATTACATTCATAACATCACACCGTGACAGACACCTTCATTGAATTACACGTTGTGCCTAACATGCTTTTATGCGGTCAGGACACTGGCCACATGGTTGTATAGACCAAAGCTCTCTATAAAAAAAGATTCCTACCCTGCTCTATCCAATCATATAAGTGACAACACCTTCAACTTCCCACACAAAGAAAAAAGCAAAAAGTGGCCTGGTGAGGGCCCAGGGTGAGGCATGAGCTGGGAGTCACTGTCCAACATTGAGCTGCCCGGTTGCCAGGACTGGTCATGACATCAGAGCACATATTGAAGATGGCCATCCTCCATGTGACACAGTGCTCCCTAAAGGGCCCAGCATGTCTCAAAGGTGGGCACTGCCCACCGGAGCACAGCATGCTTAAGCTCCAGTAAAAGGTGTGCCTGCACCAGGAAGCCAAAAAGCCGCAGGGCATCATTTGAGCCCATCCCAGCAAGCTGGTTGCAGCAGCTCTTGAGGATGGCCATTTTGTCCTGACCCAGTAGAAAGTTGGCCAGGCAGATGGTGCCCCATTCAGTCTCCTGGTACAGGTAGGAGCAGGTAGGTGGTCTCTGAGAGGCTCCTGCCCAGGAGCAGCTCAAGGGCAACAAAGAGTGGCTGCAGGCAAGGACAGTCAAGGAAGGTGTGAAAGAGGTTCTTCTCAATGCCCTCAGGGCAGAAGGGGCAGGCCATCAAGGTGGCTGGGTCAAAGTGGGATGCAAATGTGCCAGTGGCTAGGATGCCATGCAGCAACTGCCATTGCAGGTCACTAGTTTTTGTGGTGGTTGGTAGCTTATACAATGTGTGTCAAGCCAGGTTGGCTGGTGGGTAACCTGGTGGGCCCAGGCACTGTTGCTATGGTGTATCAGTGTGGCCCACCAGCATGTGGACATGGTGGACATGAACCATGCAGGCATATAGGCTTCTACATGACAGAAAAGCAAACCTGTGTCACTGTCAGGAGGCACAGGGAGCATCAGCAGGGTGCCAGGCCTACTGGCCGGTTCACTGGCCATGGATGGGGTGACTGACAGTGCAGGAAAAGCCTCTCTTGGGCCATCTCTGGCACAGGGGACTTGGCATGCCTGGAAATGGTCATCCAGGGTGGCTGCTGCCTCCAGCGGGAGGGCAGCCTGGATGTCAAGCAAAAGATGGCCCACACTGTGGATAGAGCATATGCCTAGCCAGGTGGTCAGGGCCTTAGGCGAGAGCCAGACCTACTGAGTGGGATCAAGGAGATGGCTCAGGTGGAGGACATGCACCTGGATGAGAGTGGCCATGAGACTGGCAGAGGCCAGGCTCAGCATGGGGTGCCTCAGGTCTGGGTTGTGCACTAGGGACTCCCTCAGCAGCTGCAGGAACTACAGGTGTCAGGCCCAGGGCTGGAGGTGGAAGGTGGCCTGCCAGACTTATACCATGCCATGGCAGAAAGCCAGAAGCACTGCCCAGTTAAGGAGCATGAGGTCCAGCAGGAAGAGCTCCCAGTCAAAGCTGGGGGCCCCCACCCTCTGCAGGAACCATCACGCCAGTTGTTGCCAGGGTAGGTGCTCCTCACCATAGAGGAGTCACTGAAGGGCTTGTAGGTGGAAGACAGCCACCTTCCTCACCAAGTCAACCAGGCCCTGGCCCCCCTCAGTGACAGGTAAGTAAAGGACAGCTCATGGGAGCCAGTGGTGCCCATCTCAGAAAAAATCTACCAGGAGGCACTGAAGCCTCTCAAGTAGGTCCTGTGGTGGGTTGAGTACAGCGGACTGGTGCTACAGGGTTTCTGCCACCAGGTTGCTAGTGATGAGGAGACATCCAAGATATGAGATACTGGGTAGGTGCCAGTGCCACCATTGTAGGCAAGCCTCCACCCCTTCCTCAAAGCCATCCCAGTTGCACACCATGAAGGTTGGTGGTCCCACAAACACATCCAGGACCTTGAGGCCCTCGCAGCACCAGGTGAGGCCCCCTGGCAAATCCAGGGGGCTCGCACTGATCCATGCGCCAAGCAGCAGGGTATCACTCTTGATCCAGTTAATACAGGCCAAGAAGGCAAGTTCATAGGCTCACTGGCAGTCTGTTAAGGCCCTCATGCCTTTCTGGGTGTTAGGGAAGATCGTCACATCATCTGCATATGCTGACAGCTGGAGTGGAGGGCCAATGGATGGGCCCATGGCCAAAGGCAAGGCCACACCACTCAGGCAGCACTGCAGCACATGCAGCAGCAGCTCAATGGCCAGGGCATAGAGCATGCCCAACAGGATGCAGCCCTGATGGATACCCCTGCGCATGGGAAATGGGTGCAGAGCACACCATTCACCTTGAGCGGGCTGGAAGTGTCTTGATACAAGACCTGGAGGGCCCTGGTGAAGAGGGACCAAAAGCCAAAGGCCTCCAGGGTCTGGAAGAGGCAGGCATGAATCACCCAATCAAAGGCCTTCTCCTGGTCCAGAGAAATAAGGCCAATGTCTAGGTGGAAGTGTTTGCTGGCTGTGAGTAGGTCACATAGCAGGAATGGGTTGTCTTGGATGGTCCTGCCCAGCATGCAGTAGCTCTGCTTAGGCCCAGCGATGGAGTCCATGATGGTGCGGAGGCAGGCCGCCAGCACTTTGGCCAGAATCTTGTAGTTCATGCATAGCAGGGAGACCAGCCACAAGTTCTTAATGCAGCCAAGGTCTCCTTTCTTGGGCAGCAACGTGAGCACCACTCAGCAGAAACTGATCAGCAGGACCTTGTTGGCAAAGCTCTCCTGGAAAATGCACAGGAGGCAAGGGCTGAGGAGAGGTCAGAAGGCCTTGTAGAACTCAGAAGGTAACCCATCAAGGCCTAGGGCTTTGCTAGAGGTGAGGCCAACTGCGGCAGCTGCCAGCTCTTCCAGAAACAATTACCACTCAAGCTCATTGGCCTCCAGGGCACAAAGGTGTGGCAGGCCTCATGGAGTTTCCACATGGCCTCAGGGCAGAACAGCTCAGCCACAAACAGGTCACGATAGAAGGCGATGGTGTATTCACGTACTTCACCCAAGTTAGTGATTACTCAGTCCTCAGGGGTCTTGAGATGATCTAAGACTTTTCTCTCTGCCCACCATCGCTCCAGGTTTAAGAAGTAGGTTGGGGCATCTGTTTCAACCAGCTCTTGGCAGCGGGCACGGATCCTTGCTCCACAGGCTGCACTCTCTGCCAAGTCATGCAGTCATTTCCTGCAGAACCAGAGACTCTCATGCAGCACCTCATCATGCCAGCAGCCAACAGGGCAGCCTTGAGCTCTGCCACATCTTCTTCCAGCTCTCTGATACAGCGGCGCAGTTCATTAGTGGCCAGCTGGGTGTACTTCTGGCAAAAAGCCCAGATCTGTACCTTGCTCACATCCCACCATAGCTTCCAGGAGGAGTAATTCAGCCTTGTGGCCTCCCAGCCCTGCCAAAAGTTGGTGAAGCAGTCCCAGAAGTAGGAGTCTTGAAGCAGGCTGACTTTGAAGCATCAATAGGGCACTTGCATGCAGGTTCTCCCCAGCAGGCTCAATTCGCAGCAAGCCAGGCCATGATCTGACAGGCCTCAGGGAATGATACGGCCACTGTGTAGGAGTGGCAGATGGTGCCTGGTGACATAAAGGTGGTCAAGGAGGGTGAGGGGGCTTCCTCTCTATCCAAGTGGTAGGTGAGTAACCCATGAGTCACATGCTAGGTAAAATTCAATAACTCACTTTTATTGCAAGAGCAAAACAATCAACAACTCATATTAGAACAATTCTACAACCAGTGCACAAATAGCAAGCACGTTGGGTTGGAGGAGAGGCACTCCAGACCCTTTCTCTTATAGTTACTTGATAGGTTTCGGGAACCCCACCCAATGTCCTGTGTGGCGAGACTTCCTCCTTTATCAGGTCTTCAGCCTTGTCCTCCCTGAAGCAGTTCCACCCAAGGCTTTGTTCTTAGAACCTTTATACCTTTCTGTCTCTCATCTCCCGAGACTCACCAATCACACAACGCCTCTAGCCTTATCACCTTTTATGGGTTAGAGCAAGCTTTATTTGTACTCTACAAAGCAGGGTCATCCCGGGCCTTGCCGCAGTTCCCCTTTTCATGGCTGTTATTTCTGGTAGTTTCCAGAACAGTTAGTTGCTCAAAGCATTTTCCGTTTTCTCCATTTTCAGCTGATCAGCAGATGCATTAGGTCATTATCTCCGGGCTGCCAGCTTGGCCTCCTCCCAGAAGTCTCTTCAAGATGGGCCTTACAGAGGGCCATAGTAAAACCACCAGCACTCATTCTGGCCCAGGTGTACTGGTGCGCATCAGGGTGCAGGGCTCACCAGGCATCAACAAGGCCTGCAGTGTCCAAGATGGACTGCAGCTTATGGGCTGAGGGCAGGTAAGGCTCAGGCCCCATACAGTCGAATGAGATGTCACTGGTACAGTTAAAGTCCCCACCTACAAGGAGCAGGTCATCATCTTCACTAGCATCATGCAGAAGGGCAGCCAAGGTCTCAGAAAAAGTGACCCTCTCCTGGCCATCAGTGGGTGAATAGATGTTGATGAGTAGCAAATGATGTTGTACTAGGGTGACACAGACAGTCAGCAGGAGGCTGGAGACAATCTCCCACACCACCACCGTATCATGCTGTAGGTGTGATGATAGAAGAGTCACAGCCTCAGCAATAAGGTTGGTGCCATGACTCAGGAACAAGTGGCCTCACCAGGAAGCATGCCAAGCCAACTGGTTGAGCCTGTCAGAATGTGTCTCCTGGAGGAAGGCGACAGTCAACCATTTCTGGTGCAAGAGCTCCAGGACAACCTCCCATTTCACTGGGTCTTGACAGCCATTGATGATAAAAGTGCCAATGTTTGTGGCTGCCATGGGTGTGGGTATGGGAGAGGAAGAGTGAGGTAAGGTATAGCTGAAAAGAGAGAGCACCTGACAGCAGAGCAAAAAGCAGAGACAGGTCAGAGAAGGCCTATCATGCCCTACTATACTCCAAGGACCCTGCCAGGTCCCAATCATCTCTCACCCGCTGTGCAAGCTTCTCCACATGGTAAGCCATCTGTCGAGTGCCTAGGTCTTGTTGCATAAGTTTGGCCACAGCCCTGGCAGCCTTAACAAAAAATGTAAGATCTGTGCATCATTTGGTGATGTGTCCCGCTATGTTCTTCTGTTCTTTGGTCTGTTTCAAAAAGGTCAGGAGACCCCCATAGTTGGGACCAACCCAGGGGGGGGTCTGCCAACATGGGCTGGACATTTCCAACAGATGCACAGTGAGGCTGCACCCTAGTTGGGAGCTCAACAGCAAATGCAGTATCTACACCCTCAATATCTAGGCACATCAGCCTCCTCTGATCATCCAGGTCAAGGACTGGCTTTAGAAAAGCAATCCCTGCCTTCTTGGGGGGAGAGAGGTAATCCTGCTCTCGAGGTCACTTGTGACACTCAGAAAGCTGGATCTCCATCTCACTAGCCTCCTCATCTAATTCAGTAGCCTGGGATGTGACCAAGTGGTCAGCAGACTCTTCTGCCACCCCCTGGGTCAGATCTCCAAAAGAGAGGCATTGTGCATAGCTTTTACTGTCACCTGACTCTGGAAGCTGGGAGACAGGTGAAGGGTTGGTGACCCCCACCTTTGCCTCCCCCACCTCCAAGCTGCCCCCATCCTCAGTCAACAGGGTCACTGATATGACAGCCAGAGCAGGGCCAGGCTCTCCAGCAGGGGCCCCTCCAGCACCAACTGAGGAGGGTCTCATCGGGGATGAGGTGTCCTGAATGGTGCCCTTCACTTTCTTCTCTTTGTTCTTCTTCTTAGTGGCAGTCAGCCCACCCTTCATAGAGAATGGGCCAGACTGCTTCTGGCTTGCCTCCCCAGGGCCATCCACTTCAGACAAGGCCATGGTGAAGGGCAGCTGGGAGGAGGCCTGAGCCTCATCATCTGACAGGGCCTTGGTGCCACAACCGCTGGCCACCCCAGCTGCCTCAATCAGGATGTTCAGGGCAGGCAGGGGGAAAATAAAGACATCAGCCTCTCCACCTGTTGGTGTCTCTGCACCGGTGGGGGGGGGGGCACTGTAGGTGGAATGGGTGGGACGGGAGGGTGGGGGATTAGTCTCAGCCCCTCTGCTGGACAGCACTCTCACACCAGAGATTGCAGCCCCCTCAGGTGGAACAGGGGTGGAAGGAGGTCGGGAAAAGCTCCCAGCCTCACTGGGTGGGGCCTGTGTCCCAGAGGTGGATGCACCATCCATTGGCGCCGCTGTAGTCAATGATGTTCTAGCCACTCTCCCCCGTGGACACTATGCTGCCAGGTGGGAAGAGCTACCACACTGGAAACATGTGGTCTCCCCAAAGGAAAAATAGATCACAAACCTCTGCCCGTTGAACATGAGACTCAAGGACTGAGGCAGGAACCATGGGCCCTCCCTGAGGAGCATGAAAACCTGCCATTGAAAAGACAGGACATGCCTCAACTTCAGGTTCTTGCTTCCCATCATCAGTCGGCAAAAGGGACTTGTTACGGCTCGAGTTCTTTGGCCAGCTCCTGATCAGTCAAATCCGGGGGGTGGGGGGCACATTAGAAATCACCACCCTCACTGCTGGGGTGTCTAGAGGTGTGACAAAATGGTGTGTGCCTGCAATGTCCAGGCCCTCTGTACACACTCCGTTAACTAGGGTGGAATCACTCAAGTAAGTCATTGGGACCATGTTAACATGACCTGCTTAGTGTATGTTACGCTGTCCCAGGAGACTAGCTAGGGCATCTACGCAGACCTCAAGCTCAATGTAGGGGGGATGTGTACACCCTCAAGCCACGGGTAATGGGGAGGTTCTGAGAGGCATCCTCATGCCAGCTGCCGGGTGTAGGAGCAGTCATTCCTGATAGACAGGATTGTTTTCATTTTTTCAGTTACAGATTGAGATTAAAGATGTTTATACTAACTAAAAAGATAAGTGTGTGGGAATGCAGCCATAAAACTCTAGATGGGAGGGGGGGGAAAGTGTAGGAGGAAAGAGAGCCAGGGGGCAAGGGCGGTTATGAAACAGAAAAAAAGGGGAAAAGGGGAGGGGGGGAATTAAGAGCACCCCTCAGACGGCAAGATATTGAAAAGATAACTCCCTGCAACAAGCAAGCAGAAAAGAAAGAAGGAAAGGAAAAAAGTAAGAAAAAGAAGGCTGGAAAGAAGCAACTTGCAGACAAAAAGACTGGAAGTACAGGGGGAGGGGACAGAGAGAGGAGAAAAAGAAGAAAAAACACTGATAAAATGCAAGAAAAGAGTCAGAAAGCAAGCTAAACAGAAGCAAGAGACCTTTAGACAGGTGGGAGTCAGGAAAAAAAAGAGATAGGAAGCCGGGGAGTCTTATGCTCAGGATTGCACCATGCAGCTCCAAGCAAGCCTGGTCCGGTACATCCAAAGTGGAAGGAAGGACTTTGACTTTTAACAACTTTATTTCACAAAAGAGCAGGTACAGAAAGCAAAAAAACCATCAAACCACACCAAAGAGAAACCATTCCAGGACATTCAGAACATCACACCGTGACAAACACCTTTGCAGTAATACACATCGTGTCTAACATGCTATTTATATATATAGCCCTCGAGAAACGAACAATTCCACCCTTCCCTGTCCCATAGTACACGTACAAAACCCTTCAACTTCTCACCCCGAGAAAATAAACAACAGCAGCCTGGTGAGGGCCCAGGGCATGGCACAAGCCGGAAGCCACAGTCCGCCACCGCGCCCGCCCGGTCGCCCAGACCGGTCACGACATTAGAGCGCGTATTTGAGACGGCCGTCCTCCACGTGGCACAGCGCTCCCTCAAGGGCCCAGAGTGCCTCGAAGGCGGGCACCCCCCGCCGGAGCACAGCGTGCTCAAACTCCAGCGAGAGGCGCGCCCGCACTAGGAGGCCAAAGAGCCGCGGGGCATCGTCTGAGCCGGTGCCGGCAAGCCGGTTACGGCGGCTCTTGAGGACGGCCATCTTGGCCTGGCCCAGCAAAAAGTTGGCCAGGCAGATGGCGCCCCGCTCGGCCGCCCGGTATGGGTAGGAGCATATGTAGGTGGTCTCTGAGAGGCTCCTGCCCAGCGCCCGCAGCGGCAGCTCGAGGGTGGCAAAGAGCGGCCGCAGGCGGGGACAGTCCAGGAAGGCGTGAAAGAGATCCTCCTCCACGCCCCCAGGGCAGAAGGGGCAGGCCGTCGAAGCGGCTGGGTCAAAGTGGGACGCAAACGTGCCAGTGGCTAGGATGCCGTGCAGCAACCGCCACTGCAGGTCACCAGTCTTCTTGGCGGTCAGCGGCTTATACAATGTGCGCCACGCCAGGTGGGCCGGTGGAGAAGCCGGTGGCCCCAGGCGCCGTCGCCACGGTGTATCGGGGCGTCCCGCCAGCACCTGAGCATGGCGGACACAGACCACCCAGGCATACAAGCTTCTACGCGATAGAGAAGCAAAGGGACAACCCGTGTCACTATCGGGAGGCATGGGGAGCCACAACAGAGTGCCCAGCCCACCGGCCAACTCCGCGGCCACAGCCGGGGTGACCGGCAGCGAAGGGAAAGCCTCGCTCGCGGCATCCGCGGCCCGCGGGATCTGGCGCGCATGGAGATGTTCGTCCAAGGCGGCCGCCGCCACCGGCGCGAGGGCGGCGCGGATGTCACGCAGGAGATGACCCATGGTGCGGATGGAGCGCACGCCCAGCCGTGTGGCCAGCGCCTCGGGCGAGAGCCACGCTGACCGAGCGGGGTCCAGGAGATGGTGCAGGGGGAGGACACGCGCCTGGATGAGGGTGGCCGTGAGGCTGGCAGAGGCCAGGCTCGGCACGGAGCCCCACAGGGCTGAGTTGTGCACCAGAGGCTCCCTCAGCAGCTGTGGGAAACACAGTGTCCGGGCTCGAGGCTGGAGGCGGAAGGCGGCCTGCCAGGCTCGTACCACGCTGCAATAAAAGGCCGGAAGCACCGCCCAGTTCAGGAGCGTGGGTGTCAACAAAAAGAGCTCCCGGTCAAAGCCAAGGGCGCCGACCCTCTGCAGGAACCGGCACGCCAGTTGTTGCCATGGCAGCTGCTCCTCGCTGTAAAGCAGTCGCTGAAGGGCCTGCAGGCGGAAGGCCGCCACCCTGCTGGCCAGGTCAACCAGACCCTGGCCCCCCTCGGCAACAGGCAGGTGAAGGACGGCTCGTGGGAGCCAGTGGCGCCCATCCCAGAAGAAGTCCACCAGGTTGCGCTGGAGTCTCTCCAGGAGATCCGGTGGGGGGTCGAGCACGGCGCACCGGTGCCACAAGGTCGCTGCCGCCAGGTTGTTGATGACAAGGACGCGCCCCCGGTAGGAAAGGCTGGGCAGGCGCCAGCGCCACCGCTGCAGGCGGGCCTCCACCCCCTCCTCGAGGTCGTCCCAGTTGCGCGCCATGAAGGTCGGTGGCCCCAGGAACACGCCCAAGATCTTGAGGCCCTCGCAGCGCCATGTGAGCCCCCCCGGCAAGTCCGGGGGGGCGTGCCAGTCCATGCGCCAAGCAGCAAAGTATCGCTCTTGGCCCAGTTGATGCGGGCGGAGGAGGCGTGCTCATAGGCACACTGGCAATCCGCCAGGGCCCGCACGTCTTCCTGAGTGTTGAGGAAGATGGTGACATCATCCGCATATGCCGACAGCCGGAGACGAGGCCTAGCGGACGGGCCGGTGGCCACTGGCAGGGCCACACCACTCAGGCGGCGTCGCAGCGTGTGCAGAAGCGGCTCGATGGCCAGGGAGTAGAGCATGCCCGACAGCGGACACCCCTGACAAATGCCCCCGCGTGCAGGGAACGGAGCACACAGCACACCGTTCACCTTGAGCAGGCTGGAAATGTCTCGGTACAAGACCCGGAGGGCCCCGGTGAAGAGGGGCCCAAAACCAAAGGCCTCCAGAGTCCGGAAGAGATAGGCGTGGCCCACCCGGTCAAAGGCCTTCTCCTGGTCTAGAGAGATGAGGCCGATGTCGAGGCCAAAGAGCTCACTAGCTGTGAGTAGGTCCCGCAGGAGGAACAGGTTGTCTTGAATGGTCCTGCCCGGCACGCAGTAGCTCTGCTCGGGCCCGGTGAGAGAGGCCATGACCGCGCGGAGGCGGGTGGCCAACGCTTTGGCCAGGATCTTATAGTCCACGCACAGCAGGGAGACCGGCCGCCAGTTCTTCATGTAGCCCAGGTCTCCCTTCTTGGGCAGCAGGGTCAGCACCGCTTGGTGGCAGCTGATCGGCAAGACCTTGTCGGCGAGGCTCTCCTGGAAAACGCGCAGGAGGCTGGGGCCGAGGAGAGGCCAGAAGGCCTTGTAAAACTCAGCAGGCAACCCATCGAGGCCCGGGGCTTTGCCGGAGGCGAGGTCGGCCGTGGCAGCCGCCAGCTCTTCCAGGGACAAGTCCCGCTCAAGCTCTCCGGCCTCCAGGGCATCGAGACTTGGTAGGCCCTCGTGGAGTTCCCGCGTGGCCTCGGGGCACGACGGCTCGGCCGCAAACAGGTCACGATAGAAGGCGACGGCATGTTCGCGTATTTCGCCGGGCTCTGTAATGACCCGGCCCTCAGGAGTCTTGAGATGGTCCAAGACTTTGCTCGCTGCCCTCCGCCACTCCAGGTTGAAAAAGAAGCGGGTCGGGGCGTCAGTTTCCGCCAGTTCCTGGCAACGGGCGCGGATCCTCGCACCGCAGGCCGCGCTCTCCGCCAGGTCGCGCAGACATCTCCTGCGGAACCGGAGGCTCTCGCTCAGTGCCGCATCGCTGCCAGCGGCCAGCAGAGCAGCCTCGAGCTCCGCCACGTCCTCCTCCAACTCCCGGATACGTCGGCGCGTCTCGTTCGCGTCCAGCTGGGTGTACTGCTGGCAAAAGGCTCGGATCTGTACCTTGCCCACGTCCCACCACAGCTTCCAGGAGGAGTGGCTCGATCTCGCAGCCTCCCACCTCCTCCAGAAGTGGGCAAAGCAGTCCCGGAAATAGGAGTCCTGAAGCAGGCTGACGTTGAAACACCAGTAAGGTGCCCGTGCACAGGCTCTCCCCGGCAGGCTCAGTTCACTGAAGGCTAGGTCATGATCTGACAGACCCGAGGGAGCGATGCAGCTGCTGCGCAGGAGTGGCAGGTGGTGCCTGGTGACATAAAGGCGGTCGAGGCGAGCCATGGTGACACCGCCGGCACCCATCCTGGCCCAGGTGTACTGGCGTGCATCAGGATGCAGGGCTCGCCAGATGTCCACGAGGTCTGCCCCCTCCAAGGCAGATTGCAGCTTGCGAGCGGAGGGCAGGTGGGGTTCAGGCCCTGTGCGGTCGAGGCGCGGGGCAGTGGTGCAGTTGAAATCCCCACCGAGGAGGAGCAGGTCATCATCCTCGTTAGCGTCACGCAGGAGGGCAGCCAAGGTCTCGAAGAAAACGACCCTCTCCTGACCATCGGAAGGCGCGTAGACGTTGATGAGCAGCAGGCGGTGTTGTGCGAGGGTGACACGGACGGTCAGCAGGCGGCCGGGGATGACCTCCCGCGGCACCGCCGCGTCAAGCTGCATCTGCGGTGATAAGAGAGTCGCGACCCCAGCGCTAAGGTTGGTGCCATGGCTCAGGAACACCTGTCCTCGCCAGGCAGCCCGCCAGGCCGCCTGGTTGAATCTGTCAGAGTGTGTCTCTTGAAGGAAGGCGACGGCCAGCCTCTTCTGTCGCAGGAGCTCCAGGACGGCTTCGCGCTTCACCGAGTCTCGACAGCCGTTGATGTTGAAGGTGCCAATGATTGTGGCTGCCATGGATGTGGGTGTGGGAGAGGAAGAGCAAAGCAAGGTACGGGTGGAAGAACGAGAACCCAAGAGCAGAGCAAGGCAGTACAGACAGGTCAAGGAAGGCCTACTGTGCCCTACTCTAGTCGAGGGACCCGCCCAAGTCCCACTCAACTCTCACCCTCTGGGCAAGCTTCTCCAAACGGTAAGCCATCTGGCGTGTGCCCAGATCCTGCTGCATGAGCTTGGCAGCTGCCATGGCACCCTTAACAAACACTTTGGGGTCTGCGCACCACTGAGTGATGCGTCCCGCTACGTTCCTCTGCCCCTTAGTCAACTTCAAAAAGGACAGGAGTCCCCCATAGTCTGGAGGGACCCAGGGGGGCTCCGCCAGCTTGGGGTGGATGTTGCCTAAGGAAGAGCGGCGAGTCCGCACCCCTGGCGGGAGCTCGTCCGCAACCGCAGCATCGACACCCTCGATGTCTAGACACATCAACCGCCTCTCATCGTCCGAGTCAAGGACCGGCTCCATGAGGGCATTCCCTGTCTTCCTGGGGGGGGAGAGGCCATCCCGCTCACGACGCCTCTTGCGAGACTCAGTGAGCTGGACCTCCATCTCGTCAACTTCTCCATCTGATCCACCAGGCTGGGGCATGACCAAGGGGGTAGCAGACTCTCCCGCCACCCCCGAGGCCAGGCCACCAGAAGAGAGGCATTCGCCACCATCCCCGCCGCCGCCCGACTCCGGAGGCTGGGGGACAGGCGAGGGGAGAGGGACCCCTGAAGCCCCCTCCCCCTCCGCTAAGTCTGCCCCGCCGATGGCTACATCCAACGGGGTGGGTGGTATGGCAGCCAGAGCGGGGCCAGGCTCTCTAGTGGGGGGTCCCTCGGCACTGGCCGAGGAGGGTCCTGACAGGGATAGGGCATCCTGAGAGGCCCCCTTCATCTTCCTCTCTTTGTCCTCCTTCTTCTTCTTCTTGGTGGTAGTGGGCAGCTGCCCCTGTGCTGGGGACGGGCCAGACTGCCCTGCCCCCCCAGCCGGCGGGGCCCCCGCACTGAGGGCAGGGGGCGCCACAGACAGGGGAGGCGGCGGCGGGGCCTGGGTAGTAACACCAGCCTCTCCACTGGACGATGGTTTCACACCAGAGCCCCCCGTCCCCTGAGATGGAGTAGGGGTGGAAGGACGCTGGGAGGAAGAGCTCCCTGCTTCCCTGGGCCTGCCGCGTGTCCCAGAAGTCGACATGCCGTCTCTCGGCTCTGCCGCAGGTGGCGATGGTCCGGCCGCCTTGCCCTGAGGGCACTGAGCAGCCAGGTGGGAGGAGCCGCCGCACTTAAAACACGTAGTCTCTCCCACAGACAAATAGATAATATACCTCCGACCCTCGAGCGTGAAGCTCAGGGAGCGAGGTAGAGACTGGGGGCCCTCCTTGAGGAGCATAAAGACCTGCCTCCGAAAAGACAGGACGTGCTTCCGCTGAGGGTCCTTGCTTCCCATCGGCAGCCGGCGAAAAGGACTCGTAAGAACTCCATAGGCCTCGAGTCCCCTGGCCAGCTCCCGATCAGAAACATGTGGTGGGATGTTAGAGATCACCACCCTCACTGCCTGAGTCTCTAGGGGCGTGACAGGGTAGTGGATGCCCGCAATGTCTAGGCCCTCAGCACACACCCTGTCAACCAAGGCAGGCGTGCTCAAATAAATCATCGGGACCGTGTTCACACGACCCGCATAGCGGATGGTACGCCATCCCAGGAGCGCAGCCAGAGCCTCCATGCAAACCTCAAGCCCCGCATGGAGAGGGGCATGAACCCTCAGGCCATGCGTCAGCGGGAGGTCCCGAGAGACATCCTCATGCCAACTGCCAGGTGTAGGAGCAGCCATCCTCACTAGGACAGGGTTAAACTGCAAAGCAAAAAAACTAAGGGAATGAAAAGAAAACTTAAACACAGGAGCTCAAGGCCAAGCTCCCGGGAATGTGGCCAAAACAGAAAGTGAAGATAAGCCACTGAAAGGGAGGGAGGGATTTGGGGGGTGAAAAAAAAAAAGCGTGGATAGAACAAAAAAAGAGGGGGGGAAAAGAAAAAAAGCACCCCTCAAGCGGCAAATGATAATAGAGACCTCCCCACAAAGGGGGAGGAGGGTGGGGGGGGAAAAAACGGCAGGGGAAGGAGGGGGGGGGTTAAAACAGCAAAAAGAAAAAAGAAAAGGAAAACTAAGGGGTGAGGGGGGGATGGAGGGTTAATTAAGAGCACCTCTGGAAGGCAGGCTAATGGAAAAGGTAACTCCCCGTAACAAGCAGACAGAAAAAAGAGAAAGAAAGGGAAAGAGACAGTAAAAGAGAAGGCTGCAAGAAGCGTCTCTCAGACAAAGAAACCGGAAGCAGAGGGGGAGGGAAGAGAGAGGAGAGAAAAGTGGGGGTAAAAGCTGCAAAAAAGCAAGAAAAGAGTCAGAAAGCGAAATAAACAGAGGCTAGAGACCTTTAGAGAGGTGGGAGTGAAGGAAGAAAAGAGATAGGAAGCCGGGGAGTCTTACGCTCGGGATCGCCCCACGCAGCTCCAAGCGAGCCTGGTCCGAAGCGTCCAAAGCGGAAGGAAGGAAGGACGGAAGGAAGGACTTTGACTTTTAACAACTTTATTTCACAAAAGATCAGGTACAGAAAGCAAAAAAACCATCAAACCACACCAAAGAGAAACCATTCCAGGACGTTCAGAACATCACACCGTGACAAACACCTTCGCAGTAATACACATCGTGTCTAACATGCTATTTATGTATATAGCCCTCGAGAAACGAACAATTCCACCCTTCCCTGTCCCATAGTACACGTACAAAACCCTTCTTCTTCTCACCCCGAGAAAATAAACAACAGCAGCCTGGTGAGGGCCCAGGGCACGGCACAAGCCGGAAGCCACAGTCCGCCACCGCGCCCGCCCGGTCGCCCAGACCGGTCACGACATCAGAGCGCGTATTTGAGACGGCCGTCCTCCACGTGGCACAGCGCTCCCTCAAGGGCCCAGAGTGCCTCGAAGGCGGGCACCCCCCGCCGGAGCACAGCGTGCTCAAACTCCAGCGAGAGGCGCGCCCGCACTAGGAGGCCAAAGAGCCGCGGGGCATCGTCTGAGCCGGTGCCGGCAAGCCGGTTACGGCGGCTCTTGAGGACGGCCATCTTGGCCTGGCCCAGCAAAAAGTTGGCCAGGCAGATGGCGCCCCGCTCGGCCGCCCGGTACGGGTAGGAGCATATGTAGGTGGTCTCTGAGAGGCTCCTGCCCAGCGCCCGCAGCGGCCGCTCGAGGGTGGCAAAGAGCGGCCGCAGGCGGGGACAGTCCAGGAAGGCGTGAAAGAGATCCTCCTCCACGCCCCCAGGGCAGAAGGGGCAGGCCGTCGAAGCGGCTGGGTCAAAGTGGGACGCAAACGTGCCAGTGGCTAGGATGCCGTGCAGCAACCGCCACTGCAGGTCGCCAGTCTTCTTGGCGGTCGGCGGCTTATACAACGTGCGCCACGCCGGGTGGGCCGGTGGGGAAGCCGGTGGCCCCAGGCGCCGTCGCCACGGTGTATCGGGGCGTCCCGCCAGCACCTGAGCATGGCGGACACAGACCACCCAGGCATACAAGCTTCTACGCGATAGAGAAGCAAAGGGACAACCCGTGTCACTATCGGGAGGCATGGGGAGCCGCAACAGAGTGCCCGGCCCACCGGCCAACTCCGCGGCCACAGCCGGGGTGACCGGCAGCGAAGGGAAAGCCTCGCTCGCGGCATCCGCGGCCCGCGGGATCTGGCGCGCACGGAGATGTTCGTCCACGGCGGCCGCCGCCACCGGCTGGAGGGCGGCGCGGATGTCACGCAGGAGATGACCCATGGTGCGGATGGAGCGCACGCCCAGCCGTGCGGCCAGCGCCTCGGGCGAGAGCCAGGCTGACCGAGCGGGGTCCAGGAGATGGTGCAGGCGGAGGACACGCGCCTGGATGAGGGTGGCCGTGAGGCTGGCAGAGGCCAGGCTCGGCACGGAGCCCCACAGGGCTGAGTTGTGCACCAGAGGCTCCCTCAGCAGCTGCGGGAAACACAGTGTCCGGGCTCGAGGCTGGAGGCGGAAGGCGACCTGCCAGGCTCGTACCACGCTGCGATAAAAGGCCGGAAGCACCGCCCAGTTCAGGAGCGTGGGTGTCAACAAAAAGAGCTCCCGGTCAAAGCCAAGGGCGCCGACCCTCTGTAGGAACCGGCACGCCAGTTGTTGCCATGGCAGCTGCTCCTCGCTGTAAAGCAGTCGCTGAAGGGCCTGCAGGCGGAAGGCCGCCACCCTGCTGGCCAGGTCAACCAGACCCTGGCCCCCCTCGGCAACAGGCAGGTGAAGGACGGCTCGTGGGAGCCAGTGGCGCCCATCCCAGAAGAAGTCCACCAGGTTGCGCTGGAGTCTCTCCAGGAGATCCGGTGGGGGGTCGAGCACGGCGCACCGGTGCCACAAGGTCGCTGCCGCCAGGTTGTTGATGACAAGGACGCGCCCCCGGTAGGAAAGGCTGGGCAGGCGCCAGCGCCACCGCTGCAGGCGGGCCTCCACCCCCTCCTCGAGGTCGTCCCAGTTACGCGCCATGAAGGCCGGTGGCCCCAGGAACACGCCCAAGATCTTGAGGCCCTCGCGGCGCCATGTGAGCCCCCCCGGCAAGTCCGGGGGGAGCGTGCCAGTCCATGCGCCAAGCAACAAAGTATCGCTCTTGGCCCAGTTGATGCGGGCGGAGGAGGCGCGCTCATAGGCACGCTGGCAATCCGCCAGGGCCCGCACGTCTTCCTGAGTGTTGAGGAAGACGGTGACATCATCCGCATATGCCGACAGCCGGAGACGAGGCCTAGCGGACGGGCCGCTGGCCACTGGCAGGGCCACACCACTCAGGCGGCGTCGCAGCGTGTGCAGCAGCGGCTCGATGGCCAGGGAGTAGAGCATGCCCGACAGCGGACACCCCTGACGAATGCCCCTGCGTGCGGGGAACGGAGCACACAGCACACCGTTCACCTTGAGCAGGCTGGAAATGTCTCGGTACAAGACCCGGAGGGCCCCGGTGAAGAGGGGCCCAAAACCAAAGGCCTCCAGAGTCCGGAAGAGATAGGCGTGGCCCACCCGGTCAAAGGCCTTCTCCTGGTCTAGAGAGATGAGGCCGATGTCGAGGCCAAAGAGCTCGCTAGCCGTAAGTAGGTCCCGCAGCAGGAACAGGTTGTCTTGAATGGTCCTGCCCGGCACGCAGTAGCTCTGCTCGGGCCCGGTGAGAGAGGCCATGACCGCGCGGAGGCGGGTGGCCAACGCTTTGGCCAGGATCTTATAGTCCGCGCACAGCAGGGAGACCGGCCGCCAGTTCTTCATGTAGCCCAGGTCTCCCTTCTTGGGCAGCAGGGTCAGCACCGCTCGGCGGCAGCTGATCGGCAAGACCTTGTCGGCGAGGCTCTCCTGGAAAACGCGCAGGAGGCTGGGGCCGAGGAGAGGCCAGAAGGTCTTGTAAAACTCAGCAGGCAACCCATCGAGGCCCGGGGCTTTGCCGGAGGCGAGGCCGGCCGTGGCGGCCGCCAGCTCTTCCAGGGACAAGTCCCGCTCAAGCTCTCCGGCCTCCAGGGCATCGAGACGTGGTAGGCCCTCGTGGAGTTCCCGCGTGGCCTCGGGGCACGACGGCTCGGCCGCAAACAGGTCACGATAGAAGGCGACGGCATGTTCGCGTATTTCGCCGGGCTCTGTAATGACCCGGCCCTCAGGAGTCTTGAGATGGTCCAAGACTTTGCTCGCTGCCCTCCGCCGCTCCAGGTTGAAAAAGAAGCGGGTCGGGGCGTCAGTTTCCGCCAGTTCCTGGCAACGGGCGCGGATCCTCGCGCCGCGGGCCGCGCTCTCCGCCAGGTCGCGCAGACATCTCCTGCGGAACCGGAGGCTCTCGCTCAGTGCCGCGTCGCTGCCAGCAGCCAGCAGAGCAGCCTCGAGCTCCGCCACGTCCTCCTCCAACTCCCGGATACGTCGGCGCGTCTCGTTCGCGGCCAGCTGGGTGTACTGCTGGCAAAAGGCTCGGATCTGTACCTTGCCTACATCCCACCACAGCTTCCAGGAGGAGTGGCTCGATCTCGCAGCCTCCCAGCTCCTCCAGAAGTGGGCAAAGCAGTCCCGGAAATAGGAGTCCTGAAGCAGGCTGACGTTGAAACACCAATAAGGTGCCCGCGCACAGGCTCTCCCCGGCAGGCTCAGTTCACTGAAGGCTAGGTCATGATCTGACAGACCCGAGGGAGCGATGCAGCTGCTGCGCAGGAGTGGCAGGTGGTGCCTGGTGACATAAAGGCGGTCGAGGCGAGCCATGGTGACACCGCCGGCACCCATCCTGGCCCAGGTGTACTGGCGCGCATCAGGATGCAGGGCTCGCCAGATGTCCACGAGGTCTGCCCCCTCCAAGGCAGATTGCAGCTTGCGAGCGGAGGGCAGGTGGGGTTCAGGCCCTGTGCGGTCGAGGCGCGGGGCAGTGGTGCAGTTGAAATCCCCACCGAGGAGGAGCAGGTCATCATCCTCGCTAGCGTCGCGCAGGAGGGCAGCCAAGGTCTCGAAGAAAACGACCCTCTCCTGACCATCGGAAGGCGCGTAGACGTTGATGAGCAGCAGGCGGTGCTGTGCGAGGGTGACGCGGACGGTCAGCAGGCGGCCGGGAATGACCTCCCGCGGCACCGCCGCGTCAAGCTGCAACTGTGGTGATAAGAGAGTCGCGACCCCAGCGCTAAGGTTGGTGCCATGGCTCAGGAACACCTGTCCTCGCCAGGCAGCCCGCCAGGCCGCCTGGTTGAATCTGTCAGAGTGCGTCTCTTGAAGGAAGGCGACGGCCAGTCTCTTCTGTCGCAGGAGCTCCAGGACGGCTTCGCGCTTCACCGAGTCTCGACAGCCGTTGATGTTGAAGGTGCCAATGATTGTGTCTGCCATGGATGTGGGTGTGGGAGAGGAAGAGCAAAGCAAGGTACGGGTGGAAGAACGAGCACCCAAGAGCAGAGCAAGGCAGTACAGACAGGTCAAGGAAGGCCTACTGTGCCCTACTCTAGTCGAGGGACCCGCCCAAGTCCCACTCAACTCTCACCCTCTGGGCAAGCTTCTCCAAACGGTAAGCCATCTGGCGTGTGCCCAGATCCCGCTGCATGAGCTTGGCAGCTGCCCTGGCACCCTTAACAAACACTTTGGGGTCTGTGCACCACTGAGTGATGCGTCCTGCTACGTTCCTCTGCCCCTTAGTTAACTTCAAGAAGGACAGGAGTCCCCCATAGTCTGGAGGGACCCAGGGGGGCTCCGCCAGCTTGGGGTGGATGTTGCCTAAGGAAGAGCGTCGAGTCCGCACCCCCGGCGGGAGCTCGTCTGCAACCGCAGCATCGACGCCCTCGATGTCTAGACACATCAGCCGCCTCTCATCGTCCGAGTCAAGGACCGGCTCCACGAGGGCATTCCCTGTCTTCCTGGGGGGGGAGAGGCCATCCCGCTCACGACGCCTCTTGCGAGACTCAGTGAGCTGGACCTCCATCTCGTCAACTTCTCCATCTAATCCACCAGGCTGGGGCATGTCCAAGGGGGTAGCAGACTCTCCCGCCACCCCCGAGGCCAGGCCACCAGAAGAGAGGCATTCGCCACCATCCCCGCCGCCGCCCGACTCCGGAGGCTGGGGGACAGGCGAGGGGAGAGGGACCCCTGAAGCCCCCTCCCCCTCCGCTAAGTCTGCCCCGCCGACAGCTACATCCAACGGGGTGGGTGGTATGGCAGCCAGAGCGGGGCCAGGCTCTTTAGTGGGGGGTCCCTCGGCACTGGCCGAGGAGGGCAGGGCATCCTGAGAGGCCCCCTTCATCTTCCTCTCTTTGTCCTCCTTCTTCTTCTTCTTGGTGGTAGTGGGCAGCTGCCCCTGTGCTGGGGACGGGCCAGACTGCCCTGCCCCCCCAGCCGGCGGGGCCCCCGCACTGAGGGCAGGGGGCGCCACAGACGGGGGAGGCGGCGGCGGGGCCTGGGTAGTAGCACCAGCCTCTCCACTGGACGATGGTTTCACAGCAGAGCCCCCCGTCCCCTGAGATGGAGTAGGGGTGGAAGGAGGCTGGGAGGAAGAGCTCCCTGCTTCCCTGGGCCTGCCGCGTGTCCCAGAAGTCGACACGCCGTCTCTCGGCTCTGCCGCAGGTGGCGATGGTCCGGCCGCCTTGCCCTGAGGGCACTGAGCAGCCAGGTGGGAGGAGCCGCCGCACTTAAAACACGTAGTCTCTCCCACAGACAAATAGATAATATACCTCCGACCCTCGAGCGTGAAGCTCAGGGAGCGAGGTAGAGACTGGGGGCCCTCCTTGAGGAGCATAAAGACCTGCCTCCGAAAAGACAGGACGTGCTTCCGCTGAGGGTCCTTGCTTCCCATCGGCAGCCGGCGAAAAGGACTCGTAAGAACTCCATAGGCCTCGAGTCCCCTGGCCAGCTCCCGATCAGAAACATGTGGTGGGATGTTAGAGATCACCACCCTCACTGCCTGAGTCTCTAGGGGCGTGACAGGGTAGTGGATGCCCGCAATGTCTAGGCCCTCAGCACACACCCTGTCAACCAAGGCAGGCGTGCTCAAATAAATCATCGGGACCGTGTTCACACGACCCGCATAGCGGATCGTACGCCATCCCAGGAGCGCAGCCAGAGCCTCCATGCAAACCTCAAGCCCCACATGGAGAGGGGCATGAACCCTCAGGCCATGCGTCAGCGGGAGGTCCCGAGAGACATCCTCATGCCAACTGCCAGGTGTAGGAGCAGCCATCCTCACTAGGACAGGGTTAAACTGCAAAGCAAAAAAACTAAGGGAATGAAAAGAAAACTTAAACACAGGAGCTCAAGGCCAAGCTCCCGGGAATGCGGCCAAAACAGAAAGTGAAGATAAGCCACTGAAAGGGAGGGAGGGATTTGGGGGGTGAAGAAAAAAAAAAGCGTGGATAGAACAAAATAAGAGGGGGGGGGAAAATGCACCCCTCAAGCGGCAAATGATAATAGAGAGCTCCCCACAAAGGGGGAGGAGGGTGGGGGGGGAAAAAAGCGGCAGGGGAAGGAGGGGGGGGGTTAAAACAGCAAAAAGAAAAAAGAAAAGGAAAACTAAAGGGTGAGGGGGGGATGGAGGGTTAATTAAGAGCACCTCTGGAAGGCAGGCTAATGGAAAAGGTAACTCCCCGTAACAAGCAGACAGAAAAAAGAGAAAGAGAGGGAAAGAGACAGTAAAAGAGAAGGCTGCGAGAAGCGTCTCACAGACAAAGAAACCGGAAGCAGAGGGGGAGGGAAGAGAGAGGAGAGAAAAGTGGGGGTAAAAGCTGCAAAAAAGCAAGAAAAGAGTCAGAAAGCGAAATAAACAGAGGCTAGAGACCTTTAGAGAGGTGGGAGTGAAGCAAGAAAAGAGATAGGAAGCCGGGGAGTCTTACGCTCGGGATCGCCCCACGCAGCTCCAAGCGAGCCTGGTCCGAAGCGTCCAAAGCGGAAGGAAGGAAGGACGGAAGGAAGGAAGGAAGGAATATCATGAGCTTTCATAGGCTGAAGCTCACTTCATTAAATGCTTCGTCACATGTAGCAGAACATGTCAAATCTGTAGAAGAGAATAAGGAATGCATGTCTTATGCTGACCTTCTCTACAAAGATTAATTTGAACACTCTATGAAATAAAGCCAGGTGAGTATAATTTTGATCATGATATTTTCATTATTTGTTCAGCTTATTTGTGTACAATATTCAAATTGTAACTATATTCTAGTTTGATAGCAAATAATCAGTTACATTGGTAGACATAGATGGAGAGATGATGTCAGCATAGTAACCAGAAGAGGTATGGTGAGATGGTTGTGTCTACTGTGTCTTTACAAAATAATGAGTTACCATATATTTTAGTTGTTATTTCCAATGAAAACACGTGATAAAGATGTGATTATCATCAAAGCTTCATTTACTAATAGTCAACTTCTGTTCTTGCTTGTTTGCAAACAGCTTTTATTGGCTGAAGTGGAGTGAACATTTAGTCAGAGGCCAGATTTGGATGAAAAAATAATCGAGACTTAAGCATAATGTTTGTTGGTACATTAGGAATGTTGAACATATATGTCCAAGTCTGAGGAGGGCATAGGAAGCAGGTGGAGAAGGCATGAGGGATGGTCAAAGTGTAGCAGAGCAAGGGGCAGGGGTCAAACACCAGTGCCTTTCCCCCCCACACTGCCCCTCCACTATTCCTCCTACCACCTGCCTCCCCAACACCTGCATCCTGCTGCCCCCCACTCCCTGCTTCCTGGCACCCACCCACCTGCTACTGCTTTCCTCAATGAAGCAGTGTGGGGGACACATTTTAAATTACTCTCTAATAATTAAATTATATATATGGGAAATTATAACAAATTTATAAATATTCCATGCATAGAATCTAATTATTGCAGAGGTTGTCTTATATTCAGGGTTGTCTTGGATTCAGGTAAATACAGTAAAATTTCCCCCCATTACTAAAACATACCCTGAATAGCTTATCACCTGAATTAACTGAGGAAAATGCAAATAATTTCAGAGGTGATATAGCATGATTGCATGATTAGGTGGTATATATGAACAAAACAAGAGTAAATGAACCAAGAAATACAGAGTTTTTGTCTTAGTATTGTTAGGAAACTTAAGAGATACCAATCAGATTCAAACAGAATAAATCTAAGGTATTTAGTTTAAACTGAAAACTCATAATACACATTGATCTGCTTGAAAGTATTTTACTACATTATTACAGTGGTAGTATTTGTTAGTTATACTTATATGAATGTAAGCACTTATATGAATTTAAGCATTACTTCTGTCATGTTTTGGTACCTGTGCTTCTGTTATTTGTAGCATTATATTGAATAAATACTATTTTGAAGTCCATGTATAATATGCCTCAATTTGCAGTTGGAAAATCATGCCCTAAAATTGACACTACTGTGCCTTCACTTAAGTTAATGTGACTCTTAAAGAAACCAAAACCTGCTTACACAGAAGGAATGGTAAGATTGGGGCTGACATCCTAGTGGATTTAAAATGAAATAGATTGAGAAAAACATTGTTAATATATCCTACATACAAGCACACACCCATATATACACACTCACATAAATGCAATCTTTATCAAAATGCTGGTTGAACAACATAGTGGATGAGTTCCACTATGCACATGCATTCACTGCAGCACCAGTTTACTTATGAGTAAATTACTCATGAGCATGGTACCAAGCAGGCGTCTACATGTGCGGGAAAGTAGGACCAAATTTGCTGGCAATGGCAGCAAATCTTCTCATGCTTCCTGGGGCCCTGCAATGGGCCCTGGTACCCACCTCGGGGAGCTCTAGGCTCTGGCCACAGCTGCCAACAGCTGGCAGCCCTCTTCAAAAGCCATATCCGCTTACTGCTTTCCGGCCAGCCACTTCCCTGGCCAAAAGCAACATGCATAGCTCTGGGACAAAATGCAGCTCCACTCTCCTCACTTCTTGTGCCTCCCCATGACATCGCTGCTCCTGCCTCTGGCCCTGGCAGTGATAACCAGTACCCTGTGCTCCTGCTGACCTCTGCGTTGGCCCTGCTTGCTTACTGCACCATCTGGCCCATGGCTGTCTCATCCCTTCCGGCTCTCCCATGTACAGCAACCACCTCCCCTTCTGCCACACACTGTCTTTAGGCCATTTCTTCACACCTGCCACTTTGAGCCCATCTGCCTGGCCAAACCCCAACAGGGGGCCCTGCTGTATCTGAGCTTGTCAGACCAGCCAGGACTGGTGCTGGCATATCATCCAGTACAGCTGGAATGATAAGCAGTGGCTGGAGGCCTTCAGGATGACCTAGGCCACCTTTCAGGATCTCCTACAGCAACTCTGGCTACACTTCAAGCAGCGGGGCACCAGCATGTGACTAGCCCACCCTGATCAAACTAGCCAAACTCGCCAGCCAGTGGTACATTGGCCACCTGTTTGGCGTGGGCAAGGACACCACTGGGGAGGCTGTCCTGATGGTATATGGTGCCCTCCAGGATGTGCTGGGGCACACTATGCTCCACGGGCATGATGAAGGGGTTCCAGGTCCTGGATGAGATATAAATCCCCATCATCCACATCCCCATCACCTGCCCAACACATGCAGACTGTCTCTATTACAGCCAGAGGGGCTTTCACTCTGTGGTGCTCCAGGCCATCATTGACTACCAAGGCACCTTCACACATGAGTACTGGCTGGGCGGGCAGTGCCCACGATGCCCACAACTTCTGAAGCTCCATCCTTCCCAGCCTGGTAAAGTAGGTGCTTCATGCTGGGGTGCCAGACCTGAAGTTGAATACTGTGGTGGTCCCACCCCTCCCCATCAGGGACCCCACCTACCCACTCCTGCCCTGGCTCATGCAGCCCTATTCTGGTCACCTGGACCCTCATTGGACCCATTTTAACTATTGCCTGGCCTGGATCCATGTGCTAGTGGACTGCATTTTTGGCTACCTCAAGGGACACTTGTGCACCCTCACCACCTGCCTTCAGTTTTCTGAGGACAACCTGCCCCAGGTTATTGTCACAACCTGTGTGCTGCGTAGCATCTGTAAGGCCCAGGGAAAGTTCTTCCATGACACCTGGGTGTAGGAGGCATGGTGTGTGAAGAATGCCTGGCATCAAGAGTACCACCTGTGGTGGCAGCAGCACCACCCCCCACACCTGCTTAAAGGCACCAGGAAAGCTGTGAACCCACTAGCAGGGGTCAGGGTACTGGGTGTGGGAGGTGCTGGCTGACCACTTCCTCCAGCACTTCCCACTCTAGCTTACCTGCACCACCACCCATGGACTCTAAACCCTCTCTACCCACCCCCAGCACCACACTTACTGCAGACACATCTCAGAAAAAAACAAGTTTTTATTCCCCTCACATCAACCAGAGCCCCTCTCCTTCCTCCTTCCCTACCAAAGAGCCCCTCCACCACCCACCCCACCCATTAAAAATAATAAACCTTCTGCCCCATGAAAACTATGTACAATGTCCTTTGTGTAGAATCCTGGAGTGGGTGACCATGGGGTGGGGGCATCTGGGGGGCAGAGCTCAGGGACAGTTTGCCAACAACCCATGCTCTAGTTGTTTCCCCATGGATGCACACATCACAGCAAGTACAGTGGATGGAGAGCTTACCCAGGGCAATGGTGGCCAGTCCTCCCCCAGGTCAGGTGGCTCCCCTTCTCGAAGGTGGTGTCTAAGGCCCGCTGCCTACCTGCAGTCCTGGCCCCTCTTGCAGACAGGTCCATGCCCACATGGAGCCAGGATGAGTGATGGGCCTGGGCCCAAGAAGGGGGCTGGGTGGCACCAAACCCAGTGCTGGGTCCTGGCTGCTGAAGGTGGTGCAAGTCCTCCTACCAAGCCCAGGTAGGGGCCTGCCGCTTGGCAGTGGGTGGCTGCCAGATAGAAGGTGGGGTTAAGGTTGGGGGATGGGCAGCAGCCAGTATGAAGGTGTGCACTAGGGAGAGAATGGTGTCCGGCACCCAGCAGTCATTGTCCAGGACCTACACTGCCCTGCCCAGGACTGCAGTCTGCCCTTACAATACATTCATCTGCTCACAGCTAGGAGCTGCACCTAGACCTCCTGCTCCATGCAGTCCTGCACAACTTCCCAGACCACATCCTCTGCCTACCACCTGTCCTTGCATGCCACATCCTCTGTCCCCTAGGCCTGAGCATCCACCAGCTGCTCCTCCAACGCCATGACCAAGTGGTCCAGGAGGAGTGTCCTGTCTAGGGTCCTCCTCTGGCAGAGCCAGTGCATCCACAGGCCCTGGCTATGGGCATCAGTAACCCTGAGGCCACATCCCAGCTACCAAGTGCAACCTCTCCCCTGTGTGCAGCTGCAGATCCTATAGAGACATGAGAAAAAAAGCTGTTTGTGTAAGTTTGCAACATTTCAGAAATAAGATGCTCTGTATCAGGGCAGATGGGTCACTGGGTGCTGGCTACAGTCAGCCTGACTCCCCTGCCCCAGCATGGGACAGGTCAGGCTCCTGGCAGAACCTGCTGTCATGGCTCCAGACCCCACTGGCCCCACTCCTTCTTCTACAGGCCAGTCTGTCTCCTGTGGTGCCTCCAAGCCAATGGTACAGGGACAAACCTGGGCTCCCCCACAACCTCCACTGTCATCTGGAGAGCTACCTGTGGCTGCACTACACGTCCCTGCCCCCTGCTGCTAAGGAGGACATCACTGCCAGCATTGACATGTTCCTCAGCATGTGAGAGGTCTGTGCCTGCTCCACAGTGCCAGGAGGTTGCTAGTCTCCTCTTTTGACTAGTTGGGGTGCTGGATGGTGGCCACATGCATAGGCATGGGTGTCAGTAAGGATGTCTCCATCAGCTCTCCTGTGCCAGCTCTCTGGGCCTCCACAAGGCTGTCCCTGTGCTACTGGGCCTAGGAAGCTGCATGAAGCACCCAGTGCAGTGGCCCAGCATGGAACTGACAGCTGCATGGCTGAGGTATTGCCCTGCAGCACCTGTGGGAACAGGGTAGGCTGCTAGGGTTGAGCTGCAGACAAGTGGAGCTGGCCCTTCCAGGCAGATGTTGCCTGCAGCTGGGCCCAGGGGCTTGCAGGCCTGGCAGGAGGCTGCAGCAGCCTGCAGAACCCTGAAGGCCTGGACAGCACAGGCCTGGCAGCCAAGTAGCACTACGGTGCCAGGCAGTGACCCTAGGGTTCAGGCAGGCTGGTAAAGCTAGCCTGTGGCCTGCCCAGGGGAACACAGGGCCTGGAGTTGCCTCAGGCTACCTAGTGGTGAGCTCCAGGGCTCAAAATGCCTTCAAGCATTTAAAGGCCTGAGGCAGCCCAGCTCTGGGGAAGGAGAAGCTCCCAGCCTAGAGCTCTGGGGCTAGACTCAGGCCAGCCTCCTAGTGGCAGGGTGGATCTGGGAGCAAATTTGCTCCCAGCTTGCATATAGATGTTCATTACTGCACAGTAACTAATCACGAGTAAATCTTATACCTGCATTTTCAGGGATCAGATTTACTCATGTTAGGGAATTTTACTGCACAGTAACCATGCACATGTGTAGATGTGCTCTCTTATTGCACAGTAAGCTATGCTACTGCCCAGTAAAGCATCTCATGTAGACATGCCCAGTGTGTGTGTGGTGAATGTGTTTTACCTTCTATATATGTTACCACCTATAATATAGTGTTCAACCAGCTCTTTGCTGCAGCTATGTCTTGTATTTGTATCAGCACTTCACTTTTAGTTCAGCTCATTTATTTCTGTAGCATGGTGCTACAAAAAACCCATTAACAGACACATGCGGCTGTGCTTCCATAACACCTTATCTGCGAAAGACAATCTTTTAACTTAACACTGTTCATAAGGCCAGCCATTAACAGAGCGCAAGTTCTACAGCACTACTATTTGTTTTCAGAATCAGTTAACGCTTACTTTTACATTTGTACTGTTTGTTCCTTCATCCTCTGGACCTTTGTTTCCTGTGCTCAGGCAAATCTCAAACACATTTCAATATGCTCTCCATAGTTACAATTGCAACCAACTTGCAGATTTTCTTAAATAAAATGGTTAGCAGCCCATGAATAGGGAAACTGAACATGCAAAGCAGCTTTTTTTGGAGGTTAAATGCTGATTCTTTTTTTCAGGGAAAAATTCAGATTTAGTGATGATGAAATAGTTCATGAATTAATTTTAGTTTCACCAAATTGTTTATGTTGGGGAGAAAAAGTCAAGTGGTTATGAATTTTGTTTTTTATGTTTCCAAAACATGTTTATATTAATTAATGCTTTTTGTTTTGAAATCACTTCCAAATTTATTAAATACATTTGCACTCTAAAATGCTTTAAGTAAAATTTTAAAAAAGTGTGATTTACCAAAATCCTGTAAAAATGTGCTTTGTAGAAAAAAAGAAATTACATTTTGCCAACAAACCAAAAAGTTAAACAGCTCTAATTTGGACTACTAGCAGTGAGACTCTATGATCAATTAAAAGCCAAACAATGTAGTCTGCTATTACTTCTCATTCCTTTTTTTTCATGCAGTGTATGCTGTGGCTTGTTAGATATTGTGAATCTTTTGAGGGTCTATTGAGTCTTCCTTAATAAATGTACCGCCATTGAATATAAGAGAAAAAAAAAGGGCCGGGGGGGGGGGGGTAGGATCCTTCTAGAGATGTCTGAGAATAAATGCATAAAGTTCTGTGTGTGCATATTTGAGCACATGACGATAATAACCATAAAAGTCAATATGTTACCAGATAAGTCAGCATTGACTCAAAGTCCTTCATATGGGAGCTTGAGGACAATTACTTGTGAAGAGGTAGAGATGAAGTAAAAGTGTTACAGCTTGTTTGAGGTAGGACAGCTGTCCCTTTCACCTACCGACAGGATGCAAAATCTGTAAGAAGAAAAATGGGATCTGGCTTGACAGCGATTTCTCTGCATAAAATGCATCTATTAGCTTTACTGCTGACAGTTCAGAAGGTGGGCAGCTACTGCATGTCTCTGTCCTGTGTGTCTGTCAAGGAGAAATACTTTGCAGACAATGGAATTCAGTTCTTGGTTCTAGCTGCAGTAGACCCTGTGCTATTGTACCTTAAAACTGTAAAATCAATGTAAGGAAAATTTGGATATTTTTCCTTTTTATAATTTGCAGCTCCTGTATTTTGACCACTGCTGCTGCTTCTTGTCTATGTCCATTATATCTATTTGTTCCTTGTCTGAAACATAGATAATACGTTCTTCTTACAAGGAGCATTTTGATGTCATTTTTATTTTGCAATATTTAGAACACTTGCCTTTATATGTTCCCAGATACCAACAATAAAAATATTATCCATGTTATTTAAAACAACCTCATTTTACAGTAAGTTTAAATAATTTGAAATAAATATTTAAAAAGATATGAAACAGTTCTGAAATCCTTTTTTTAGAAAATGTAGTATATGAAGAATACCCTCTGATCTGGAAGGGTATAAAGGTTTTCTGATTGTCATTGATTTTGACCTATGCTAACTCATATGCATGTCACACAGAGACTTAAGGTTTATATTTTAGGCAATATCTTACTTTCTAACCACAGTAAGAGCCAGTAAATTTCCTTAAAGGACCACTGGCATGGCAATGAATGAAGTGGCACAAATCCTTAGCCATGCTTCAAAAAATATTAATGTACAACTCTCCTTAATACGGTATAATGTACTACTTCCCTTGTGACTAGCTGATGGAGGGTAAGGTTTAAACCATGGCTGTATTCCCTGTAACAGTTCACTGCCTTCCCTGAAACTATTGTTTTGGGCTGAAAGGCATTTATAGTACAGTACTTGTAGATCATTAGGACTATGATCTGGATAGTGATAACATGAACTGTGAGAGGATGGAAGATCCTTTTTTATTCCCTTTTGTTCCCAAGCCTTTAGAGCAGGTATATTCTAACCTGTATTAAAGTAACTGCCACTTTTCTTCAGATATATTTTCTACAATTAATTAAGATGTATAGAAAGTCTCCACAACTGTTATCTGATATAACTCAATTTTTTTTGGCTCATGGGATGCTAGTTTATTAGATCTTCTTTATAATAAAGACAGTAATATTTCAGTAAAGTACATTACAAGCCAATTGAACTTTAAAGAGTTTTGTGCAACTTGAAGTCTGGTACATGTTTCGTCTGTGAATTTCTACTACGCATTGTCTACGTACAAATTATTCTGTGAGATCGATCTTGCAAGCAATGAGATATATTTTTCTGTCCCATTAACAGGGCAGCTTCCCAACTTTATGAGCAGGCATATCCAAGAAATGAAGCTGAGTTCTCTTCTGCTTGATAGTCCAGTCATGTAACTCACATTTCTATTCTCTTTCTGAATGTTACTAGCAGCCAAGGATTATAGAAAGCTTTTGTACTCAATAGTTTGTGTAATGAAGTCTACTATCAAGAAGGCAAATAACACAAGTGCACAAAGGGAATACAGGGCAAAGCCAAAATAAATAAATGTTTTATGACCATAGGGGATCAAAGACAAATGAAAAAAGGGGTTTTAGTAAGTGTTTTTGATTTCAATGGTTTTTTGCCTTTAGTTCAAAGAAATTTGAACTTTAATGCGAGTAGGATGAAATATTGGTGTTTGATTCATTACAAAATCATGCCAGGTTCATCCTGAGGTGATTTATCAAGAGATGTTGAGAGATGTCTGTAAAAAAGTTGTTCCCTCTATTTTTTGCCTCTTCTGTCAATATATCATGTAAAGGAGGAAGTTGAGAGGAAATTGGAGTTTTCTGCTGAACACTCATAAATCTGATTCTGTTACTTATTAATGAGTGTTGCATCTCTCTCTCAATTTTATTGTTCATGAATTTATTAATTAGAAAAGCTGTGGGGTATGTAGTCCAGGAAAAAAAAACAAAACTCTTCCACATACAGAGGAGGTACAATGTAGGCCTCACACTTATTCCCCCTACCAACACATTACTGGGAGCATCTATACATGCATTTACTCTGGCCCAAACTTACTCTGATGTAAGCTACTCTGGAGTAAGGGTTTTTGGGCAGGAGTCTATGCATGGGGGTAGAAAATTAGGTAGAAAATTTGCACCAAGTTCCCTGCATCCCTGCAATAGGCCTCTGCTGCCGGGAGAGGGCTCCAGGCTCCCCTGAGTGCTAGCCCAGGAGCTGGCAGGGAGCATTAGGCCAGGAGACAGCTGTCCCCTGGTCCTGGGGGGGCTGCCTACTGCTGGGGCAGAGACAATGTCATAACATAATGTGGAATGAGGATAATTGGCTTTTCAGAACCATTCAGTTCTTGGATGCTGGGCTGCCAGAAGAGGGGCCAATTACAGAATGTTGGAGAAAGGTCAATTAATCGAATCTGCTGATGTATCATAATTACCATGCTCCAGCGTCTTGTGTATCAGCATCCCCATGCTTAAAAATGGTGGCAGGAGCACTTTAAATAAAGCTGGTTGAGTGAGCTTCAGTTAAGTGCCCCCACTGCCATTTTTAAGCACCAGGATTCTGATATATGCTGTGGGTGCTTTAATTAGAGGGGTTCTCAGAGCTGCTTTAATTAAAGCCCCCCCCCACCACCCCCTCCAAGCACATGTATAATGCCTAGGATATTTTAAAAGATGTGTTAATCAGGCTTCTTTCACCTCATCTGCCAAAGATAACACTAAATGAAATTTGTTACTATCCATCTATTGTTTCATCAACTACATTAAACAAACTGGGGGCTGATCTAAAACCCAAGGGTCTCAAAATCAAAAAGTAGTTTCCAAATTATTGTTTTTCATTCCAAATAAATGATTCTATACATGACTGCCTTTTTTGACATAGTAGTGTTAAGGATGTTTACAGCATGTAGTCAGTCAAGATTCAAGCTGTAGCAAAGAAACCCTTCCAAAATTCTTGATAATGGAGCTTGCCATCCCACCAGCTGTTAGGTCTGTGACCATTGGCATTTAGCCCTCCATCCTTCTTACTGTAGCAACCAGATTAAATCAGCATATGAGCACAACAGGATTGTACTGAGTCACAGACCTGAGTCAAAAATAGCATCTCAGAGGGATGGCTCAATGGTAAGCAGCCATATAAATGTATTCAAGCAAACTATCCAATCACTGCAATTTTGTTATAGCACAATATTATCCTCTAATTGGGCATTCATGGCTAGCACCTCAGCAGAACAGTATTTTAAGGTCAGCATGAAGCAACATGATGCTCCTTTGAAAAAGTACTGAAGAGCTGCTTGCTTTTCAGTTCTGAATTATTAAAATATTGTATGAACTTGAACAAAGAAAAAGAGTAGACAAATTATGGGGTGCCTTGCAGAGTGCAAAATCTTTCACCTAAAACTTGGCAAGCCACTGGAATTAGAAATTGGCATACTGAGATAGTTAGTCCCAAACCATCTTTCCAAATCAATGACCAGCTGTTGGAGAACCCAGCCTCTGAAGCAAGTATGTTAATAAACTATATAAACTATGGCCGTGCAAATCTTTGGTCCCCAATTTGATTTGGTGGAGATTTGGCGGCTGAATCTCCAAATCCAAATCAAATCAGAGGAACCTTTAATCTCTCCAAATCAAATCAAAACCCTCCAAATCAATTTGGAGAAATTCAAAGATTTGGACATAGACAGGACTTTAAATGTTTTTTCTACATACCTCTATGTAGCAGGTGACTCATGAATGCTGCGATGCTGGGGTGCATGGAGTGTTTCACAGAAGTGCGGGGGGCTCCCCAGCAAGCTCAGCAGCAGACCCAGAAGTGGACCACGAGCACTTCCAGTCCACTTCCGGGTCTGCTGGAGAGAGTACTGCCGCCCCCCCGCGCCCCTCCTGGATCGGTGACTGGTGCCTCCTGGGTCCAGAGGAGGCACCCAGGGTCCCCCTGTGGCTGACTGCTAAATGGGGGGAGGGGCCTCTTCCACCCCATCACTGGGGTCATCGGAGTCTTATACCTAATGTGGCTCAGGTGTCCGTAAACATGCCTAGCCCTCTTTCTGTACTTACTGCTGGGTTACCCACCAGCTTGTGCAGGCTGGAGCTATAAGGCACCCCATCCTCACCTTTCACTAGGGAGGCAACTGATGTGGGATTTCCTGGGGGCCACCCCGCCACAGGCAGCCCCACCACACTATCCTACTTTAGCAGAGTGTAGTTTTACGTCATGCCCCAGGACCAGGAACCTCCAGCCATCCCCATAGGTCCCATCTTGTACCTCCAAGATGTCATGAGCAGAAGCTCCAGCTAGGTGATGTTCTCCCTATAGCTGCAGTCAGCAACTGCTAGCTCTCCTGCTCAGGCCTGCTCTTATTGCCAGCAGCTGAGCCCTCTTCCTCAGTCAGGTTGCCTCCAGATGGCCATGTGACATGTGATTGGGAGTGCAACCACCTGCAGGCTGCTCTGCTTCTAGGTCTAAGCCCTTAAAGTGGCAAGCACAAAAGGTGCTGTGCCATAATTACAATGGGTTTATCAAAGCAAGCATGTACGTGCACTTTGTAGTGCCTCAGAGTCTTTTGAGGCACTGCAAACACAGGCGGTGAATGTGAAAATGTTCTCAGCACTGCGAAATTAGATAATGGGAAATACCAGTATCCAAAAAAAGGTATCCAAAACAAAAAACAGAACAGAGTGGCACATGTGGTGGCAGCATGCACCACCCAAAAACAGATTCTGGCCACCGAGCCATTCTCTGTGGGAATCCTAAGGTAAGTAACTCAAAGGGGAAGAAGGTCTATGCAACTATAGAACTACTAATCTAAGCTCAATAGTTTGCAGACTTTTAAAACACATTCTGAAAGAAACAATGACTACAAATAAATAGAAAAATACAATAAAGGATCATATATCTTTACAAAAGACAAGAACATGCCAGATTAACCCGATGATTGATATTCCAGACAAAGGGAAAATAGTAAAGCTCGTAAAACTGAACTCCCTCTCTAGGGAACAGAAGAATCCCACAGAAGTAGTAGTCTAGAGATTAGTAAATAAGCAAATCTTAAATCTATGCATGTCTTCAGCAAGTAAATCCCAGAAGCCTTCTTGATTTCAAACTTTATAACAATAATGAAAATCACTGCTAATGTGAAAGTTTCTCACAACTACAGTCACAGTACTTTCAAATAATAACATGGAGGTAACTTTTCTTGTTTGGCACTTTAAGGTGCAAAGACAAACTCTTCTGCTTATCTATCTGTTAGACACCGCTTCTTTATCCTGATCTACCACTGTTTTGTGATCCTAACCGCCCCCCTCCCCCCCCCCGCACATTACAGGTATTGTGCAATTAACTGGTTAATTGTGCAATTACCTGGACACCAGCTACACATGCAAGGTAGCTATCACACAATAAAAAGCTCTAATCAACTCTAAAGTCAGATCTCGAAAATATGTACTAACTTTATAGCTGGTTGCTATTGAGCTTTAGTTTGCACATTTAAGAAAGTCTCCCCTACAGCTAGGAGCCCCATGAGCAGGTAGTGAGATCACCCCTGTGGCAATCCTTTGGCTCCAGGGGTTTCCCATACCCCTGGGACAGTGGGATCACTACAGTGGGGATCATCCAGCACTAGGGGTGGAACTCTCAGCTATGGGAGCTTGCTTCTTTCTGGTACAGAGAGAGCTTGATTGCAGGCTTCCTCCGTAACCACAATAAGACTCAATGGGATCTAATGTGCCACTATCATGCCTCCTGCCATGCACATAGAGCCTATACCTTTTTCCTCATATCTTGTTACTAGGAACATTTGACGGGTCTCCCTTGGTAATAGCCCCTATGGTTGGACAGTTCTTTGCTGTTCAGCTACAAAACCAGAGGTTGGGCATTCTCCTTAAAAACTAATCTCAATGTTTCCAGAATAAATCCAGAGAGAACAACTGACTGAATTCAAATTAGGGTTACATTTTCACTTCACATAGTGCCCCCTTCACCGCTCCTGGAGTCAACATTTAGAGAACTGCTAGCTACAGTACAGAAGGTTGCCAATCCCTGCCACAGAGCTACCCAGTTTTTCTATCTTTTGTATCTCCAAAGAAGGCATCTTTGCAGATTTTTTTCTTTATAGATTCATACGAAATGGAAGGAAAGAAGAATCAGAAGGAAAGAGCAGGATCTATGTGGACTGTTGTATGCTGAGTATTGTTAGGCCTACAATTGCAATTGTACATTGAGATTTAAAGTGTGATCCATTGCTGTCAAAAGTCATAGAACATATCAGTTTTAGATTATAGCATATCCATGTTCTGTAGCTTTGAATTTATGCTCTAAAAATAGTAGAAATTAGATTTTGTATGCCTTTGAAATCTTTTATGCTCAGTTGAGTTTCCATTATCTTTTAGAGATGATCAATTATTATGGTGAAGAAAATGCAAACCATTTGATACATTAAATATATGAACTTTGATTAATTTTTGGTTAAATTATTTTGAAACTAGCTTCCTTGTAAGCACCACATAAATGCAGCAGTTAAATTAAACACTACCAGCTGTTGAAAGTATCCATTAAACTTTAATTGCTTCACTTGACATTATCAACAGTCTGTGCTTTATGTTTTCCAGAGATGATTAGTACCATCATACTAAATACACCCATAACAGAATGGGACTATATAGTTCATGATGAATGAAATACAATTCACCCATTCTTAAAGGGTAACAGAAGTAGCTAAAATCAGAGTAATAAAACAACTATGTAGATCAGATGCTTCTTTATACCAATTCCTGTTCTAAATCTGGATCTACAAAATGGCAAATAAGGTTTTCACAGATAAATTCTATAAAGTGATATCAAATGTTTAGACAATTTGGACGGGTCCTCTGTACTGCTTGAATACAGCGTTGAGGTACTCAAGCCTACAGCAAAGGGATGCTTATATGGACTAATTATAAGTGCACTAAAACTCATTCACATTAACAGAGCTGGCATGAAGCTTGCTTAGCTAATGTGAATAAGGTATAGGTATTAAAAAATGTTTTTAATTATGTTTAAACCCATTTTATTATTTGACAAATAATGCCACCTTTACTTTCCTCCTTTTGGTGAAATTCATGGTAGTGCTGAGAGCCAGTGGAGTGCTTTCCCTGGGATTCATACAGGTCTACTGCACAATCATAAATCTCACCTTTTCTATGTCATCCAAATGTGGTAAGACCAGTGAGATGAGGATTTTTTTCTTGCTGCAGCAAATTCCTCTAGAAAAATGTTGAACAATTCTAGAAACAAACATTTAAGTTTTTCAACCACCCATCTATACTCCTTCTACATTATGAAGATAAGAACAGAGTGAGAACTTGGGTAGGAGACCGTTTCCCCAACAGTGAAGCATGTATAGTATCTTCCTAAAGCTAAGGCAAATAACATTTAAATGATTTGTCCACCATCAAACGGCAAAGCAATGGCAAATTCAGAAATACAAAAAAAAAATTGTGACTTTCAGTCCTGTATTTTCACCACTGGATTGTACTTCTGTCCATAGTAGTTTGTTTTTCAAACTAACAAAACTAGGCTTTGAGTTACACCTGTCATTAAGATGTACAAAGTTCACATACGTTCTGGTGCTGTTGCTTCATTCTGCCTGGCTCCATACTTACTTGATAATCCTGCTTCTTCTTAGACCAACAAAAGTTTCTCTACCTCTGCAATGGGACAGCAATACAAATACCCACCACCAACAACTGACAGGGAAAAAAACAGGCACTGCTTCATCTAGCACAAAAGAGCAGATAGGTCACAAATATTCTAATGGTTTACTTTTAAAAAAATATATATTATTTTCTAATGTAATGTTCTTACTTCTTCCCTGCGGTAATTTCCCAGATCCTCCTTTTTTTCACTGCCACAGGTACAATGAAGCTTAACCAACAGCGCAACTCAGGTAGATCAACTGGGGCAGCAGCCCTAGATGCCAACATGGTGGGGAGGAAGGACAGAAAAATAACAGCTGTCACTGCTGCCAAACAGCTGAACTACTGCTACTGCCCAGGGCCCTAAGCTGTCCTGCTAAATCTCTTAGCCCATCTTTCCATGGAAGAGGAACCAAATGCACCATTCAGGTGGAAACTTAAACTTCACCAAAGATTTAGATTGTTAAGCCCTCAGGTCTAGTTTTCATTTATGGTAATTTTACCAATCAACACTAATGCTATTGGTAAAAGCAAAGTGACATAAAGCCAGGATATTAATAGCTCCATGAAAGACAGAAAACAATTTGAATCCAAACATCAGCCTGATCTTTGTGAAAACAGGGACTTGATTGCAGATGTAATAAGCTCATGATAGCCAAAGCTTGTTCAGTCCTATTACTTTAATTGCACTTGGATACATTCACTGGTGATTGACTAACTCTACTTTTATCAGTTTGCTTTTCTTATTGGAAGTAAACATATAAAATTAGTCACACCTTGTAAAATTTTATTTGTATTTCAAAGTTTTATGAAACCAGCTCTGCCATTGGTTCTAGTGGGGTACTTGCAGTTATAGAAAAGGAATTCTAAACATTTTAATTGAAAATACTGAGAAATTGAACTCAAACAAGAACTTACAAAGATTAAATGCCTCAGTGGTACCTGATAGGCAAGAAAAGCAGGGCTGAAGCCATCCAGATTCTGAATATACTCAAATATGCAGGTGTGAGCGTGACAGTTATCTGTTGTACTACAGCCAGTTTCAGATACATTTGGCATGTCTGAAGTGTTTAGTCTTCAGTTTGTGTGTGTGTGCTTGTTATATTTACTGTATAAAGGAGCCTGGTGAACAGATGGCCCTGATCTTCTCCTTTGCTATTTCTAATGTAATATCCTGCATCATATAATAACCAGCATTTCAGATGTCTGGTGAAAGTAATTCTCTTTTGTTTGAAAAAAGAAACAAAATTCCAGGTTTGTCCATCCCAGGAATCATCTGTTTTGAGCATTTACCCTTCTTCACAGATATTTTTGAAAACATAGTAACATAGGGCTGATTTTGCGGGATGTTGAGAGAGTATCTACTCTACTCTCCTGTCTTAGGATCTGTTTGTCATCCCAGACCCTGACAGGTGTAATCTGTTCTTAAACTCCAGTGATGGTGATTTCACCTAACTTTCCTTATAATAAGAAAGTGTTTCTCCTGAAATATAACCTACCAGTAAATCTTCATTTTTGCAATTCTTTTTTACTAGTGCAGGTGGAAAGCAATGGATGCTATGCTCTTCCACAGTCTTGTCCTTACTTAGATTTGACTTAGCTAGACTTAAACTGAGCCAAAACTTTTCCTAAAGTTAAGACTTATCACATCTCCTTTTTCCCCGCTATCTACTACATCAGTTAATCTGTTAAAGAAAATTAGATTAATTTAGCATGATTTGTTCTTGACAATTCCAACAGTTCTTGGTGGCTGTTTCTTATACCCTTATTTGTCTCTAGGTACTCACAAAACTATTGTTTAAATCGTTCCAGCATCATTCCAGGGATAGAGCTTTGCCTGATTGGTCTGCAATTTCCTAAGTCCTCCTTTTTCCTCTTTTAAAAATGGGAGCCCTTCTCTGGCCTCAGAGACCGTAACCTGTCCTCTGTGATTCTTGAAGACGATGGCTCCTGGTTCAGAGATTATTTCTTAATATCATAGAATCATATAAAGTAGGCCTAGAAGGGGGTTCAGGAGGTTATCTAGTCCAACTCTGGCCCTAGGCAGGACCATTCCTGTCTAAATCATTCTAGACAAGTGTTTCAAAAGCTTCTCTCAGTAATCTGTTATACTTCTTAACCACTCTCCTAATGAGAAAGTTCTTTCTAGTATCCAGACTAAATTTCCTTTGCTGTTGCACCTTGTCCTGCCCCATGAGTCACAGAGAACAGTCGGTCTCCACCCGAACTCCTCTAGTTATTCTTAAATGATTGTTGAAGCTTTTTCTTGAAAATGTTACTGTATTTAGTTCAAATTTGTAGTGCTGAAGATCTCCATCTTTAGGACTCTACCTATAGCTCCTCAGTATCTTATCTTTCTCTGGAATCATGAAAAAGACTTCCTTCCTCCTAGCAGCTTACATGTAGTAGCAACCCAAATCTTGCATGAAGCAAAGAATCTGCCAAAAAAGAATCTGCCCAATTCCTGACACCTCTAAGAGGAGAGAGGATGGAAACCTGGAGTGATGAAAGGTAATAGAATTCCTTGTATGTAAGGAACTGAGATGCAAGGAAATGATCCTTACCTGAATCTGACAATGGTATGGATTCAACTTGGGAATGGGATAAAAGGTCTCTCACACACAGCTGCATTCTATAATTTACCTAATCTTTGATCTTAAAACAAAGGACAAACAAAAGAACATTAAAATTTATGTTCAACAACCTTTCCTCTGACACTGAGGAAATATATTATTTCCTAAACTGCAGCAGCAATTGTTGCAAAGGGCAAGATCTGTAGGATGGCAGATTTTTTTACAATAAACACAATCAATGTGTGTACAAATCCCAAAATGGCAAAGAGGTTGTTTATGAGGGTTTGTGGATTAGTTAGCCCTTCCTCCACTATACCTCCAGAAGATGTCAGACATGGATAAGGTAGCTAAAAGAAGAGGCTTATTTCTGCACTCCTGCAAACAAATAAACAAACATTCACTGAAGCAAGGTCTGAAAGTCAGATGTGTCAAGTTACAGGGGAGAGCTTTAAAGACCAGGTTATAATGTTTTCACTTTCTTGCGCTTTTTCTCAGTGACCATTTAAATATTTTTGTAAAAGCTGGACCATCTCCAGCTGAGGTGGTGCGGGGAACTGATTTTAGACAACCCTGCTGCCTAGGGAATAAGGTACTCATTTAGCTGGACAGGGGACCTTGATTTAGTTTCTTACCTGAATTGTGCAAAAAGTGGATAAATGTCCTAAAAATTAGCTTATAGGGTGTTTGGGGGCAGGGTTCTCCCAGACTGCACTCTTGGAGCTCGAGGTATAACAATATAGCCAGGTGCTAGAATCAGCCACAACATATCGGGGCAGTGGAAACTTCTGGCCATCTCTGGGCTGTGGCTGTGACTGTAGCAGCAGTGGTTTTTTTCACCCTCTGCCCCCAATTCAGTGCCCAGGGTATCTGCACCTGTCTCCCCATCCTACTTACACTACTCCTTGAGCTGTTGTAGAATATCAGTCCTTGCTACAGTGAATGTCAGTATAGTTCTACAAAGTAAAAGAGGCAAAATGAAGGATTCAGAGAAAAGTTCCCTTACATCTATCCTTACACTCCACGAGAATACCCTGTAGCCTGCTGGTTACAGTTTTCTTAGGAGACGAAGTATGTGCATTCAGATCAATTCAGGCAAAAAAAAAGGAACTTGGGCCTCCAAAAATTTGTCTAGCTGTAGTGTGATTGTCTGTTTGTTCAGCGTCTGGCTGTATGGATTTCTAATCCTGATCTCTAGGCTCCACTGTAATAAAAGGACATATTAATCATAGTTTTCTCATTCCTAGTTGACTTTTGTCTCCTGGGCTGGGACTCAACCTGAAAAATGTAGTCCTAGATCTGGATTTCAGCTTAATTCAGTGTTTGACTTTGATGTCTGGTACTGGTTCTGTACTATACAAGGATATAATCTCACTGTGTGGCTCCCCCTACATGTGCAGGTAAAGACATGATGGTCTCTAATGCACAATCTGCATAATCATGCTTCCTACCTTGCCACACATGCCTGGTAGGAGGTGCAATTGTGGGATCATTCATTAGATCTCATCCTGCCTTACTGCCAGTGAAGGGAGAGCTTGATTCTGGGCTCTCACTGTGCCAGCAAGCAAGCTCCCACAGCTGGGAGCCATTGAAGTTGAGGAGCTCCCAGCCTTAACGGCACCCTATACACCTCTGGGGCTGGAGGATTGTGGCAGCCATAATCCCCAAACCTTGGGTGTTTCAAACCCCCACAAGCCTTGTGGATTGTAGTTGCCCCAGTGCTCCAACCCTGGGGGTTTTACACTGGGCATGGCGCACCGAGTGGCTGGGAGCCCTGTCAGCAGGGAGACTCTGCTACATATGCAAGCTAAATCTCAATAGCAACCAGCTATAAAGTTAGTACACATTTTTTCGGTCTAACTTTATAGTTGTCTGGAGCTTTTTATCGTCTGATAAATACTTTGCACGTGTGCCTTGTCTTAAGATAATTGCACAATTAACAAGTTAATTGCCCTATACTTTTAATGTGTAGAGGGGCCTAACATGTCGAAGTCACGTAACAGCAGTACACTGTGAGACACAGAAATTCACAGGTTTCCCCACAGCTAAGTAACAGCTGACTGTAATGATTTTTATATATATATATATATATATATATATATATATATATATATATATATAATATAATGATGGTTGCATCAGTGCTCTGTTGGTCTCCGTATCTAGCCCTGTATTTAATTGATCTCTCATTTTTCCCATTCTTCCAATGATACCAGCACAGTGTCTGTTTATTGGCTCTTGCTACACTTCCTGGGCACATGTGCATTTCCCCAGTGACAAATAGCAGCAGCGTGTGGTTTTGCTACTTGTCCCCAGAGAGTGCCCATGCATGTGTGCTTTGGCATGTGGGAAATTGCCCTGGGTGGGATAGGAGAGGCTGGGGCCAGCACCTGGGATGGCCTCATCAGCCTTACCTGGATTTCTGGGGGCCTCAAGGGGCTCCAGCAGCAGTGTTCCGGGCATGCAAAGCCTGGCCAACTACTAGAGTGTGGTTCTGGTCAGCCAGACTCCAGTTTTGGCTGGTGCACACTACTGCCATGTGCACCCCCCCCACTTCTTTCTTTCGCAGGCTTTTTGACACCAGTATCTCCCAGTGTCATGAAAACCCACTGCACTGCAAATTATCAGAGTGGTGAACACCTGAATGTGCAACACAAGTAGTTTGTTCTCGTCTGGATGCACCCCCTGAGTTTTTCCATTTCATATTAGTTATGAGCATTGGAACCTCTATTATTTTGTCTTGGCTTTCAAACTCTTCTTCCAGTCTCCACCTTCTACCAGGTCCACAAAAGGTGAATCAGTCATAGGTCTATGACTTGTTTTGAATCATCAGGATGTGGAAATGAACTAACTCAGTTAATAATCCAATTTGACTGTTCTAATATGATAATTTTTTACTTTATTCATGTTTAAATGTGTATTTACATTTTTGGAGGACTTGAAGATCCTACATCTCAATATACTATTACTTTTGGGTGGTCTGAAAATTACAATAGAAATAATTATAGTAGTCTTACAGCTGCAGTTATAAATCTCACTGAAGTCCATGGGAAATACAAGGTGCTTAGTAATTCTCCAGCCCGGACCATCAGGAAAGAATAAATGCATCAGTCTAACCTGCTGAAATACTAATAAATCATTCTTAGCACGGATGCAGTGTTTCCATCTGCAAATCTCACAGTGCTCAGTAGAAGTAAAGAGTAAGCAATGTAATCTTCATTTTACAGGAACAAGGAAAGGAGAAGTAAGGCAAAGAAAGGTGAACTGACTTATTCAAGGTCACACAACATGAGAGGCAGAGTTGAGAGCACAGTACTGAGGCTAGGGATAATATAGGGGTTTTATTACAAGATTTAGTAGCCATAGGAATGTTGTAGCTTTCTTGATAATGTACATTTGTGTGATATTGTATTACTAGAAAAGTCACTCATTTCCTGAGCTGGTCAAATGTTTATGTTTTAAAGAAAACTTTAGTTTCAAAAAGAAGTTTTTATTTTGTGTCTGTTTTCAAAAACAGAAACTACTTAAACATTGTATGTATCTTTTCAAGCTTTTGTTTTCTCCTTTTCCAATGTTTGGCACTAATACAGTAGAATGGATGAAGTGTTAGGCTTCAGGAATTTCTCCTACTTTCTATTTTTTCCACGCTTACTTTTGAAAATTGGTCCAATTTTGGAAATGCTACAGAATTTGGGCTGAGAGCAGGAGAAAACTTGAGCTATCGCTCACTCAAATCTAACATACGTATGTGAAGGTCATCTGTAAATATAAATCACAGTTGAATAGCTTTTCCTCCCTCCCTGCTTCCCATACTCTGCCACCCACACCTCTACTATTTAATTCATATTTGCAGGTTTATAACTTTGACCTATGGAATTTCGATTCAGTAGCTCAGACAAGAATGTTCAGAGTTTTAAATCCACATATCCTATGTGCAGTCTCTACTGCTGAGGACCTATCCAGGGACATTATATTTCATTAACTATAACAAGCACATTAACTACTGCTTCCCTTACATATAAAAATATAAAATGTGCTGGATTGCATAGAAGATCATACTGAGTCTAGGCTTTGAACTGATGTGATGGAACTGTCTACTCAGTACAATGGCAATATGGAACGTTAAAGTTTTATTCCTAAGGTCCTCATTACATGTTTCACTTTGAGCTTCCCAAATGTTGATGTGTGTTAGAGCTAGCTTGAGTTTGCAGCAGCCAAACCTTAAGGCTAAAAATCTTCTCTGACTGTCCCTGACCTGCACACCTGTGACTTGCCACTAGAAAGGCTGCTGAGCAGAGGCTGGACTAGGAACTGTAGCTGTCAGTTCCCACTGGGGAGCTAGTGAGTTAGGACATCCCTGCTGTAGGTTGGAGCAGTATGGGGATGGGTGGAGGGACATGAAGCTGGGAGGTAGAGAGTTACTGGAATAGGGGAAGTGTGGTGAAATGAAGGAAGTTAGCCACTGAAAGATAAAATAAAAAAGTAAAAAAAAGACAATTTAAAAAGAAATAAAGAAATAGTAAACTAAAGGAGGCCTCATGTTTTAATACATTGGGATTGAGGGGTGCTGGTTGTGCTTCCTGGTGTAGCTGGGAGCTCGGAGTGGTGAGGGTAGGTGCTTTTGGAGGAGCTACTGCCCCTGCCCTGGAAAGGAAGCCCCAGTTCATGGACCCAGTCTGGCCCTCTACCTTGTTCCCTATCCCACCCCACATCTAAACTCACTCTCATATCTATTCATGCCCAGCAACCTGGCTACCTGGCATGTGCTGTGCAGACTCTTTTCATGGGATTACACTCCTGAGGGTGGGAAGGTCACACCCTGGGGGGGATGGAGGGGTAGTTGATTTGGTGCCAGAACTGCCTCCCCTAAGCAGTAGAGCTCAGGGGAGAGAAAGTTTGTCCACACAGAACAAGAAGGTGGGGGAGGGGACACTGCATCTTGAGATGGTGGAGGACTGCAACTGGGGCAGCTCATCTATGGGCAGTGGACATACAGTAATGGAACACAAGCTGTGTAACACAGATCAGAGATGAGCCTGCCCTGTGGTGGTATAACCTTAAGTGGCCTAAAGTGTGATTAAAACTAGTTTCAGGTGTTAATATGTGGACAATCCAGGGGTTTAGAGCTCCAGGAGTTGCCTAAAATTAATATGTAACAAGGCCCTAAGTATTTAGAGGAAATCTATTTTCATATACTACAATGAATACAGATTCTGTGGCCTATTCAAAAATTTATCAAACCTTCTATTTTTGGTTCCAGTACAGGCAGTCCTCGGACTAACAGCCAGTTAGTGGAGCATGCCGGCTTGTAAGGTAAAGTGAAACCAGAAGTGCCCACTGTGGCACTTCCGGTTTCTCCAAGCTCCCATTGCTTGGGGCAAAGCAGCCTGTGCTGCTGAGCCCCCACAGCCTGGGGGCATAACATGTTGTGCGGGGCTGTGTAGGACCCACCTCACAGTCCCGCAGGACCCTGTGGGCCCAACGGGAGTGGCAGCGATGCCATGGGAGGGGCGGAGGGAGGCCCCAGACATGGCATGAGAAGCGGCGGCTGGGATCGCTCAATTAACCGGCATATTTTGTTATCCAGCATCCCCTGTTCCCAGGGGATGCTGGATAACAGAGCTTTTACTGTATATTGTAAACAGCAATCATATTGATTCAGAAAGACTTCTTTGAGGTGACTTTGCTGGACTTTTTGAAGGGCTCTTGGTTAGACTTTCTGAAGGGTTCTTGGCTGGAGTCTTCTCAGGAGTCTTGGCTGCGGGTTTTTCTGGAGTCATGTCTGCTTTCTTAAAGGCAGTGTCCAAGGAAGTTTGGACAGATGTTCTCCAGGGAGATGGGTGATGCAGCGAACTTGTTCACTGGCATGGCGTGGTGTCGGATTAAGCATTATAAAGTCAAAACTGACGTCAGAAGGTTGAAACAGGGTGTCAATTTATAAACATTGTAAGTGCAAAACATTGTAACTTGAAACATTGTAAGTCAAGGACTGTCTGTATGTCCCTTATGTAAATTATTCTTCCTTTTGTCTCATAAGAAATGTCAGCAAGACAACATTATTCATTCAGATTTATTTAGCTCCTGGAACACATCTTCAGTTCCAATGAGAAAGACCTGCCAAACAGTTTTGATTTGAAAGTACAGTGCAAAGATGTGGGTACTAATTAGGTTTACTTGGGAATCACAGTGAGATTTTAAGAAGTGTTTGCTCTTGCCCTTTACTATTGAATGACAAATTTTGATTTTTTTATATTTCGTACCCAAAAAGGGGGTGATTTTGTTTTGTTTGTTCATAAAACTTTTGCTCTAGTGCCTTTCATTGTCCTGTTTCCAGTAAGAGTTATGTTTGATGCACATACATAAATTACAGCAGAAATACAAGAAATGACATTAAGACATGACAGACAAATATTCCATTTCTACATCTTTCATTGAATAACAGAAACCAACCTGCCTTTGAATCTGCCCTCGCCACTGATTTTCTGCAACTAAATTCAACTGAAAGGCCACAGAGAGAATATCTGCAGCTATATAGCACTGGAGCAACCTACCTCCAAGTCTCATTTAGCTGCAATCTGTTAGCTTTCTAATTCATCTATACCCATTACTTATTTTTGTTGAGTCATCATCAGATCAGTTCAGCATGCTTTGGATTCCCAGCCTAGTGTACTCTTATTAATTAATCACTTGGCAATGCAGTTCATCTGAAACAAATTGCTGATTTCATCCACTCAAGTTCCAGAGACGAAGCTTTGTCATTTGAATTAAGAAAGTTAAGCCTAGTTTGATCCCACAGTGAATGCAAGCTAGGTAGGATAGCACATGCTTAGGCAAGAAAATTGAATTCACCAACTGAAGTAAACAAATGATAAAGCAATTTGGATAAATATTTATTCATTGGCATACATGTTCAGTATTTGCTAAGGAGGTGTGGAACTGTCTATTGTGGTAACTATGTGCATAAGTCACAAATTAAACTTCACGAACTTTGAGTTTCTCAGTTAAATATTTCTTGGTTCAGGGATTTCTCAAACACGGGTCAGAAGTCTGGAACAAAATGATCAAAGAAAGAAGCGCAGGACTTTCTACTCTGGATTTCCCCACTTCTTAATCTCACTTCTGGAGGCTACTGGCTGACCTGTCTCCTCTTCACTATAAGCTGTTTGTATTCTACCTCTTTTTTCATTCTATCTGAACATTGGGAGGCAAAATAATTTTGTTCCTGTAGAGTCCTTGCAGCGCAGTGTTTATTATGCTTTATCCCTACTGAATTGTGTGATTCCTGAGCAGGCCTGAAAAATTATAATTTGGCATCCAACTATGAAGTATCTAAAACTACACTACAGAAAAATTGCTCCTGTATTAGACTAGGTAGGCTGCATTTGCCACTTGTTTTCACTATAGTAATTTTAAGACATAAAAGTCATAAGAAAACATAAGGAGGCATGTGGTGGGGTCTTATATAACAGCTTTTTTATTGACATATTAAGTAGAAAACACAGGAGATTAAAATGGCTCAGAGGATAACATAGTAACACTCTACACCTACAGCTTTAAGGCAGAGATTGTTCTGTAATGTTTCATACAGCTAGTCAGCTGCTGAAATGTAGCTGCATTTCTAGGGAGATGAGAAGAATGAAGCCTTCTGTATGAGCAAAGATAACTTTAAGCTTTCCATAACATTAGTGAAGGATGTTAACAGCCAACTAAAGCATAAGGCAAAATCACAAAAAACAAGGAAAACATTCTTGTTGCAAAGCATCAGAAATGGGGACCATTCAAAAAATAGTAGCATTAAATAATCACATCATAGTAATAGTTAGCATTTACAAACTAGATAGTACATTAAAAAACACTAAAATATTAAGTAAACCTTGGAAAAGTAGATATTGTCTCTATTCTACATATGGAACAATGTGGATAAAAAAAAAAGCTTACCCAAGACCACACAGCTAGGACTATAACTCAGGAGCCCCCAACTCCTTTTCTTTTATACAGGCCAGTGGCCACGTCTACACAAGATGCTGACTGTGCATTTGTTACTGTGCAGTCATTTAGGACTTGCATATACAAATGCCAAATGACTGCACAATAACTGGAGTTACTGTGCAGTAGTGTCGCCAAACAGCTTTAAGTGATGCTGACTGCACAGTAGTTACTACTACGCAAGGCATCACATCACACTTCGTGCCATGCGACCCTACTACGCAGTAGTAATGACCTGCTGCATAGTCAGCATCTCATATAGATGTGGGCGGTAAGTCACAGAGTTTGGCATTGTGTAAAACAAGCAACCTCATCTTTGTATGTAAAGTAAACTACTCATCTAAACTTATGTGTACAATTTTAAATACATTCTACTTCCTCTATTTAATATTAACATTCCAATTTGTACAGCAGAGCTGATTGCAAGGTCTTTTTTATAAATGAAGCATGATTTTAAATCATGTTAGTATTTCAGATCCTAACAGTTGTTTGTCAATCATTATTTTTAAAGAGAAGTATAAGAGCCCCCAAAGAGGGGCAAGTTTCTGTTCTACTACACTGAAGCAAATCGATAGTAACTCCACTGACTTCAACAGATGGTTTTAAGCTGGTATAACAAAGCAGAATCTGGCTGCTGTCATGTCAATATTGCATGTCACCTTGAGACAATCCGTCAGATTCTTATAACAACACTGCATTTCTGCTCTTTTTTCCTTCCTTATTTTCCTTCACTAAGTAAAGAACCAAGATTAAGCACAGAAAAGCATGTAGCATATGGTGCCACTTATACGTCCTCTATTTCCAGCCCAAATTTTCCAGCCTTCGAAAAGGTTGGAGCCTGAACTGATGAGTGAGAATTCTAAAGGTGGAATAAGAATGCATACATGGGGGTAGGGAAAAGATACTGACTCCAGTTTAAACAAAAAATTGTTATGGAAGCAGAATGTTAATATACCTAATTCCAATGAGGCTGGTAAACTCTGAAATGAGCCTATTTTTTTTGTCCCTGCTCTGGACCAGAAAATTATGTTCCTACTAAAGGAAGCTCCAGCACCTTTGTGCTAGGCACCAATAACTGATTTCTGATCTCACTATGTATACTGTGAAGCCAAAGTAGGGTGGTTGAGCTTGAGAGAAATGGATGAGACTGAGTACTTGTTTGTCCAGCCATTGTCCCCTTCCCTGTGTTTCTTTTATCTTCTTTTTTTCCTTTTGTTTCTGAATTGTTATCTTTATTCTACTCAAGCAATAGTTCAAATACTAGCTAGAGGGGATGATGTAGTTGTGGTATAAGTATCCAAATGGAAATACTTTCAAATCCCTAGAATGACAGTGACTTCATCCTTACACAGAATAATTGAGCTCCACACAGCTTATTGTGTTGTAAGCCTTCCGATGCTGCCTTAAAAATTGATGTCCTCTCTTCGCTACAGTTATTATTGAAGATCCAATGATGCTTGTATAAAAGGATGTGTTTTCCTTGATGTCTTTGTCTAAAGCTTTTCTGTTCCTTCTAATGGGCTTTGTTGTAGGTTAATTGACTAATGTCTGCCACAGCAGAAGTAACTTCCTCTCAATGGTATATGTGTATGCATGCACAATACAGCTAAAAGACCCATTATTACAGGAAAAGTATAACCATTAAACAATTGCAAAGGTAAACTGTCTAGATTTTTAAAGATGTTTCCCATAGGAATATAATTTTTAATTATAATAATATTTGTTTCAGATTTGTTTCTAATGGTACCTATTATAGAGTCTGGATATATTCATGTATCTAAAACCATACATCTTGACCATTTCAAAATTGTAATGAGGACTTCTGTAAGGCAATAAAACTGTCTCATTTTTGCAACCTTTCAGCATACTTTCCTCCTTTATAATCTCCTGCGGTCCCCGAGGAAAAGCACAGAAATAAATCTAACAGCATGCCCTGAAGGTTAACAGGCATGAGCTTTGGTCATGAGCAACAAAACCAATGACCAAGAATGACCTGTAACTAGAGCTGCTCATGACATTTCTGATGAAATGCTTTGCATTGAAAAATTCAGATTCATCATAACTTTTTGCATGAACTTATATAGTAAAGCTTTCTTATATCTGAAATAGAATATCTCGGGGTGTCAGAGACAGGCCTACATCCTAAGAACCCTCATTTCCAAAGTGGGAGACTCCAATGTATGTCCCTGTTTTGCTGGATTCTGACAAGATTTGTATTTCATTTTTATAATCCCAGATGAGTTTTCCAGTCCTTAGTTTGTGGCTATTCTGGAGCATATTATCCCTCTCAATCTTTCTCTCAGTTGATCCACTTTAAATGAATAATGAAATATACAGCAGTCGAGAGAGAGAGTGTCAATAATCTAGTGGTTGTGGCTTCCTTAGTGTTGTGGGAAACTCAGGTTCAAACCTATTCTCAAATTAACATTTATACAAAACCTCCAACAGAAGATACTAAGAAATTATACCATAGAATAGGCAGTATCCTGGGAATTATTATCATCTGAAAATCCATGCCCCTTTTCTGAAGGGGAACTCAAACCTTGATTTCCTACAGATTATGTCCTAGATCCCATTCTGTCCCTAAAACAGCTTTTGGCTATCTGCCATTAAACACAATCTTATTCCACCCCACAGAATAGCCAAATCCCGCTATAGTGTTTAGAGTCCTCCATCTATATTGTGGTCTGCAAGATCCTTAGGTAACTAGATTTGGCCTACTTCATGTATTCAGAAGAAATCCAATACAGCCATCTACATATAGAAATCCATTTATACTCCATTACAATCCAATTCTATCTGGGAAAACATTTTTCATAACTCCTTAAAACTGTAGCTAAAGAAAAGATTCATACAGCAACTATTTGATACATGTAAGCACACTGGTGCCCACTGTTTGCCCAGTAACTTTGGTGCTAAGGATCTTATCCAGGAAGTAGAAGGCATGGTTTGAATCTCACTCATGCAAAGGGAGCTTGAATTCACATACCCTATTCCCAGAAAAATGCCCTAACCACTTAGACCATTAGTCAGAGCTTTAAGTATTCTCCACTACTGTTAAAAAGGCAGCCAGGAGTGATATATTCATTGGGCCATAGAGAATGCAACAAGAGGAAAACGGATTCTGTTCCCAGTGATGTGGGCACTGCACTGAGTCTAGGGACTCCCAAGTTCTCGGCCCTGTTCCTAATAGTATTTATCCATTTTATCCAATATATATTCAATGCAAAATACATAAACAACCTTGGCAGTTGGGACTGAAAACCAGCTTAGTACCACTACCACTAAGGGCATTTTTACATGTGGTCCCAACATGGTACCAGGTGCTTTAAATTAGTGAGCCACACTAATTAAAAGCTTCCACATATCATATATCAGCAGTGCAGTGCATATCCATGCTGATAAAATGTCAGCAATGCGCTTTACATTAAAGCATATCAAACATGTTTTAGTTCAAACTGCACCACTGCCATTTCCTCAGCACAGAGGCATGCTGTGTTGCTGATACATGTGGCATGAGGCTTCCAGAGCACATCAATGTATGTGCTCCACCAGACTCAATTAATCGAGTCTGCTCCAATGCACTGGATTTCTAGCACATCAGAGCATGCTCCCTGCATGTGTATAAGTGCCCTAAACTACCAAATCACAGTCCTTCTTGATTACTCTGTGGACCATTTATACACATTACACTAGAAGATCATTGGCCAAAAACCACAGCAACCTTGGCAGCTGTACTTACTGAACTCTTCCTTGATATATGAGGGGCAATCCTTTGAAACTCTTCAGCCATCTTCACCTTTATAGAACAATAAAACCTCCCCAATATATTATCCACAACTGAACAAGAAACATCACTATTCACATTCACAGATTTACTTTAAGCTTATTTTAGACCTGATAAATTTAATGCAAACTCCAGGCTAAACTTTCTGCTCTCAAATATTTTGAGACAAGTTTAATTATTTATTTGGATGTCATGATGGCAGTAACAGAATTGCCAACCGCAAAGATGTTGAAATAGGTTGGGCTCCAAAAATCATGGAAGTGACTTAAAGATCTCAGGTTATTTAAAAGCTAAGGATCTGTGGAGAGGAAAGGTTCATTTGTCTCTTGGGTTTTGAGTCTCTCTGGTTCAAATGTTTTTATCTTTCTTGCGAAAATATAGGAAATGATTATTTAAGTGAGTCTTGTGCAGCCACATTACTGCTAGAACTGGGGTTATACAAATAGCATCAGACATACACGACTTGTGAGAGTAGGCAATCCTACAGTGGATCATGTTCAACCCAACCCAGTACTTTGTGTAAGTCCTTACAGAAAGTTAAGAACTTAACAAAATTAAGTGTTTTTAAGTTTCTTCACCTGTCCGGGGTCCGAAAAGAACTGAACTCAAAGTTGGAACTCAACTTTGCAAAGTCTAAGGCACAAACTGAAATTATAGAATGGAAGAAATTTGTCACAAATCATATTTATCAAAACCCTCCGATATTGCACAACTTGACTTATAGCTTTACTAAGGATCCCGACCTTTTGAGTTCTGTTTTGAATTAAATATCTGAGACTCTACAGTAATATCAATGATTATCAATTTCCTATAAACTATGACAATAAGCTTTTGATGTCTGCCCTTTTAAAGAGGATGTTTCTAATATTGTGGCAGAGCTTAGAGCTGGCAGTCTTTATAGAGTTGTATCCCAGGTTTTCTCTGGGATACAGGAGAAGCAAATGAAAGTGGGAAAAGGTTTTCACTGATTGCTGAGCTGAACAGCAATATAACTAAGCATGTGATATCAATGTACATGCTGGGTCTGGGAAAGTTTTCAGAAGCTGTGTTGCAATGTTCTGTATATTGCATTTCATTATTGTTTTGTGTTTTCATGTCCTAGAAGTTTTCTATTCTCTAATTCTCAATGTTCTCAACTCTGCCAAACTGCTTGCATGCACAGATGCTATTACTGTATCTCAGCCCACAGGAAAGAACTCTGTTTGTCTATTTTATTCTCCTTTGCCTAAGAAAAACCCATTGCAGGTCTTGAGGAAAAGAAAAGCAAAATGTCAGGTTCCAGTGATGTGATATTATTCCAGAAGTCCCAGCAGGACTTCTTTTACCTTTTTTATTATACCAGCAGTACAAATATTGTCTTTACTTTCTTCTTAATTTCGAAGGGCTGCAGCACCAGCAGTCAAACCAGTACCTTTAGGGCTTGGAGGAATACAGCCAAGACAGAACTCCTTTGATTTGATCATCAGCCTGCAGACACTGAGATCTTAACCATAGATCAGAACTAGCTTCTGTTGAGGAGACTGGAGTTATTGTTTTCTACCAGATTTTACTCTATTTCTACTACTGTTTTCTATGCAATCAGGACCAGGTCAATAGTGTTTTTGCCTCATTTACCTAAACACAGGGAAAAAGCCTAATCGTCTTGTCTGAATATTAAGGCTGAAATGTTAATTTACTTTTATTTAACAAATGGCAATATTTATATGAGTGTGTTTCAGAAAGTATCCACAATTTTGAAATAAAAACATTTAGTGTGCAATTATTTACTGGACAGATTACACATCACTTCTCTACATAGTCATAAACAATGGGTGTGTTTGAAAAGGCCACCATCAGTGGTCCTTACAGATGCATAGTTTCCCACTTTGTGGTAGACATATAGTATGGGCAGCCATTTCGTTAGTTTTTTTTTTTAAGTGTGTGCGTGTGTGCGTGTGTGTGTATGTACACGTATGTTTTGTCATCTACTCCTCAAGGATAAAGGGACAACCACATATAACAATCAAGTTCTTTTTTTCAAAGTTTATATGCTTTTCTAGGAATGTCATTCTAAGTACTGAAATGACAGAATACTAACATTAGAATATTGGGAATGGCGTGTCTCCAATATGTTGCACTTCTTGGTATGTTTTAATGTTCTGCCAGTACAGGAGTTCTCATTATAGAAACTGAACTGAGTCATCATATGTATCGTTTAATAGCTCGGGATGATCTTCCCCTGATTGAATGCTGTAGTTGGGGAAAAAAATCATGGATTAGTTCACTTGTGTTAATCAGCATTATTACTACATTCAAAGCTCCCAATTTGTGCTCATTCACAACTAAGACAAGCTTTCCTTGGTGACTGTTGAGGGGCAGTAGGGGAGGAAGCGTCTCTCAAATTTTCCCTATATTTAGATAGCGTTAACAAATATAATTCATTAAAAATATGAAAAAGATTTAAGCTACTGCTTAGAAATGGGAAGCCTGAAAAAAGTGTTAAGTATGCAGATTACTACTGGAGGCAGTGGAAATTAGGCTATTTTGTACTCCACATGACTAAGCCATTGCCTTTGTTTCCCATCACTGTGTGGTAGTGAAAACTGGTGAGAAAATAATCTTTCAAGAAATATTATTTCTTCTCTCCACTCATTGTTAAATTGATTTTCTACTGCTTCTGTACTTAGCCTGCTGTATTTAAGGTTCTTTACAGTCTTCAGTTTGCCTTTCAGGATTTATAGGCTTGGCATTATAATGTCCCAAGCAGATCTTTGGGAACATAATAATTTTTTCAAAGCTATATTAAACTTAATGAATACTTATGTGTATACAGTAGACTACCTATATAATGTGTCTTAAAAAATACCCATACTTCGGAACTGAAGAACAATTATCATCACAGTCCAGTCGTAATGAGCAAATCAGTTAACTAAATAATGATTACCTACTAAAGACTGGCAAACACAGAACTTCTTTTATACTGCAGCTTCAAGAGTTCAGTATATAATATCTACATCCTGCTGGGATGTCAGATCTTACTGGATTTAATATATCTGTAGATCTCAAGTCAATGGGACAAGTATACCACCTCTATTGTATGTTGCCCATATCCCTCCCACTGGTTCCCGAAGGCTGTCCATTGCATGAGGAGAGGTGTATTAATGAATTGCACCCTTTCTCTTTATTTGATAAATTTCTCTCCTCTATATTTTTTTCACTTTCTTGTTCTACCTTGTTGAAGTTTGAAAACTTTTAAAATTATCCTTGTATCCAGGCCATACTATAGGTTTATCAAACTGAATGTTTGGATATTCTTTTCCTGTTATTGATCCTACTTGAAACTAATTCAGCTTTTGACACCATGACAATAGAAAAGAGTCACAGAAAACTCCCCTTTGCTTCATTTATTTCAGGTTATCTCCCATAAACAAAGTAGGAGGAGGGAAGAAGTGGGATTGTAAGTGGGAAGTGTGAATATATATATTATAAATTGCAAAGAAAGTACTGTATTTTCTTGCATACAGCACACATTTTTTCCCCAAAAACAGCTGTTGGAAATCGAGTGTGCATTTCAAGCAAGGGAATACACTAACAATGTTTCTGTTGCTAAAGCTTCTGCTAGGCACAAGTGAAAGTAACTTTGCAGGGGATCCACAGGGAGCAGGACAAAGAGCAGGTTTGGCTATGTATCTGCTGCTACTTGGTTACAAATTACAAAGATCTTTCTTTCCTCATTCTGCCTTTCAAAAGCAAGATGTATGTTTTACTCTGTGATATGCTGTATGTGCAATATGGGTTTCTGGAGTTTAAAAAGCCAGTCTTATGTAGATTCCCTTGCAGGTAGGCAACAAAACAAACAAAACAAAACAAAACCAAACCCCCTTCAAATGGAAAATGCCATATAATACAAATTATATGTATACCTACTAAGGTATCATGCATTTAGTTCTGAGAATTGGCTTAACTTTTTTTCCTCCTTTAAGCTGTACGGAAGTTGCTGAGACTCTGCCCTTGACCTCATTTCAGGATCAATGGGCATGTCTACATGTGCTATTAATGTGCTGTAAGCTTACTGTGCAGTAAAATAAGGTACAGTAAGCTTTCCCCAGGAGCACATTTACATGTATGCCCATCAGAAGCAAATTTGTTCCCAACGGAAGCAGTTCAGTGTACGGCTGCTCTTACCCTGGTCTGTCTCCCCTACAGTAGCCAGGGGATGCTCCAGGTTCCACCAGGTGCTAACCCTGGGCTGGCAGGGGGCAGTGGGGTCAGGCCTGGGCTCCAGGGGAGGGGGACTTGGAGGGGGGAAGCCATCCTGCCTCTGGGGCAGCTGGCTTCCATCTCCATGCCCTGATCAGTAGATCAGGGCACAGGGCTGGAAAGCAGGGAAGCAGGCAGCTGTCTGTGGGAGGGGACAGTTCCTCTGCCCCCTGCTGCCTGGGAGCAATTTGATCCCACTAAGCCGTCTACACATTTGCTACACAGTAGCTACTGAGTGCATCTACATGAAATGCTACTGCCAGTGGTTACTGTGCATTTATTTAATATTTGTATAATCAAGTACTAAATAAATGTGCAATAACAACAGTTACTGCCCAGCAGCGCCAGCAAATGCCTTTAAAGTGATGTTACTGCACAGTAGCCTAATAATACTGTGCAGTAGTCTATTAGCGCTGTTCATGCTGTGATGCACTATTGTACAGTATTATTCAGCTACTACTCAGTCACCATCTTGTATAGATGCACCCAGATGCACCCTCTGGTACTGAGCAGTCCTGGTGCTGCACGAGTCATTTCTGTCCCTACTGCGCAGCAGCAACAAGCTCTGCTCATTGTTACTGCGAGTAGCAGCAGTGTCATGGTTCATGCCTGCTGATGCTATGTTGCTGTAGTGACAAGCTATGTTGCCATAGTTCATTGCTATGGTGATGTAGCATCTTGTATAGACACACCCACTGAATGGTAAATCTACTACCTGTATCTACAGGTACGAACCAACTGTGCCATAGACTAATTTAATGCACAGTAAATGTTGCACACATGTAGACAGTGATGCTTTACTGTGCAGTAGATTAATCTACCGTGCTGTAAAGCATCTCAAGCAGATATGTCCAAAGACTCTATTGGGGCTCAGGAGGTAAAAGGGTCATCTATTAAACCTACAAAACTACTTATCCCTAAACGTAGCCTTTCAAAGCTGGATGCTTTTGTGTAGGACGATGCTTTCTGGATCTATACTTTAGTTTAACATAAGTTATTGGGATAAGTATAAAGGGTAATGGGAAAATTCTACAGCTTGTGTTATGTACAAGATCAAATGATGACCTAATGGAGCCTTATAGCCTTAAAAATTTGTGGTTCTAAGAGTTTCCTCCCTACTACCAACCACAAGTTTGACAATGAATATTTCCTTTTTATTTAAAGAATGGAGTAAAACCATTGTTTTGTATGCTAAATTTCACAGCTTTAATTAAATATGCTCTAATATAATATATGTTGCAGGCTCTAGCACAGCATACTATGGGTTGTAAAAAAAAAAGTAAATACAGTAATACTTATGTTGATATCCTTATTATTACCAATTTATTCCTAAATTCAGTCAAGTATTTCACACAAGATTAAACTCAGGCTATTGACACACATGTAAATAACTGAAACTACTAATTTTTTTCCCTAGCCACCCTCCCCAAATGTTTTCTTTTTACTGTTAAATGACTGGTTAAATGACTTCTGAATTTGTTTGAGTCTTCCAAGGCAACATCAATGCATCCTGGAACCGATACCTTTTTCCTCCCTCTCCTGCTCATTGCCACATTGCTGAAAATAATTGGCATGCAATTGCAAACTGTAGTTTTCAGCAGCTGTGGCATGTGGGGGATTATAACCTTAGCAGATATATCTGTCCCGACTGAAATTGTCCAGAGGGCTTTGTCATGCATTAGTAATATTGAAATGTGGGACTGGGATAAGAAAAGCTTCATATATTCAGCTACAGTGATTAAACTCTTTTTCACACATAAAACAGTAGGGCATACTTTCAAATCTGCTTGTTTCTCCTGTGCTAGAATTTATAACAAGAAGGTGTTAACAGCTGTCACCCATTAGTACACTGTGGAAGATTTTGTATATATTTTAAAAATGAAATGTTTGTGGGCCCACAGTCTAAATCGGGGGGGGGGGGGGAGGAGGGGGTCATGTTTACCACACTACCCACACGTTCTCAACAGAGTAGATAATCTTTTTTTTTTTAATTTTTATATATGGAAGCCCTATTGGATAAGAAACCCCCAAATATTTACTGATTTCATTCAGTTTGGTCAACTATCCAAAATAAATTTGCTTTTTTGAACTTGCCTATGCTTTTTGGGGTCTGCAAGTCATCTTAGAACACATTTTCATCACATTCTTGTGTGATGTTTCTGTACTTCCCGGTTTGAGTGTGGTTCAGAACATAATAAAAAAGCTATTCTAGGCATATGATAGGGTTCGTTGCTGGTCTTTCACCTCTCTTCCCTTTACTTTGTACATTTTTTGGAACAGGGACCATACTATATATCTTGACTGATCCTCAGTTCAGGCTATTGTAGTACTGCTACTATTAATAATAATCACACCTTAAGTAGTCAAGTGAAGTTAGAATTTCAGATGAAAAAATGAAATCTCTACTGTATCTACACTGCTCTGTATCAAACCATAGGAAGTGGTGGGTAGGTGGAGTGAGTAAGGGCACACCTAATATATCTGGAAAGGGAAACCCGGAGTGAGGTGACCAGAAACAGTGTCTCTCAGGCCCTAGAGAGCGGGGCTAGTTTTTCAAGGTTAATTTGGGCTGCTGGCAGCTGTAGCCAGAGCCTTCAGCTCCCCCCAGCAGGGCCCATTACAGGGCCACAGGAAGTGGCAGCAGTTTGTTGTTCAGAGCAGCAAATCTGCTTCTATGTCCCCACATACGTGGATGCCTGCCCAAAAGCATTTCTTCATAAGTAGTTTACTTTCAAGTAAACTGATCTCAGATCAAATCACTTGTAGATGTGCCCAGAATGAGTCTGAGCAAGAATAGTAGAATTAAGCCACAGGCAGTTCCTTATATGAGAAGAATTATAGGAAAAATGGGGTGAAGCATTACAGTGAGGTTTCTGTACACTTCATTCCTTAGAGTTCCTCCATGGAGAGTCCATTTTCCACTTTGCAAGCACAATTTTACAACTGTGCAAAGATTAAGATTAAGCCTATAATAAGAAAAATGCTTGTGTCCTAAACTTCATTGAATATTTTAATTCAACAAATTTTATACCAGCAGTGGCACAACTTCTAAATATTCCCAGGGTAGACACAACCCCATGTGCTGTTCTGAAAACAATCAGAAGAACATTTGGTTGTATCCTTTAAAGTCGTTTTTTCTTCCTTTATTTTCTTTTTTCAGTACTTTTACGGTAATCGCTCTTTATCTTCCCATTCCTTAACTTTGTTCATTTTTCTTTTGTCCTCTCATTTCTTCCTTTCTACTTCCACAACATCTTTCTTTTCTTTTATTTTTTCATCTCTGCAGTGACTGCTACCATTGGTTTTCTCACGGAGAAAACTGCATGCAAATCAAAATACTTCCATGTATTGCATACTAGATCTATGAAAGTCAGTACATTTGTTTAGAATACATTGCATCTAAAACAAGATTGGAAGATATATAAAATAAAAGGCAAATGACAAGAACTGTTGTTCACATAAATCCCAGTGTCTGTTTAGGTTGATATATTTGTACTGCTTTGGTTTAGACTGCTCCCAGCAACAAAGATCTGTAAAATCTTGGGTAAATTAAATTAAACATTTTTTTACCAAGATTTTCAAATGCATTCCCTACTCTCAGCAGCTCAGCTCAGCATCTATATGGGATGCTGGCAAGAAGAAAGAAGTTCAGATGTGCAGAAGGGCAGGCAGTTAGTTACAGGGAGATGTGGGATTGCCTTTTGTAAGCTTCCAATGCTCAAAGCCTGCAAGGTCTGGTAAGTTCCAAAGATGCTGAAGAAAGGGTAAAATTACTAGATAAGAGAGATGGAGTCAACCTCATACTCTGAAGGTCAGCAGAATTCCAGAGTCAGGCTGCACTGTAACCAAGAGATGAGATGAGAGATTTATAGCATACATAGTCATTGGACATGATGTTTAGGGTAATCTTAAAGTCAATATTAACTATCAATGTAGACATAGGGCCAGATCCTATACAATGTATTAGGAGACTAAGTAGATTTATGTGCCTTAATGCAATCTGTTTTCACCCTAAGTCTATGAAATGTCATTAATGCATCTACTTCTGTAACATCTTAACCTTAAAGCAAAATCATAAAAAGGCAGCAAGGTGGAGGAATATCCACCTACCTTTTGTACTAACCATTTTTCAGAACTCAAGCAGGATGGAATAGACTCACATTTAGGTACTCAACGTCCACTTAGGCACCCAGATAGATTCTGATCTTTCCCATTGTGAAAAACTGAATCGATTTAGCCTCAGGCTTTTTGACTGCCTGCACTTAGCTTAGAAGACAAGGTAGATTTGCAACTTATAGATAATGATCATTCACTACATTTTGTATGCTATTGCTCCATCATGAATGGGAGCAATCAGACAATAGTTTAAAAATGGCTAGTCAGATTAGCCAGAAAAAAGTTTTTTCTCGCTAGAGTAAGCTGCAAAGATTAAACTGAGAAACAACTGGAACATTTACCTTGGATTCAGGAAATACAGCCACGTGCCTACAGTGCCCCAGGCCAGAAGCTAGGGGGTGCTAAAACATGGCTCTCTGGCACTTCTTTTTGCTGCTGCCCTGAAGGTCTCTGGGATTTACACTCTAGTATCACAGAAGCAGGACTCTGCAGAGTTGCTCATCACTTCCTCTTCATGCTTCCAGGTGCCTCTGCAATTTGTAGTCCACAGTTGCGGCCAGCTGTAACTTTCAGTGAGTTTAACAGGGCAGGGCGGGGCAGCATTGTACTCAGGACATGGGGAGGTTTAACCAGGGGAACTCATCTTTAATACTGCCCCCCGCGGCCCCAGCCCCAGCCCCCAGCCAGGGTTTGCCTTGGGGGGGGGAGGGGCATGGGGGGCAGTCCTTGCCTCTCCTCCTCCCCCCTCCCCGAAACCTTTCTCTGCTGAAGCAGATAGCACAGCACAGCACAGAGCTCGAAAGCATGCTGGGATGCTGGAGGACTCCGATTTAACTTGAATCAGGAAGGGGTCTGGGACAGAAGTTTCATAAGCTGGTTTGACCCAAAGCAGTTAAGTCTGATACTACATTCAACCAAGTTTATCTCAGACCAGTTTCAGTTATTTTGAAACTGGTTTATGTGCACTAAACTTCTGCTCTGTTACAGATTTAACCAGTTTCTGATCACTTAAACCAGTTTATGTGTAATTTCTTTCCCTAGCCCTAAAAAATATTCTGACAGGCAGTAGATGCAGGTGGTGCCCAATGTTTTAATATCATAAGCTTTTGGGTCCTGAGTAAAAGTTAAGGTTTCTTTTAGAGAAAATGCAGCTGTGGCATACTTTTTGAACTATTTGGTTTCAACCTTAAGAGAAATATGGCCACTGGGGCCTCTTGATTCTGGTTACACACCAATTCACACTGATGTCACTTCACTGTCTTCCTAAATTACACTTCTACCATAAATGAGAGGAGAATCAGGCACAGTTATCCTTAGGGAGAAAAAAAATTAACCCTGATTAATTATATGTAGACCTTTGCTCAAATATAGTGTTCTAACAGACTATCTGTACACTGCATGATGTCAATTATAGCATCACCAGAGGGTTGTTTGGTAGACATTAATTATGAAAGAATGTGTTTGTTTTTATTTTTGACCTGATCAGTGTCAAGATTAAAAGTTACATTTTTGAACATACCAATTCTGAACATACATCCACATGTTCTGAACATACAACCACCAATAATATTAATGCAAGGGATAATAATGTGGTAAGAATGGACAGGGGCAAGGTAAACTAGGATTGTAGTTAACATAACATATGATGTTATAGTTGTTCAGTCACTGAAAAAATGAGTGGGAATTTGCAATTCTATTGGCAGGAAGATAGGAGAGCCTTGTGGGCTGAAACTTAAGGGGCCCAGATTCAGTTTATTCTTGTCTATAGACATCTGGTATGAGCTTGGACAAATTCTTTAATCGTGATGCACCTCATGTTATGAACCATCTGTAAAATGGGGATAATAACTACTTCCAACATTAAATAATGATTGTGGGAGGCTGAATACTATGATGGTAAGTATCATATAAAACAGAAAGGTAGGACATATTTCATGATGATTTTGTAAAGTAGCTTTCCTATTTCACAGATTCATAGTCGCAACCAACCTGATGAGCACTCTCAGCAGAGACCATAAGCTGAATGAGCCTGGAGCATGAAAAAATATCTTTTTATGGGAGAGATCAGAAATATATCTACTTTGGGAAGGCAGGAGGGTGAAATGAACAGCTTTAGAGGCATTTTTTGAAGAATATCCTCTCTCTAATGATTGATAAGAAATGCACTGGTGAGCTGTAACAGTATATTAAGAGTGTTGCTCTGCAAAGCTCTGAACTAATGCAAACAATTGAAGGAGTCAGTGAATTCCAAGACCATCAAATGAAGGAAAGTTAGTTCTTTCTTCATACAGAGTCTAAAGGTGGCTATCTCTTGTAAAAGTAAACAAAGAGATGAACAAGAAAAGAACCTCAACTTCCTTCTACTTTTGCATAGAAATACCATAGTCTGTGCGCTTACCTATGTGCAAGTTGAGACTAATCTTGTGTCAAAACTGTAACTAAATTTTGTACATCTATTTCTAAAAAATTCTTAGCAAGTGGGCACAGAAAAGAACTACATGACTGACTTTCCTATTCTGCCATTTTGTCAGCAACATGAAAAGGTTGCTTATTTAAGCCTTGGTAGATGGTGGCAAAGAGTCAGAAAGATCTTCTATGCATCTTCCACAGAAATCCATTTAATTATGAGAGTTATATGGGTAGGGCAGACCTGAGAGAGACTTTTCATCATTACTCTTTGAATATAGTGGCCTTATTTCATCACTGTGTTGTTCCAGTTTTAATTTGATTTAGCTCCAAGGAAATCAATTAGTTAGGTGGATAAAAAATTGGAGTAACATAGTGAGGAGTCAAGGCTGGTGTATAGAACTCTTGCTTTGTTTATCATCCTTGGTGCAATATAGTGATAACAGGCAGTAACATAATATAATTTTGTTTTAAATATTTGTATTATCAAAAACATGGTGCTAACTGGTGAGAATTACTTGTAAAGCAACAAGTATGATGGAAAGCTCAGTTTGTAGAAATAAGTGCACAGATGAAGAACACTTTAAATGGACACAATCCCATAAAATCTCATTACATGAGAGTTCAGATGAAGATGTTTCAAAACATATTATCTTCAGTAACTTCTGTCTGCATGGTTTCTCAGGCTGTCTGTATTTTAAGAATGGGACGAAGGAAATGGAGCAGAGGAAGTGTGGTCTGGGTTTTTTTCAGCCTGTGTTGGAGGGTGGGGCAGATGGATTGGAGTCCACCCCAAGGGGCGGGGTAGGGTGCTTCAACCCACCCCACCCTCAGCACCGACTGGGGAACCCCTAGAACAAGCTCCCTCTGCTCCTTTTCCCCCTTCCCATTCTGAAAACAGTGTGGCCTGGAAGGGAAGAGGGGCCATTGTTAGGGAAAACCAGCTGCCAGCTCCGAGGAAGCAGTTAAATTCCCCTCCCCTCTGGAATCAATAGTGAACTTCTGTTTGGTCCAGGAGACCATTGTATCTCAGAAGGCTTTCTGCCCTGTTTGATGAAATTCTTCTCTACTCTACTCTACCTTGTTTATTACAAAGGGCCAGACTCTGATGTCTTTGCTTGAAATAATGCCTTATTCCAAGAGTGTCATTAAGGGATGATTCAATTTAAATAAAAATATCAAAATCAAAATGATGTGTTAGGGATGATTTACCCCTGTATGGGTGCATCTACACATCACCATACAGCAACATTGCTACAGCACTGTGCTTTAGTACTTCCTTTTGGAAGTACTAAAGCACAGTGCAGTATGGGCATTTACTGCTCCATGCACACAGGAAATGCTATGTTGCTGTAGCAGTGTACTATACCCAGGGAGCATGCCACTATGGTGATGTAGCTGTTGATCATGTTAGATACACGTGATCGCTATGTCACCACAGCATGCTGTACGGTAACGTAGTGCATTGGTATGTGACCATAGGGTGTGTCTACACATCACCCTATGTGAGTAAATTTGGAAGAAAGCAGCCTTGAGAAAATAATTTTTAAAATATGTTGACATCTCCAAAACTGGACTTGTGTTATGAGATGTTGTTGAGGATAAGATAGAACTTTTTTTTTTCCTTTTCTCCCCTCCCCACACTACTACTGAATATAGGTAAATGGACTTTACAGTCTGTCTCTGGAAATATCAACATTCCATTTACATGTTGTGGCGGGCAGATCGTGCCTGACCAATCTAGTCTCTTTCTATGACCAGGTTACGAAACGCCTGGACACAGGAGGAGGGGTGGATGCCGTATACTTAGACTTCAGGAAGGCCTTCGATACGGTATCCCACCCCATACTGGTGAACAAGTTAAGAGGCTGTGACTTGGACGACTACACAGTCCAGTGGGTAGCGAATTGGCTAGAGGGCCGCACCCAGAGAGTCGTGGTGGATGGGTCGGTCTCAACCTGGAAGGGTGTGGGCAGTGGGGTCCCACAGGGCTCGGTCCTTGGACCGATACTCTTTAATGTCTTCATCAGTGACTTGGACGAGGGAGTGAAATGTACTCTGTCCAAGTTTGCAGATGACACAAAGCTATGGGGAGAAGTGGACACGCTGGAGGGCAGGGAACAGCTGCAGGCAGACCTGGATAGGTTGGACAAGTAGGCAGAAAACAACAGGATGCAGTTCAACAAGGAGAAATGCAAAGTGCTGCACCTAGGGAGGAAAAATGTCCAGCACACCTACAGCCTAGGGAATGACCTGCTGGGTGGCACAGAGGTGGAAAGGGATCTTGGAGTCCTAGTGGACTCCAAGATGAACATGAGCTGGCCGTGTGATGAAGCCATCAAAAAAGCCAATGGCACTTTATCATGCATCAGCAGATGCATGACGAATAGGTCCAAGGAGGTGATACTTCCCCTCTATCGGGCGCTGGTCAGACCGCAGTTGGAGTACTGAGTGCAATTCTGGGCGCCACACTTCAAGAAGGATGCGGATAACCTGGAGAGGGTCCAGAGAAGGGCAACTCATATGGTCAAGGGCCTGCAGACCAAGCCCTACGAGTAGTGACTAGAGAAACTGGACCTTTTCAGCCTCCGCAAAAGAAGGTTGAGAGGCGACCTTGTGGCTGCCTATAAGTTCATCACGGGGGCACAGAAGGGAATTGGTGAGTATTTATTCACCAAGGCGCCCCCGGGGGTTACAAGAAACAATGGCCACAAGCTAGCAGAGAGCAGAATTAGATTGGACATTAGGAAGAACTTCTTCACAGTTCGAGTGGCCAAGGTCTGGAACGGGCTCCCAAGGGAGGTGGTGCTCTCCCCTACCCTGGGGGTCTTCAAGAGGAGGTTAGATGAGTATCTAGCTGGGGTCATCTAGACCCAGCACTCTTTCCTGCTTATGCAGGGGGTCAGACTCGATGATCTATTGAGGTCCCTTCCGACCCTAACATCTATGAATCTATGAAACACTATGCAGTAGCGTGCCAGGCAAAAACTGTGCTAATATGCTACTGTGTAGTAGTATTAAGCTACTGTTCAGTAAGTGTAACCAAAAAGCCATGCACCAGTGCTAGTGCAGTAGTGCCAATTACTGTACATTGATTTAGTACTTGGTTAACCAAGAACTAACCTTAATGCGCAGTAACTACAGCGCATAAATGAATGTGTAGATGTGTCCACTAAGACCCAGATCTTTAGCTGATGTAAATCAGTTCCATTGATAGAATCTGCACTGGTTTAGAACAGATAGAATCTGCCCTGAATTTTTTGAGTTGCATTTTTATTTTTCTTTGACAACAGGGGGGCAATATGTTTTCCAGCATATATTAGGGTAGATTTTGCCTCATGTTGCATTTATACCTCCATGAACATTTTTATGACAGCAAAAATGGTGAGCCTATAAATGTTCCTACCCTTTGTCACACCACATCAGTGGCTGCAACGAAAGCTAGTGTAAAATCGTTCCATTTTATTGTGGTGGATGTCAATTTACTCTGTGTTGGGAGATCCAGGTAGGCCACAGGTGCCCATGCTCTTCAGCCACCCTGGAGGCAGCTGGTCTATGGGCTTCCAGGGCCTGTTCCTTTGCAACCCAGGAATTCCCACACAGGATTGGTCCCCTCAAGTCCTAGAAGCAACTGCCTGGCTTTGTCCACTTATAGAAATGCAAGTGGATAATGAGGCATTTCTCCATAAATGGGATCATCAGGGTTCCCTGCTTATGAAGACCCACCATGGGTATCTCCAGAGGCATGTTTCCATAAGTGAGAAAAGACTGCACAGGTCTCTGTGTGGAGGCATGGGAACTGGGGAATCCCTGCCACACCATAACTCCATGCCAAGACACACATAGCTCCATGTCTCTATACTGGGACCTTCATGGCTCCATGCCTCCAGGTTTGGTCTTCCACTGGGTCCTGTACTCATGCATGCTTCATGCATAGGCACAGGCTGTTCGTGTGGAGGCACAGGTCAGCACAGCTCTTGGCATGGAGGAATAATGTACTGTGAATTCCCTGGGTCCTATACTGCCCTGCATCTCCTTGCTCGGACCTGCACCAATCTGTGCCTCCATGTGAAGCAGAGGTTGACACAGGAACCAGCATGTCTCCCAGGATAGAGGCATGGGGCACCAGGAATTCCCTGGGTTCTGCTCTGAAGCTTGGGTTGGCACAGGTCCCTTCAAATAGGTAAGGGGAATCCCCAGGCAAGAGCAACATGTTACTTATTGCTCTACATCCGGCCCCTGCCAAGTACGGGACAGCAGATGATGTGTTTCACTCAGTAAAGCAAATCAGCTGTGGTGGGACACATCCTACCACAGATGATCCACTTTGTTTGGCAACATCTGTTTTTACCCTTCTTGACTGTGCTTCACTTACAGCTTTCTACAAGCCATCTGTTTAGATAAAGAAAATCAGTGTCCATCTCTTCTGTCATAAATGTATGGTGTCTGGTGTAGATAATCATGTTCATTCTGTGACCTCTTCTGCACGTATGCCTTTTTTTTTTACTTTAAGTATTCCATTAGGCTGACAATCTGTACTGAAATTTGTTCAGTTGGGAAACCTGTGTTATCATATTGTACTTTTACCCCAAGTTCTTCTTTTATTGGGGGCTATAATATATGTAAATGCTAAAATCTAATTGCAACTACACAAATAAAACATGGTCTTTTCTTTGTGGCAAGAATGACATGAATACTAACTTACATAAAAGAGAACATACCATAAAAAAGGGTAGAGAAGAAGGCACACAAAGCCAAGCAGAAGTTATTTGCATTTCTATGCATAGATATTTGCACCAGCTATCTATCTGCAGACTACCAAACTTAGGTTCATATCAGCTGTATCTGAGTTGATTTCAGAGGTCACAGACTGAAGATGGGTGTTCTGATACCATTATTTGTGTTCCAAGTCAATCTTCTGAATAATCCTTCTTTCTTATAGCAGTATTCTAGTCATCTAGCAAATATCTTGGCTAGCATCTATATAATCTACTGCCTACTGACCTACCAAAAATTAAATTCCACCCTTGCCGTTATTCGTTGATACTTCAAGGTTGCTTGTTTCATTGGAATTTGGTCATGCGACTCGTCTAGGACACTGAGGCTGTATTTCCTCTTTGCCCAAGCTACGCTCAGAGTCCAAAAGAGGGAATATCAAAAAACCATTTCATGAAGCATTTACACAGAGCTGTAAGACCAAACCTAGGGATTTCTAGACCAATAAATTTCTAGGAATTATTTTAAGTTTTCTAGTACATAGGCCCTTCAAGGTGGCTCTTCCTCATAACTAATAAGAAAGAAGCTCTCTTCATAGAATTATAGGGAAGTAAGACTGGAAGGGTCCTTCACAGGTCATCTATTCCAACCCCCTGCCTAAGGCAGGATCATTTCTATCCAAACCATCCTATACAAATTCATTTTCTAATCTATTAACAAAATTACACAGTTAACCCAGACATAACCACAAGACATAATACCCTAACCAGGCACAGGTACCTGGTGGCCAATGTCTGACTACTGCAACGTTTGTTAAAACATGCTTGAGAGATCCAAGGCAAAAGACCATGCCCTCCACTACAAAGGAATTCAAACCCACCCCCCTTCACTCCCCACAGTCCATACTAATCTGACCATAGGGTAAAATTCCCTCCTGACCCCAAATATGGTGATTGGTCTAATCCTGAGTGGAGGGGCAAGAAGCTCCAGATTTAAGTCCCACCAGGAGTACTGATATACCTCAGTCATAATCCCTAGCTTTACCTGTAGCCAACACTCAATGTTTCTGAGGAAGGCTTGAAAAAAAGCTGATACATGTAGCAGCAGGAAGGGAATAAGTTCTGTCCTGGCACCCATATGACAACCAGAAAATCCCAGAAACAGGAGAAATACCCATAGTAGAGCATAGGTATAGCTACTCCTAAATCATCCCTGACCAATATCTGTCCAAACCCTTGTGTGGCGGAGCACAGGGTGCTCCGGCCACTTGCACCCAGTGGATTGCGTAGCCCTGGTACGAGGGGGTGGTAGTGAGAGGCCCCAGTGGGAAGGGGGCCACCGATGAGGAGCCCGAGAGGGGCGGTACATCGAGCCTGGTAAGGCCAGCACAACGATAGGCCTCAAGGGGGCAGGGTCCTGCGGTAGCAGCCCGAAGGGGAGAGTCCCCTTGACTGGCCCATGCTGGGGCCAGGACCAGGATGGTCAAAAGGGCCAGGGGCCCACCGCGAGGGATGCCCAAGAGCCGGGGGCCTGGGGTCCCGACTGGCCTTGAGGTGGGCCAGGGCAAGAGGCCGAAGGTTCCGGGGGAACCACACCCGAGAGGGGAAGATAGCTTCGGGAAGGGAGAGAGCAGGACAGTGAGCCCAGTTGGGAGGACGGTAGTGCATGGGGCCTATAAGACCGGAGGCTCGAATATGGGGAGCCCCAGTGTGAGGGGGCGGTGATGAGAGGCCCCAGAGAGGGAGCAGTGATTTAAGGAGGGGAGGAGTGTGGCGGAGCACAGGGTGCTCCTGCCACTTTAAGGGCCTGGACCCGGCAGCCTCCAGGTGCCTGATTGCGGCAGCCATTTTGAGGCCTATATAAACCAGGCAGTTGGGCTGCAGGAGGTCAGGCAGCAACATCACCTGGCTTTAGGGCTGCTGTGAATGCCTGGAGGTAAGGGGGAGCTGTAAGGGGTTGGCAGGAGGCTCCTGGTCTTGGGCATGACCTGAAACTGCACCCTGCTGGGAGTGGTTGGTCTGGTGGGGCTCTCAGTGGCGCGGGAGCCCCCAGGAAATGCCAGGCCAGTGATCACCCCGGTGAAAGGCGGGTCGGGGCGCCTTAACCCCTAGCTCCCACCACCACTGAGTGGGTGACCCCTGAGTTGGATGAGGGCCGAGAGGGCCAGGGTTATGAGGGCCGAGAGGGCCTGTGTTTGTGAGGGGCCCAGAGAGGGTGGACCCCGAGAGTGGGAGTGATGTGGGCAAGGTGCCGCGGTTGCTCCTAGGAGGAAGGGAGTAGTGGCACAGTGAGGCCCAGTGTTAGTGAGTGGCTAGAGAGACCCAGCCCGAAGGGGAGAGTTCCCTCGACTGGCCCATGCTGGGGCCAGGACCAGTAAGGGTCAAAAGGGCCGGGGGCCCACCACGAGGGACGCCCAAGAGCCGGGGGCCTGGGGTCCTGACTGGCCTTGAGGTGGGCCAGGGCTAGGTAGCCGAAGGTTCTGGGAGAACCACACCCGAGAGGGGAACAAGGCTTCGGGAGGGTGAGGTAGCCCAGATGACGGCGGAGTGGCCGCCTGAGTAGAGAAGACCATAGTGGGGTCTTGCATAGAAGATTCTGAGGCTCAGTGTGGGGGCCGGTGAGATGTTGAACACCATGATGCCATCTGCGAGGCTTGGGCTGCGGTATTAGGGGAGGTCGGAGCCGCAGAGCACCCCTGGGCATCGGGGCAGTCGAAGGGCAGCCTCCCGCTTAATTATCATCTTAATTGAACTCATTATCATCAAAGGCGTGGCGGGCGAGATGAGCGGGCGGTTGCCCAGAGACAGGTGGGCGGGCCATGAAGAGCGCGGCCCTGAGTAGGCCTGCTGTCACTGTGACAGGCGGGCGGGCCACAGAGGTCAGCCGCGGGAGGCCCCCCTGTCACACCTTCTTAAAGCTCTCCAGTGGTGGAGAGTCCAGAATTTCCCTAGGCAGTCTATTCCACTGCCTCACTGTTCTAACAATGGAGAAGTTTTTTTTTTCCTGATATCCAGTTAAAAGTTACTTTGAAGCAACTTCAGGCCATTGGTCCACATTCTACTCTCTGCAATAAAAGAAAAAAGGTATCTTTCCTTTTCTTCATGGTAGACCTTCAGTTATTTGAAAACTGCTATCATATTCCCTTTTAAGCACTTTTCCCACAAACTGCACATGGCTATTTCCTTCAGTCTCTCTTTGTATGATATGCCTTCCAAGCATTTTACCTTTTTCTCACCAGCCTCTAACTTCTACACATCCTTTTTAAAATAAGGTGCCAAAAACTGCATGCACACAGTACTCTAGATGAGATCTAACCAATGCCAAGCAAAGAAGCACTATTGCCTCCCACATCTTGTACTTAACCCTTCTATTAATGAAGCCTAATGTAGCATTCACCTTGTGTGCAGCTGTATTACACTGCACTCATATTGTGAGTGCAATGACCAATACAATACCAAGATGCTTTCTCATAGGGCTGCCATCCAGCTAGATGTCACCCATTTGCATTTGTATTTTTTTTGTATTCTTCCTGAGGTGTAGTACCTTGCATTTCTCAGCATTGAACTTCATTCTGTTACCTCCTGTCCACTTTTTCAAACTGTCAAGATCTCTTTGAATAGCGCTTCTCTCCTCCAAAATGTTCACAGTCCTTTCCAATTTCACATTCTTTACAAACCTGCACAAGAAGCTCTTGGATACTTCTGGCCCAAATCTGATCCTTTTTTTTTTTTTTACTACGTAACTGTAGCTAATGTGTGTGCCTTCTTTATCTTTTTATATTTATTTTCTTTGCATTTGCATTAATATCACAAATATATTGTGCCACACCAACAAGAGCCAGGCTTCAGCAGTGGCTATGATGCCCCCTGTCTGTGTATCCCTCTCAGACTCTGCTGGGCTCAATCCTGCCTTTATGCTAGATGGGCTATCCTGGCTCCAGTGCTCAAATTGCCTTAAGGCAGAGGCGGGCAATTATTTTGGGCAGAGGGCCACTTACTGAGTTTTGGCAAGCTGTCAGGGTCCGCGTGGCTACACCCGTCCCATGACAGGTGCCCTGTCCCCTGGTTGCCATCTTAGGACCAGAAGTCCCCCCCACGATCTCAGACCTTTGCCATCAGAAATCCCTCCCCTTGCACCTGGAAGTACTCATTTGGGGAAGAGGATTTGCCATCTTAGAAAATAAGAAGAAAAAAAATATATATACACACACACACACACACACACACACACACACACACACACACACACACACACAAAATGAAACACCCACAATAATAAATTTTAATTTAATTAAAAAGTAAATTTTGGTCCTGATTTCTGTGCGTTTGTGCTGTATATGTAGAACTGATTGCATAATAGCTCAAAATGCAGTCTTACTCTTGTACAGTGTGTGGAGTGTGCGGACGTGTCAGGAGGCATGGGTGAATGGATGTGGGGTTTGTGGGGATGTGTGGATGTGTGTGTGTGGGTACAGTATTTGTGGTGTGTGTGAGGGAGGGTGCACCTGTGGGGTTTGCAGGAAGGGCTTGAGGGTGTGTGAGGTGTGCATGGGAGCCCCCTTGTGTGTGTGCCCTGAGCTGGTCAGCACCTGCCCCCACCCTGCTGCTGCTGCCACTGCTCAGCCCCAATGGGCAAGCCCAGAGCCAGCACTGAGGCCCAGGCTGAGAAACGGTGGCACAGGACAAACTGCTGCTCAGCATGAGGGGAAAGCAGCTCCTCCCCCTCCCACTACTGGTTCTTCCTGGTGCAGCTGCTTGGAGCCCACGCAGGGCTGCCCTGTGTCTGCTCTGTCTTGCCTCTGCTGTCCTGCAGGGCAGCACAGAGACAGTGGTGACACAGTGGAGACACAAGACGGCCACCTGCAGGCTCCGAGGTGCTCACCAGGAAGTGCCAGTCATGGGGAGGAAGAGGGGATGCTTTCCTCCCATGCTGACCATCAGTTTATCCCACGCTGCTGCTGCTGCTCAGCCTAGACAGGCAAGTGTGGGGCATGCAGGGTTTGGGCTGGACACACTGGTCCCTGCCTGTACCACAGGGCTGGAGTAGGGGGGACTGGGAGTGAGTGCACATGCAGGAGCCAGTGGCAACCGGATGGGAGCATGGGGTCTGCACCAGTATCTCAAAACCAGTGGGGCCCAGAGCAGGGCAGCAGGAGTGCAGGGTCCCAGGTGGCAGAGGCTGTATGAAGCCAAGCCAGCTCCCCTCTCTCCCTGCTGGCACAGCCCAGCCCAGCTCCATAAATCCCTCCTAGCCCGTGCCCTGCACTCCTGCTACCGCACTCCAGACCACTCCAGTGCTGGTCCCAGGATACCAGCATAGGCCCTATGCTCCCACACACCCACTTATTTCCACTCTCCCCCACCCCTGCTGCCTCTTTCCCCACTTTCCTTCCTGCCCGCCTGCCACTTTGCACCACAAGACTTCTGGCTGCATGCACTCAGCAGCAGCTGGCCTGGCCCCAAGGACTGGGGATATCACTCATGGTCCTCCCCTGCGCCCCCCGCCCCCAGCTGAATTTCCTGCTCTAGCACATGTAGGCACAAACAGCCCTATGGTCCCAGGCCAGAAGCCTTTGCTAGACAGGGGCTTATGGCTGGGGGTGGGCAGGGCTGGGTGAGCCTTGCTGTTAGAGGATCCTGCTGTGCCTTCCCCTGGGTCCTACTGCCCCTGGCTCCTGTCATCTTTGACAGGCAGCCAGGGGCAGATAAATATTAATTTTATAATTCTTAGGAGCCCTGCAGGCTAGATAGAATGGCCTGGTGGGCCATATGTGGCCCATGGGCCATATTTTGCCCACCCTTGCTTTAAGGGCTTGTTTTAAGACCTCCAAAGTCCCCTGTAGCCACACCCATGCCTAATAGATGTTGCCATCTAATCAATCTCCCTTGGGGCCTCAGCCTTCTTGGCCTATGCCTGTTTTTTTTCCCTGAGCCCAGTGCTGGATCTGATTTCTGGGCTCCTGCCTGCTGGGCCCTTAACCTGGTATCTCCACCCTGCTCAGGGACTGGGCCCCTGACCATGTCTCCGCCCTGCTCTGGGCTCTGCTGGGACCTCTTCCATACAGTTCCAGCTCAAGCCACCAGTTTAAACTATAACAAAAAAATAAGCCCTCTAGCTAAAACACAAATGTCATGCAGAGTCTGCATGCACATATTAGTTACCTGGCCATATCACAAACTCCACCCTACTCTGAGTCCTATTCCTCTGCAAACCAGCAGTATCCTACTTGCATTTTCTTCAGGGCTGCCCAGGTGTCAGCCAGGACCTCTTCTGCAGCCTCTCTTTCCCAGAGATCTTTTTCCTTCAGCCTGAAAGACCAGGCTGATGACCCTGGCTTAGGCCCTAGGCTTATATGCTCCCCACACTGTGCCCGCTTCCAATCAAGTGAATTCTCTAGCCACGAGATGAGTTTTCATTATGGGCATGATGAACTGTCATCAGCGACTTGGATGAGGGAGTGAAATGTACTCTGTCCAAGTTTGAAGATGACACAAAGCTATGGGGAGAAGTGGACATGCTGGAGGGCAGGGAACAGCTGCAAGCAGACCTGGACAGGTTAGACAAGTGGGCAGAAAACAACAGAACGCAGTTCAACAAGGAGAAATGCAAAGTGCTGCACCTAGGGAGGAAAAATGTCCAGCACACCTACAGCCTAGGGAATGACATGCTGGGTGGCACGGAAGTGGAAAGGGATCTTGGAGTCCTAGTGGACTCCAAGATGAACATGAGTCGGCAGTGTGACGAAACCATCAAAAAAGCCAATGGCACTTTATCATGCATCAGCAGATGCATGACGAATAGGTCCAAGGAGGTGATACTTCCCCTCTATCGGGCGCTGGTCAGACCGGAGTTGGAGTACTGAGTGCAATTCTGGGTGCCACACTTCAAGAAGGATGCAGATAACCTGGAGAGGGTCCAGAGAAGGGCCACTCGTATGGTTAAGGGCCTGCAGACCAAGCCCTACGAGGAGAGACTAGAGAAACTGAACCTTTTCAGCCTCCGCAAGAGAAGGTTGAGAGGCGACCTTGTGGCTGCCTATAAGCTCATCACGGGGGCACAGAAGGGAATTGGTGAGTATTTATTCACCAAGGCGTGCCCGGGGGTTACAAGAAACAATGGCCATAAGCTAGCGGAGAGCAGATTTAGACTGGACATTAGGAAGAACTTCTTGACAGTTCGAATGGCCAAGGTCTGGAACGGGCTCCCAAGGGAGGTGGTGCTCTCCCCTACCCTGGGGGTCTTCAAGAGGAGGTTAGATGAGTATCTAGCTGGGGTCATCTAGACCCAGCACTCTTTCCTTCCTATGCAGGGGGTCGGACTCGATGATCTATTGAGGTCCCTTCCGGCCCTAACATCTATGAATCTATGAACAGCCTGCCTTTCATCCTGCAGCTGACCCCTGCTCCGCTGCTGACCCCTACTCACTGCCTGGACATCTGCAGCATAGTAACAAGAGCCCTAAGCTCACTATTACACACACAATATGATGAAAGCTCTTTAGTAAATGACCAATATTATTGTTTTATACTTGTTAATCAAACTAAACATTTTGTAACATTCTCTCACATAATCATGTCTTTCACTTCCAACATCCATACTGAAAAAAATGGTATAAAAGAATTGTTTCAAGGCTGTATTTTGTTTCACAGCTGTATTGATTTTTCTTTATAGCAACATATAATAGAAATTCATAACTAACAGATGTTATGCAGCCAGGAAATTGCCAGTTATGATGACCTCGTAGAGAAAAAACTCACAATCAATGGGCAAGTGAACTGAAGAATGCAGTTTGATTATTTTGGAATGATCTGGTAAATTTTGTAACATTAGCCAAATAGTTTCAATAAGGAAATACATGTGGGGATAAGGACACAATATATGAGAAGCAGGAGAAGACACCCTTTACCCAAGTGGTTAACTCACCCAGAATATGCTCAGACCCACCTTTGCTAAAGAACCAGCCTCCCAAGAGTTATTCCCTAAACCAGTGATTCTCAACCAGAGTGCTGCAGCACTCTGGGGCAGGGACAGTGCTGGGGGGAGGGCTTGAAGGGGTTATAGTCACCCCAAAATTCCCCTTAGCTCCACCACCCCCATAGCCACCCCTCCCAGCACCAGCCCTGTTCAAGCCCCCTACCTTTCCCCCGGGCCACCGCCACCTGCCCTGCACAGCTGAGCCTGCCCCACTTCTGCCTGCAGCCCACAGAGGTGTGGCACTTCTGGATCAGCCTGGCTTGTGGAGCCTGTGTCCCACCTTTGTCTGCACAGCCCCCACAATTTTCAGTTTAGTCCACCTCAGCCCCCCACAGGGAAGAGGCTGGTGCTGCCTCTGCTCTGGGGTGCTGTGAGATCTTGTCAAGGGTGCTCCAGGATATGGCCCAATATTATCACTGTTAAGCATGCAAATACTTACACATGATTTGCAAGATAAGCCCAGAAATTTGAAATAGGAATCCATAGTGTCAAAAACATTCTGATCTGTTGTGGTCTTTCTGAGTTCTTTGTGACAGAAGGATTGCTCTATTACTTTTCTGTAGCTAAAAATGAGTAAAAGCTAAGAGCTGGCACTTTCTGAGGTGTAACTTGAGTTTAATGAGGTTAGAAACCACTCTCCCATGTCAAATGAATCAATTTTTGTTGTTCTTGTTTTGTTTCTGTTTTGTTTCATTGAGGGGGGAAATCTTAATTGTTTAGATCTCCTGGTGTCAAAAAAATCCTCCACACTACAAATTAGCAGTGCGGTATACATCTGCATGTGCAGTGTATGTGGTTTGTTATGCTTCAGATGAGTCTGTGGCACTGCAAGCACACATGCACACTCATCAGAACATACACTCATTTGGACATGTCCTATCTTCTCCCCAGTTACTAACCACCTTTATAATGGTGGAACAGTAAGGCAGTGCAACTGCCCAGGAAAGTTGTGGAATTTCCTTCTTAGGTTTTCAAGAGGAGGCTCTGATCAGGAATAAATTTAGGTCAGGAATAGATTTAGTGTTACCAGATGACAAGTTCCATTCTGTTTCTATGGTCCATATTACTGAGCAACACTTCCAGTGGTTGCTATGGCTATTTAATGTAAGCAAGTATTATTCCTCCAAGTTTGCAGAACTGAGGGCTTGGGTAAAGGTTGCATATAGTGATCTCTTGCAGAGCTGGGTATAAGACCTGAGACCAAACCAAAATTTTGCCTCATAAATCACAAAAACTTTCTAAATTACACTGTGAAATCACAATCAGCTATGTATGTAAAACAGAGCTATTCCTGTAGAATTTGTATTATTATTATTGTTGCTGTTATTGTTATTATTGTTGTTGTTTTACTTTATTTTATTTCTGTGAAACCAATAGATAAATGAACACCCTGTTAGTACAGAACATTTTTCAAAATGTAAATAGTAATGAGGTATCCTAGCTTAGTTCCCCTTTTAAGCCACCATGGCACAAATACCTCTAGAAACTGAGAAGAAGAATCCTGGTACCCTCAATCCAACTGCTGTCTAATAGATGCATTTAATGAGGATGTATTTGCTTCTACCTTGCTTCCTGTCAAAAAATAAAATATGCATATAATTGCAAAGTGTGTATATTACTATACGTGAACCACTGAGTATAACTAAAGTTGCATAGATAACCTAGCTGTGGATTGTTTTAACTTATGCATGTTTTGCTTTGAAGTTATTATAGAGCTCTTTTAGTTTTCTCCTCCCTGCATAAAATATATGAATAAAGTAACAGCTAAGATTGTTGATTTTTCCTTTTAAATTTTAGAAAGAACAAATATTTTAAAAATCAGCACAAAAGGTAATTTTAGCTTTCAAAAGTTAGAAGAGCTTGATAAATAAAAACTTATAAGAGAAAAAAAAATGTATGTACTTTGCCTCTTTGACCATATTTAGACCATTGCAATGCCAGTGCTACAACACTGCTCTTTATTTATCGGTCATTTGTCTTTTATTTGCCATAATTTGATGATCAATATTTTTTCTTCCTACCATTTTTCAGTCAGTTCACCCATTTTTAAATTATTACTTCTCTTTTCACTGTAGGAAACATAACTGCAGAACATCATCTGTGCATCTCTCTGGGTGGGCAGTAATTTTCATTTAGTAGTTGCCAGGCTTCTGTAGCATCTTTTTTACAATAGTACTGCCCCTGCTACAAACCAAAGTTCATGCCCTGGAATATTGCTCTAAAGTATGAGATAGTTGGAAAAGACCTAGGTCAGTTTTATGTCAGAACCACGCACTAAAAATAAAATATCAGAACAAAGGTGTTTGTGATAGGCTTCATTACTGAATTAGAGTGCTCCTCTTGTAAAATAGCTACAATGTCCAAGTGGTTCTGTATTCTGTTTATTAGTGCTGCAAGTCAGGTGTTGATCCGTTCCTCCCACTTTGTCTACACACAACTATTTCAGATTTGGGGACTCCCTATATCAACAAATGAATGGCACTGCTGTGAAACAGGTGTGGCCCTCCAACATGCCAACAAATTAATGAGAGATTTTCAAGTCCATTTCTTCCTTAGCTGCCCTCCTATCCCCCTGGTATACCTCAGCCACATTAATGACATCTTCGTAACATGGACACATGGGAAGGAATCTCAGTTTTCACCAAGACTTTAATAGCTTCTACCCCTCCATCAAACTACCTCTGGAATATTCCACCCAACAGATTCATTTCCTAGACACTACTGTGAAGGTTTGCAATGACCATTTTGCCTCCGTACTGTATTGAAAACTAACTGATAGCCGCAGCTACCTTCATGCCAGTAGCTTTGATCCAACATCTACAGCCAATCTCTACATTACAATGGAATTTGCACTGCTCCCACTGACCAGGATGAACACTTTAAGGATTTGGAGCAAGAATTCCTACAATTACAATCCCCAAACTGTAATCACTCAAAATCAACAAAACCTGGCTCAAGCCTTGCTCTGGCCTACTACAATTCCAAACCTAGGACAAAGACAACAAAATCCCTCTGGTTTTCATCTACAGCCCCCAACTTGAACACCTTAGCCACATAATTAATGACCTCAGACCCCTCTTGGAAAAGAATGACCAAGATAGTCATGGAGGGGAAGTCTGACAGACTTAACATCCTGATTTTTGTTCTGGCTTACAGATGGCTCCCAACCTCAAACAATGTCTCTCAAGTAACAGAATAAATAACCCCAATGCTCACCAAAGCACCAGACCATGCAATAGACCCATATGCCTTCTGTGCCCCCACATCAATATAGACCACATCATCACCAAAAGTAATAATAAAGAGTACTACATATGATGTTATTCACCTTCAACTCTACCAACATTATACACCCCATCACCTGTTTATAACAATCATCTGCTGTCTACACCCATCTGCTGCAGTGTAATCTCTGTATATAAGAATGAATGAACACCCATCTGACGTCTGCTGCAGAAAGACACAGGGTGCAGACAGAAGTGCAGCTCCCCACTGTAACTGAGGGTGCTGTGCAGGAAGCATTCTGAATTAAAATAACCCCCTGGAACAAACAGAAATTCACTCTTGGTTTCAGAAGGACGGGGAATCTAGGTGTTCACTGTGAGCCTGCAGCTGGTTTCCCCTAGCAATGGACTCTCTGTTAGGCTGCAACATTTTCAGAATGGGAGGAGGGGAAGAGAGCAGAGGGAGCTCATTCTAGGGGTTCCCTAGCTGATGCTGGAGGGTGGGGTGAGTGAATTGGAGTACCTCACAACCTTAGAGGGACTCCAATACACCCACCACACCCTCCAGCACAGGCTGAAAACCCCAGAGACCAGAGTTTATGTTAATACATGGTTAAACTTAGGTTCTGCTAGGAGCCCTGTTTTACAAAAATAAAGTCAGCTGGAAAGCTTGGCTTATTATGTTTGGTTTTGTTTTGGCCTTTCAGATTGTCTCAGAGTTCCTCACTGTCCTTGGAAGGAAGTGTACTGTGTGAGGGCAAATGGCCCAATCAACATCTATTCTTCAACATAGCAGGTTAGCAATGCCTGTTCATCTCTTCTGCCCACTTTCCCAGGTGCAGGACACAGTATTTCTCTAGGACTGGTAAATGCTCTACAGCTACATTTCTGTGTTAGTGTGTGTAAATTCTTTTAACGTATTGTAATAATTTTTTTCTTAAGTAACACAAACGGAAAACAAAGGATGAATAGCTTTCTTTCTAGAATTTATGAACATTGAATATAATGACAACTTATTCAAAAGAAAACAATGTTTGTTGATATGTTGAAGCAGACCTTATAGTTGAGGGTTTATGAATTTTAAGGGCTAGTTTAGTATCGACCGTATTTTCAAAGAATCTGAAACTCCTATTAATTTTGGACTTGTGTGTAACCAGCACAGGAAAAATCAGTCCATATGGCTAAGTAAAGACAGTCAAAAAGCTTGAGTCTGAATCAATGCAATCTTCACAGTTTAGTCTAAGATGCATAGATTGAACCAGTAAGCAAGTGAACACATATTCACTTTCGATTCCAAATGCAGCCACGTACCTGCAGTGGCCCAGGCTAGAAGTTAGGAGGTGCTAGAGCATGCCTGCCTGCTCAGCTGCTGCAGACAGGTTGGGCCAAGGCTAGCCCACCCACCCTGTGAGGGGAGCTTGTGGAAGAGGTGCAAAGTACCCTGGGATGCTGGGGGACTATGGACCTACCTAGAGAGCATCTGTGAATCTGGAGGGGATCTGATCTGGGACAGAAGTTCAATAAACCAATTTCACCTAAATCAGTTAAGTCTGATCTAGCAAGAACAAGTGCAAAGTCCTGTACATAGGAAGGAACAATTCCATGAACCAGTATAGCTTGGGAGCTGACTGGCTGGGCAAAGGACTTGGGGGTTATAGTGAGCAATAAGCTGAATATAAGCCAAGTGTGCTCTTATTGCCAGTAAGGCTAACAGCATACTGAGCTGCATTAGTAAGTGTGCTGCCAGCAAGGCAAGGGAAGTGATTATTCCCCTCTATTCAGCACTAGCTAGGCCACATCTAGAGTCCTGTGTTCAGTTTTGGGCCCCCCACTACAGAAAGGAGGTGGACAAGTTGGAGAGTGTCCAGCAGAGGACAAAAAAAATGGTTCAGGACTGGGGCACATGACTTATAAGGAAAGACTGAGGAAACTATGCTTATTTAGTCTAGAGAAGAGAAGACTAAGGAGGGATTGAATAGCAGTCTTCAACTACCTGAAGGGAGGTTCAAAAGAGGATGGAGCTAGACTGTTCTTAGTGATGGCAGATGACAGAACAAGAAGCAATGATCTCAAGTTGCAGCAAAGGAAGTTTAGGTTAGATATGAGGAAGAATTTTATCACTAGAAGGGTGGTAAAACACTGGAAGAGGTTACCCAGAGGGGTGGTGGAAGCTTCATCCTTGGAGGTTTTCAAAACCCAGCTAGTCGAAGCTTTGGCTGGGATGATCTAGTTAGGGATGGGGGTACAGGGTTGAACCAGATGACCTCCTGAGGTCCCTTCCAACCCTAACTTTCTATGATTCTATGATCCATCCAGGCTTATCTTAAACTGGTTTCAGACATTTTGAAAGCTGTTTGTGTGTACTGAATTTCTGTTGTGTTACAGTTTTGAACTGGTTTCCAATCACTTATACTAGTATATGCATAATTTCTGTCTCTAGCATATGTAACTGTGATATGCTGGGAGGGAGGGGGTTCACCTAGGCAAAGAAGCATTCAAAAACCATTTTCTTTTCTTTCTTTCTTTTTGACAAAATAAAGTGGGATTTTGCTTCTTCACGAACATTATATTTGCTGGGATAGGACTAGACTTAACGGAGATGTTATACCCCACAGGTGTAAAAAATCAAAGGTACAATGAAAGCAAAACACATTCCAATACATTTCAGACACACAGAACTTGATATAGATTTTTTTTAGTGAGAAGGGGATGAGATTAAAAGATGGCTCAAATCTTACTTTCTTTCTTTGTATCTATTAAATAGAAATTTATATTGATAAGGTTGCCTTACATTTTTTTTTAAATTGGTTTTATTGCCTAGAACTTTGACAAAGTGCAGGTTATTGAGAATCTCACCCTAGGTGCCACAATGGGAATTGGTGCCCACCGAGTGCCTTAAAAAAATTGGCCTTTATGTACGTTCTTAAATAGCAGCTGAACTGTTCTGAAAATCTGATCATACTTGTGGATGCTGAGCAGTTTAAAACCTTGACTTGAGATCCTTTGAAAATCTTTATATATTCCTTGGAACTTGGTCACCTTAGGACTCATATAAAAGTATACCTCTTGCTTCTTTGCATGAGCTGATCCACGATTTCACTCTTAATGCCTGTGCTTTATTTGCTTTTCTTATGTTGCAAGTGCTATTTGGCCATCAAAATGGAAGGATGTTATGCCAAAGGAAAAAAAAAACAACCAACAACCCCTAAGTTAAGTCCACAACCTGAAGATATCTGGGAAATATGTATTACTAGTATGATCAGTTTAAAATAGATGGATATGATTTCATTAATTAGTTGTATTTCTTAGAACTTGGATGCTATGGTCAGACTTTTCAAAGGTGCTTAAAATGACAGTTAAAATGAATTATTCTTGATATTTTGGGGTACATTTAATCTAGTTTTTTAAAACTTTGATTGTCAAAGGTAGGATAAAATTTGATATTCAGGGTTATTAAAAAATCAGGTTTTAATATTTTATAATTTATAAGTAAAATACATTGAAATCTTGATGTTGACTTGTTCAAATGGAAGCTTTTAAGAATCCCTCTCTCAAAATATACTTATTATTACTGTTACATTGTCTCACCTTAATTGTTTGTCCTTTTTGTTTACCTCTTGTGGTTTCTTAGAGACCTAGATTGGAAACAACCTCAGCAGTGATAGCTGAGGTTGCAGCAGCAGATATTATTTCTGCACCCCTATTATTTCTGCTTCAACTCAAGTCAGTGCCTGGGGCTGGTATCCTGTTTACCCCCCAACCCTTAGTTATGCTACTGCTCAACTTGCATATAAATTATAAATTAAGCAGTGTATACTCTATAAATTTTGTGTGACCTGACAGGACATGTATATATTCTAGGTGGTTTAACAAATAGTCTCTAAAATCTATGCAGAGCAAAGATGATGGAGAAAGGAATAGGAATCAGGTGACCTGTAAGGTAAAAAACCACATGTGGGGAACTGCAAAACCTGAAATAGATAGAAGGGGCTCAGGACCTATACATAGAAGCAGTATCTGGGGAGGAGGTAAAAGTCTCACTAGGCTAGTTTTAACTCTAGTGATCATTTGTGATGGAAAAAAATTGAATCTGTCTGTATATGAAAAGTAAGAGGCAGAATGGTAGTGACTACATGATAATGGATGCATTGGATCTGTGGCTCAGATATTATTTGCTGTGCAATCATCTTGTTTTTTTGTGAGTTGACACCCACATTGAAAAAAATCTATATAATAAGTGGGCACAAACAAAGGCAGATCCAGAGGGTGTGAAGTTGTGCTACTAGACCCTCCTGCCCCGTTTTGGACTGTACTATGCCACAGGAGCCTTCCCACAGCAGTGAGAATTCCCTCTCCCTTCCCCTTCATTTCCCCATCTCCTCTTTATTCCACTGCTGCTTTCTCCATTGTTCTGGGGCCAGGGGAAGCTTCAGAGCAGCTCCAGCCCACTCCAATTGAGCTGCATGGAAGCTGGGCTCAGCTGGGACAGTGACAGTGACAGTGGCAGCATCAGTGGCACTCGGGGGGGGGGGGGGGGTCCCTTTCCCTGCACATGCTCCTGCAGACACTGGGTAGGGAGGGGGAACCCCCCCACCAACACACACACACACACCCACACACACACACCATTACCACTGCTGCTATCCTGTTGCATTCCCAACTGAGCCCAGCTCCTGCTCTGCTGGAATGACCAGAAGTGGCTCTAAAGCATCTGGGGCAGTAGGAAAAGCAGCAGCAGAATTGGAGGGGATGGAGTAGGAAGAGAACATGTCTCTGACCATGGAGGGGAAGGGGTGAGGATTTTTACCTGTTTTGGGGACTTTAAAACGTTCAAGAAGGCTCCCCCTGCCTGGTCTGCCCACACCAATGTGGTGTGTGGGGGGGGGGGGGAATTGGAGAGTGGAGCAGTTGGGAGTGGTGTGTGCAGCCACCCCTGTAGCACAGGTTGCTGCTCCAGCACCTTCCTTTGCCAAATCCTTATCTGCCTCTAAGTACAAGTCCACAGATTGATTCCATGTGAAGGTAAGATGGAAGAGTTGAAGTTTTTATATTTTAAAATATGTGATATGTAATCTATGTGCATACAATCATTTAAGGATTTTTTAAAACTGTGAGTATACTATATTTTTAAAGTATCTACCTTTCCTTAACTGTTTTTATTTTGTAAATGATACGATTTTATTTAAAGTAACACTGAATATCAGATATCTGACTGTCTTTGACAGTTCAAATGTTACAAAGTTTATGAATCGTACTTTAAGAATGACTGTACAAATGGCTTCTCCCTGAGAAATCCTTTTACTGATGACAGCTTATCAATGGAAGGTGCATTCTTCAATCACTTATCAGGTTCTTTAATAATGTACTACAGGGAACCCAGCTCTTGTAATGTGAATATATTGCATCCTATTTCCATATAACCTTTTCCTCAACTTATTTTTCCCTGTAAATAATATTTATTGAATAAGCAGACAAAGTACAAAAAGTAAAGCTTATAGATGGAATAAAGCAATTGCATATGTTGTGTGTAGTTAGTATATAAAATACAAAATGAGGAAACAAACCCTGGTAGTTACTGAAATTGTGTGACGTGCTTGTAGAAAGTTTTATCATCAAGAACATATTTGATTTCCACTTTGCCCATAGTAAGAAGCAAGGCTCTTGACTACTGAAAGTCACAAAGTCCCTTACTGAACCTCTGCTGCTGTGAGCAAGATAAACTGATAGTGCTAATCCTGTTTCAGTATACACACAGAGCCAATACTGTCCTCTCTCACCACTTTTCCACTCTTTTGCATAAAGCAGAACACAGTGCCTCTGCAATGCTCACTAATCCTTTACTACTGAAAATGACAGCAAAGTGGACCAGTGTAAGGGAGTACCTTATGTGACATTGCAGCAGCATACAGGATATGCCAAAATTTAGATTTATATATTTAAAATAGCAAAATGGAAACTAAGATCCTGGCTATACATTTAAAATCTGCCATAGTTAAAGTGGCACAAACAGTTGTAGTTAACCAATAGCTGATACAGGTTTAAAGATGAAGCACCTTCTCATTGTAGACCATAACTAGAGATCAGAATCTCCATTGCCCCATGCCTTGTTTAGTCTTCTACTATCCTAGTATAAATTTGATGGAAATTGTTTTGTTTTAGTGGTGTTTGGGTACGTCTACACATGCTGATTTAAAGTGCATTATCCATTTTTAGGGTGCACTAAAGGCACGGGTCTGCAGATGCACTCTCATAATGCACCTTAAAATGGTGATTTTAGACTATCTATGCCTAAATTTGATACCTGCAAAAGCAGGTATCAAATATGGGCACAAATAGTTAAAGCACCTTAACGTATGGGTACACATGCTAAGGTACATTAAGGCTGTGTATGTCAACTGACTTGGAACTAACTTTAATCCCAAGTCAGTCCACACACCACATTAATGTGCCTTAGACAATGCATGTGCAGACACACCTAAATTGCATTAATGTGCATTAGGAAAATGTATATTAAATTAAGGCATGCATAAAAGCACGTGCAGACATACCCCTAAATACCCAATTTTAAATGGGTATAAATGACTATACAAGAAGCAGGCCACATATGATGGTGGAGAATCTGATCCTACCCTTTCCTCAAAGATAGGAAATGCAAGATTGAAAAGGAGCCTGGCTTCATAACCCTTGAGATAACTCATGTCATTATCCCTTTGAGATGCTGCAAGACACATGCAGAAACAAAAAAACGTTCCCCATGCTGCATATTTGCAGTGCAGGGGCAAAATTAGACCCCTGGATATCCAAGGGTCAAAAAAAAAAAAAAAAGAAAAAAGAAACATGCTGCAATACAGCGGGGCAAGGCACTGTCCTGGACCATGCATGGAGGCAACCCGGGAGTTGGTCCTCCAGGAGAGACACTCTGGTTTCTGGCCAGAGCACCTCTGTGGTACTCCTGCTGGCCCTGGTACTGTCAAAAGTAAATTAGAGACATGGAGTGAGGGGGTTTATGGGTGTGGGTGGGTCTGAGGAGTGGCAGGGAGATGTTTCATAGATTCATAGGTGTTAGGGTTGGAAGGGACCTCAATAGATCATCGAGTCCGACCCCCTGCATAGGAAGGAAAGAGTGCTGGGTCGAGATGACCCCAGCTAGATGCAATCCAACCTCCTCTTGAAGACCCCCAGGGTAGGGGAGAGCACCACCTCCCTTGGGAGCCCATTCCAGACCTTGGCCATTCAAACTGTCAAGAAGTTCTTCCTAATGTCCAGTCTAAGTCTGCTCTCTGCTAGCTTGTGGCCATTATTTCTTGTAACCCCCAGGGGCGCCTTGGTGAGTAAAGCCTCACCGATTCCCTTCTGTGCCCCCGTGATGAACTTATAGGCAGCCACGAGGTCGCCTCTCAACCTTCTCTTGCAGAGGCTGAAAAGGTCCAGGTGCTATAGTCTCTCCTCATAGGGCTTGGCCTGCAAGCCCTTAACCATATGTGTGGCCCTTCTCTGGACCCTCTCCAGGTTATCCGCATCCCTCTTGAAGTGCGGCGCCCAGAATTGCACGCAGTACTCCAACTGCAGTCTGACCAGTGCCCGATAGAGGGGAAGTATCACCTCCTTGGATCTGTTCGTCACGCATCTGCCGGTGCACGATAAAGTGCCATTAGCTTTTCTGATGTCTTCGTCACACTGCCGACCCATGTTCATCTTGGAGTCCACTAGGACTCCAAGATCCCTTTCCGCTGCCGTGCCACCCAGCAGGTCATTTCCTCGGCTGTAGGTGTGCTGGACATTTTTCCTCCCTAGGTGCAGCACTTTGCATTTCTCCTTGTTGAACTGCATTCTGTTGTTTTCTGCCCACTTGTCCAACCTATCCAGGTCTGCTTGCAGCTGTTCCCTGCCCTCCGGCGTGTCCACATCTCCCCACAGTTTTGTGTCATCAGCGAACTTGGACAGAGTACACTTCACTCCCTTGTCCAAGTCGCTGATGAAGACACTGAAGAGTATCGGTCCTAGGACCAAGCCCTGTGGGACCCCACTGCCCACACCCTTCCAGGTCAAAACCGACCCATCCACTACAACTCTCTGGGTGCGACCCTCTAGCCAATTCGCCACCCACCGGACTGTGTAGTCATCCAAGTCACAGCCTCTTAACTTGTTCACCAGTATGGGGTGGGACACCGTATTGAAGGCCTTCCTAAAGTCTAAGTATATGACATCCACCCCTACTCCTGTGTCCAGGCATTTTGTAACCTGGTCATAATGACACCCTCCACATGTTGGAGGGTGTCAGGAGTGGAGGGGGATGTTTGGATCTATGAGGAGTGGTGGGGGATGTTGAGGGGGTGTTGGGAGTGGAGAGCATTGTTGGAGGCTATAGGGAGTGGCAGGGGGATGCCAGGGAGTGTCAGGAGTGGAGGGGGATGTCAGGGACTATGAGGAGTGGCGGGGGATGTTGGGGGGTTTGTGGAATGTCCCAGTGGGTGGGTTCATGGAGGGGCTTGAGCGGGGGCTGTCACACGTCTGCCCCCCCCACCCGGCCCCTGCAGCGCTGATGGAAGCAGGCAGCACGGCTGTGGCTCTACTGCAGGCACAGCAGGCAGTGATGGGGCACTGTGAGACCCAGGATCCATACATGCTGAACAGACCTGGCCCAGCCTGCTAATGCATGGCCTTGGCCAGGCCAGGCTGGGTCCATTCAGCATGTATGGAGCCCGGGGCATACAGTGCCACATTGCCACCCACTATGCCTGCAGAAGAGCCACTGCCCTGCAAAGTCCTTCTTTCCTGTTGCTGCCAGTGATGTGGCTGCCAGGTTTGGGGGCAGGTGTGTGGCAGCCCCAGACCCATCCCCAGGGTTGTGTAGAGCCAGGGGGTGGCAAGTGCAGGGGCATGAGTGGCTGGAGTCCAGTGCCAGTGGTTCATGTTGGCCACGGTGGAGCTGGCGGCATGTGGCAGGATCCGACCCGGCCCAGCCCGGCATGGCTTGCTAGCCCAGCTTTGCACTGGAGTGGGATGCATGGCTCCTGTGCAAACATATGCTAGCTGCATGGCCTGGGACAGATTGGGCTGGTGGGGCGTGTTTTCCATGAGGCTCAGGCATACCTGAGCCTCATGGAAAATGCACCCCACTGGTCTAACCTGACCCAATCTGGCCCAGGCCACACAGCTAGCATGCATTTGCATAGGAGCCATGCCTCCTGAAGTAGCACGTTCCGCTAAGGTGCAAAGCCAGGCTAGCGAGCCTGAAGTGAATACTAGCCATTACGCACAGGCCTAGTTGCATCCTCTCAAGATGATAAAGCTCTCATTAAGAAACTGACACCAAAAGATCTAGAAGGCTTGTTGTTTGGGATTGTTTGTTATTTGGGAGTTTTCGTCTTTTGTTTAGGGTGTTATTTTGTATTTTGAGGGTACTAATAGTTGGATCAATATCAAGTACCCTTCCATTGTAGACCATAACTAGAGTAAAAAGTTTAGTATTTTTTTAATGATTATGTTTGATAAGATCTAGTTATTTTCTTCCATTTAATAAACTTTTATATGCTGTTGGTATGAAATTGACTATGACTGGGGATGTGATTCTTTTAAGACCCCCTGTAAAGGTGAAACTTTTCTAAGTTTCTGGGTGTGCCCTCAAGCCAAAACCCCCAAAATTTGAACCAGAGCCCAGCAGAAGGGTTATATTTTCAATTACTAACTAAATAATAGCCAAATCACTAGATCTTTGAGCAAAATCATTAGAAAATATAATACCAAGGAGACTAAAATTAAGATTTTAGACAAGCACATAGGTCCATGTTTCTTTGACCAGTTGGTTGTTTTGAAACATGGAATGTGAATATTGGGGTCTCTATACATACAGTTTTAAAAACATAAAGCATTTCTTTAATATGATATTTTTAGAAAGAGCCTTGTTATACTTTCCCTATGGTATCAGTTGAACTTCCTACAAACTTAACCAGTATCATGCATATACTTCATTAAGCACTATAACCATTAAAGACCAACTGACAGGGAAAACTAAAAATTTGGACATGTACCTGACTTAGAACAAAAACAGTGCGCTTAAGACAGTATGGGTAAAATCTCTTCATCAGATCTTACTCAACAGCTGCCTGGAGACTATGTCAAATTGTCCCTGCCTTATTTCTATGAATGTTATAATCCCTTACTTTAATCGTGAGCTGAAGCCAGAATGCATAAAACAGTGACGAATTTTTTTTCTTTTTAAATCTAAATTCCCTCAAAGTTTACTTAACTTCTTGGTAGGAAACTGTTTCTAGTTTCTTTTGAGGTTGTGATTAAGCATTAAGGTGTGGAAATGTGATTTGTCCTTGAAAAATTGAAAGTTTCAGAGGATCACCAGCATCACACAGTGCCTCTTCAGGTGTTCTTACATCTCTAGCACTCTTTTGAACAAGTGGAAAAACTTGAGTTTACTAAGGAAGGAGGGGGGAAAAAAATCAATATTTCAAATTATTTATTTATATAATTGACTAGCTTGAAGTAAATCAAAGTCTGAGTTTCAGAAGCTCATATTTCTTGCTGACTGAACTGATCAAGATGCCTGCAGCTATGAGACATTAGCAAATCCCATTTACAGTATTCACCAGTTTTGTGTGGCATATTTACTGTTCTTTAAAAAGCAAAAAGGAGCAATTATTTTGCCTTAAGGAGAGATCTGAGGGCCTGTTAAGTGCTTAATGAAATGTAGAATTACAGAAGTTGCTTAAGGAAGGCAGAAGTAGTTGAAAAACGAGTTACTGTCTCCAGAGAGTGCTTTATTACTTTAAAAGAAAAAAGGTTGAAAACATTTCTTAAATATGAGAATAAAAACTCAACTTCTAAAATATATAGCATTTACACCTACTGTACTAGTCTTGCTACAACTTTTTGATAACGGCATAAACAAAGTCTGACACTAGGGTTGGATCAGATTTTTAGAGCCACAAAATACTATTGAAAACTATGCCAGCAGCAATTCAGATTCAATATCTGAGCCAGATATGTTGTGACAGCTAACATGTTCCAAATGTTGAAATAGGTCTAGTGTGCAACAAGTAGGAAATGTACTTTGGGCAGTTTAATTTCCTCTTCTAACCTGTGCCTCTACCTCAAAGCTGGCCTTTGCAACCCAGATTAGTGCACAGTACAGTTCCACAACATTTCAGAACCCTTAATAAATAAGTCCTCTCCGCATTTATTTGTGGGGGAAATTCTGGATCCTTTTCTTTTCAAAGACAACCTAGGGCTAGTTCCACAAAGGGACTTTGGCTTCGCAATGTATGCGATGCCTTTAATTGTCCTGACACAGAAAAATCCTTAGCTCAAGTCAGGTACTGAGGTTCCCAGAAGAAATCTTGGGGGTGGAATGGGGTAGAGGGGGATGTTTGGCATCTAAGAACGTTCTTCTAGAAATGAACAAGCTGAGTAGGAAGCTGACTAATATAAGCAGTATGAAATGCTGAGGTGAGTAGTAGGGCTTAAGCCTCACTTCTCAGAGGAACTTAGTACCTATGAGAGTTGAGGAGACATTTGAAGGACCATTTGAAGTTACCATTTGGATCTTATGACAGGGTGGCTGAAGCACCCTGCCATGAGAATGCAGAGAATAAAACAAAGGAGAGAAACTTACCAAGGGACACTGAGGAAACCATGGTGAGCTGGGGCAGATGTCTGGAATATTACACGTGGTATGCCGTACTCTCCAGATAAAACACCTCCGCACCTTGGTATACCACCCTCAAACCAATGGTTTCATAGAACATCTCAGTCGGACCATAAAGCAGATGTTACATTGGTGCATACAAGGGGATCCGTGGAAGTGGGACTTGCTTATCCCGTTAATATTGTTCACTATCCGGGACACTCCCCAAGATTTGACAAAATATTCACCCTTCGAATTGGTACTCAGACATCGACCGAGGCGGTCTCCTCCAAGCCCTAAGGGAAGATTGGGAACAAGACTCAGGGAATTTATGAGAACCAACGGCTTAACAGTGAGAGTTCCAACAGAGGGTCTGAGTGGCCCAGGACCTGGCCAATCACAATGTACAGGAGGCACAACTTCACCAAAAGGAAAGATATGACATCCATGCCAAAGAAAGAGAATTTGAACATGGACAGAGGGTGTCGGTGTTGCTGCCCACGTCCACAAGTAAGCTACTGACTCAGTGGCAGGGGCCATTTGAGGTAATTTGCAGGGTCAGGCCTGTGGACTATGAGGTCCACCAACCGGGCCACCTACGAGAAACGCAGATTTATTACATAAGTCTCTTATGGGAGTGGCGGGAACTCAACGGATGGGCTGCTTTCACAGAATTAGATACTGAAGACCTTGGACCCCAAGGGGTAACCAAGGGAGAAGGGATGACTAGGGCAGAAGAGCAGGTCCAAACAGGAGGAGAATTATCGATTCTTCAGAAACACGAAATGCAAGTGTTGGTGCAGGAATTCTGGGATGTATTCCACAAGGAACCCGGATGGGTCCGGGGCACCTATCACTCAATAAAAACTCCGCCAGGGGCCATAGTGCAGGAAAGATTGCGACTGGTACCCCACCACCTCTTAGAAGAGGTCCATAAGGAGATAGAGAGGATGCTGGAATATGGAGTCATACGGCCATCCAGGAGCCCATGCTGGAGTCTTTTGGTCCTAGTCCATAAACCAGATGGATCTCTGCGATTGTGCATTGATTATTGGTGTTTGAATGTGATGGCTGTCTTCAATGCGTTCCCCATGCCTCATGTGGCAGAGTTGGTGGAACGTAACAAGAACACCCAATACACCACAACGCTTGATCTGGCAAAGGGTTATTGGCAGATCCCTGTGGCAAGAGGGAGCTAGCCAAAGACAGCTTTTGGAACCCCTTGGGGACTCTACGAATTCACATGAATGCCATTCAGGCTCCACGTGGCAGCCGCAATGTTCCAGCACCTAATGGACTAGGTCTTGGTTCCACACGCCAAATATGCAACAGCATATATAGACGACATTGTCATATTTTCCCAAACCTGTGAGTAACACAAGAGAGCTCTTAAGGCAATTTTGTCAGAATTACGGAAAACAGGATTGACTGCCAACCCCTGTAAGTGCGCCCTGGCACAAAGGGAAACTAAATATCTGGGGTTTCTGGTCAGAAGGGGTATAATTAGACCACTGGCAGATAAAGTGGAGACAATCCGCAACTTCACTATGCCCTGAAATGGCAGACAGCTTAGATCTTTCCTAGGACTGACTAACTATTACTGACGATTTGTTCTCCATTTTTATGAGCTAGTAGCACCCCTGACAGAAGCCCTTAATGGGTGACGAACAGGATCCATAAGGTGGACAGAGGAGATGACACGAAATTTTGAATTACTAAAGAAGGCCTTGTACGAGGACGTCCTGATATATGCGTCTGACTTTCGAAAACCTTTTGTCTTGCAGACAGACACCTCAGAAACTGCTATAAGAGCCATCCTAACCCAGGAAGAGGATGGAATAGAAAGGCCAGTCGCCTATGCCAGTCACAAACTACTACCAGTGGAGACACGGTATGTGACAATAGAACGAGAGTGCCTGGTGATTCGCTGGGTGGTAGAGCATTTTAGGTACTATCTAATGGGTAGTAGGGAGTTTAAACTTGTGACTGACCATGCTCCCTTTAAGTGGCTTATTATGGCTAAGAACGACAATGCTCAGATCACAAGGTAGACCCTGGCATTACAGCCATTTAAATTCCATATAATACACCGACCTGGGAAAAGTAATGTCGTAGTCGATTTTTTATCTAGATGCAGACATGAGACCAGATCCAGTGACCCAGAATACCATTCTAGAGAAACAACTGAGTCATCAGGTAGGACCCTGGGATGGAGGAACCAAGTGCCCCAAGGCATCTTAAAGCAGGGGTTGTGTTGCAGGGGTACAGACATGGGGGGGCAAGGAGCCCCGCCCATCAGGGAACCCAGAACAAGGGGAACACAACCCCTAAGGGAAAACCCTAAAAAGGAGGAAAACTTACCCCTTTTAGAACTCCGATGATCTGGGGAGACATCAGGAAGACCTGCACAGTTTATCAGCTGCACTTATCTGCAGCTGGAGCCAGGTGACGTCAGCGGGAGATGCCGCCCAGCGGATTTAAAAGCCAGCGCCGAGACGGAATGGGCAAGAATGCCAGGAATGAGAGGAGTGGCGAGCATTCCCCACGCTGAGTGCACCCAGCACCAGCAAGAGCTGGAGGACCAGACCTGGAGGCAGACATCGGCACAGATGGGATCAGGGGAAGCGTCCTGCACCAGCGGCGAGCAGCATAGGAACTTGGGATCTGAGGTGGCTCAGTGAGAAGCCACAGAAAAACCCGGCTGGGGCAAGGAGAGACAGCCAGAATGCCCAGCTTGAAAAAAAAAAAAAAAAAAGGAGAGAAGATCCGGGACTGACACCACCGAAGGGCAAGCTGCACGAAAGATCTCAGGCTCATCTCGAGGGCTGGAATATGGACAGGGTATAGGGGAGACAGAGCCTCACATACATCTACTGGGAAACAGGACAATACCAGAGGTCCACTCAACGGGAATCCCCATCACTGAAGAAACATTCAAAGTCATGGCAGGCAAGTTTTGGGATTTCCCCGAGAGTGGCTGAGGGGCTTCTCCAGGATTTCATGGGACCTCATCACATCTAAAACCAGGTGCACATGCTAGAGTGGCATGGGAGCGGATAATCAAACAGAGACGGGCACAGTATGTCTATTCTGAAAAGTACAGTATAGTGGTCATTTTGGATCCCAGAATCATTTGAGGTATAAGAATATGGGAAGCAGAATAAATTAACCCACTTTGTGCTGTTACAGCTAGACTGCTTCTGGTAGCAGAGCTAGATGATTTTAAAGCAGGCTTGCAGACCTATAAGTTACACAGCAGTCTGAAGTGTAGATATACCACTAGAACATGAAGATAAGCACACCCTGATATGCAATATAGACAATGACTGATATTTAACATTGTAGTGGGGGTTATTGCCATGATGATCCAGGGACTATGTGAGAAGCAAGGGTTTTTTTTAGTGAAACCTATTACTGGATAATTGGGAGAGATGGTACAAAATAGGGCTGTGCAAAGCTTCAGTCACTGATTCAATTCAGTGGAGATTGAGCCAGTTTCAGTGTCTGGATCTCCAAGTCTGAATAGAATCAGGGGACCCTTTAATCTCTATGAATTGAATTGGAACCCTCCAAAAATCAATTCAGAGAGATTCAGAAAGATTTGAAGATTCAGATACAGACACAGTTTAAATATTTTTTCTACATACCTCAAGGTACCAAGTGGCTTGTGAATGCTGTGATGCTGGGGTGTATGAAGTGTCCCACAGGAGCATGGAGGGGTCCCCAGTGTGCTCAGCAGCAGAACTAGAAATGGACCAGAAGCACTTCAGGGTTAATACTGTATTCATTGGGGAGCATGCTGGGGCCCCCCTTTGCATCCCCTGGCTCAGTGACTGGTGCCTCCTGGGTCTGGGGGGGCACTCAGGGTCCCCCCACAGCCGATTGCTGAGCGGGGGCAGGGAATGGGGGGGGGGAGCTGCATGCTCCCCGGCAAGTGGACCAGAAGTACTTCCAGTTCACTTTTGGATTCACAAAGCCGAGTGTGCGCCCCCCCCCCCCCACCGTACTTCTGTGGGATGCTCCATCCACCTTAGCATCACAGCATTCACAATCTGCACCTGGTACCTGGAGGTATTTAGAAAAAGCATTTAAAGCTGTGTCTATGTCCAAATTGCTGATTCTCTGAATCAGCATCTAATCTTCAGATTCGGATTGAGCTGAATCGAAATCAAGGACAGTGATCCAAATTAATTAATTGAATCACCGTCCCTGATTCAGGCCAAATCAGAATCAAATAGGGCCCATTTAATAGGGGTGTGCGAAGCGGGCAGTATTTAATTCAGATTCGGCCCAATTCAGGGGACTGTGATTTGATTCGCTGATTCAGATCACTGTCCTGATTTGATTCAGCAGAATCTGAATCTGAAGATTCGATTCCAATACAGAGAATCAGTGGCCATAGACATAGCTTTATATGCATTTTCTGTGTACCTTGAGGTACCAGGCGCAGCTCATAAATGCCAAGTTGGTGGGGCAGATGAAGCATCCTACAGGAGCATGCGGGGGAGTGGGAGTTCCCCATGTGTTTGGCAGCGGACATGGAAATGGACTGCAAGTACTTCCAGTCCACTTACAGGTCCACTGCTGAGCATGTGGGGGACCCCCCTGTGTCCCCCAGCTTGGTGATTGACCACAGGGGAACCCCAGGTCCCCCCCTAGACCCAGGAGGCACCAGTTGCTGAGCCAGGGGATGAGGGGATCCCCTGCATGCTCCACAGCAGACCCAGAAGTGGTCCAAAAGTACTTCTGGTCCACTTCCAGGTCCACCACTGAGCACATTGGGGACCCCCTCTGCGCTCCCTTGGAACGCTCCATCCTCCCCACTATCTCAGCATTCACAAGCCACGCCTGGTATCTCGAGGTACACAGAAAAGACATATAAAGCTAGGTCTATGGCTGAATCATCAAGTCTCTCTAAATCAATTTGGAGGCTTCCGATTTAATTTTGAGAGATTGGGTCTCCTGATTCGATTCAGATTTGGAGATTCAGCCTCTGAATCAGGCCAAATCTCCTCCAAATTGAAACAGCAACCGAAGTTTTGCACAGCCCTAGTAAACAAGCTTTCAGGCACAAAGTACCCTTCCTCAGGTCACTTTCAACATTGTGTCAGTTAGTTGCTTGTTCTTAGAGTTACTCTAATGTGTGGTGCATAGATAGTTTTGCCATGGTACCCCTTGTCTGCCTTAATGTATAACAGCCTATTTTCTAGCAATGTAATTTTCCAGTTTACTAAAGGCCTTGAATAATTAACAATTGAGAATGGAGCTATAGGTAAAGTCTTCCTTAAGTGATGTTACCTGTTCATCCCTACCCCAAATCTCATTTTTATTCTGTATAAGAGACTGTAGCAGATTTATCTGGACATGTCTGAACTGTGATTTTCTTTATTGCACTTATTGTTGTGGCTTTTACAGAATATACCATTTGGCACTAACACTGATCAAAAACTACTTGAGATCCTAGCCAAGTCAGAAAGTCAGTTTTTGTGATGGCATATCAGCCACCAGCCTTCAACATGACAGTCAGATAAATTAACTCCTACATAAAATATCACAAAGATTCCAGTGAGCTCCTCTCTCACACATGCTCCTTCTCCACATGAACTGTGTTCATCTTTGGTTCAGAGGAGGCAAACAAAATTGCAGACACCTCAACATCTCAATCTGAATCAGTAGGTTCCTGCCTATGATGGAGGTACAGCAGAGCTGTCTCTTGGCTCTGCACTCACAGCGGGGCCAGAAGTGTCAGGGTGAAATATTGTTCCAAAAAAAGTCAATAAATATTTTCTTTCCTGTTGTAAAGGACTGACTGGTCATACTACTCTGCAGCAGACAGGATATGTGTCTCTAAGCTGCACAGATTGCTCTCAGTCTACTTGCTGTCTGTCTCATTCACCAATTCAGCTGGGCAATGACTCTATCAGCTAATGAGTCTGCTTTTGTTTGTAAACACTAAAGCAAAACACAGTTTCAATACAATTGACAGAAACAGACCATTTAAAAGACAAACTTCTTCCTTACAGAAGCACATACAATAACTAAATAATGTAAGCATAAGTGGGATGTGAGCATTGTAAATTTAGGGCAGTTGCTAAGGTAGCAGTGAAAGGGTGACTTCTGGCAACATCTTTTTACAAGACTAGCCAAGAACATGATGACTATCCCTGCTAATCCTTCCCTTGATATTATAATGCCCGTGGCTATTTAAAAGAAAAAAAAAGGAATGACATATTTCAGCATATCCATCAAAGCTATTAACTTTTGACATCCTAGATATTATAATCAACATACTGATGACTTCCCAAATTGCCAATGGAAGAGTGTGCAATAGGTAGCTCTTACATAAAAAAAGAAAAACCTAGGAATTAGATCAAGTGCCAGACTGAATAAGAGATTAAGCTCTGAAGAGGACCCGAGTTAATTCATATGACCAAATAATGGAATGGAAAAATGATCTGCATGTCATATAACTTTTCATTCAGTGTGATAGGTTGTTCTAACAAACTGATGTCCATGATCTTTTCAGTGATTTTGGAAGAGGATATACATCTAGTTATATAAAGAGAGCTAAATATATTTACTGAAGTGGCATCAGAAGTGTTTGCTTACTTGAGAGAAACTTGTATGAAATGGTCTGTGAGCATGGATGGAGGTCCTAGTAAAGGGGAAATTTTTGCTCACTTGTGAAGACTCAATACTTTTGTTTGTTTGTTTATTAGACCATGCCTGCATTCAGGTAGGTGGACATCCAGACTACTGGAGACCCAGAAAGTGTCTTTCTACTGTTAGGACTCCCCTACAGCTTTCTTCTCCCATAGGATTTTAAGTATATTAACAAATACAGCAAAATATCCTCAGAATTATCAAATCAAAATGAAACCATGATTAAAATTATATCGAAAGTGAGAAGCAAGCTACCATTTGATATATTTGTTTCATTTTCTACTTAACTCCTCCTCCTCAAAGTTTGTTTGTTCCACCCCAAAGCCTGGATGCCGACTCTCACCTTTTATTCCATTAAAAATATTCTGTCTCATTAACATAGTGAGAGCAATAAATGTGATTCTCACAGAAAAAATATATCCTCTGGGAAATAAAAGAGCACGAAATTATATTTTGATACCTATCATTTAAGATTAAGCAATTTTACCACTAGTTGTAGAAAAACCAAATTCTTCAGAGGATGATGGAAGATTCCAGATAATGGATTATGGCATAAACAGCTCATTTGTAAAATGACTTTCTAAACCCAGATAACTAGTGATGGCTTCTTATCATAAAGTATGATGGTTCATATCTAGCTTGGCAGAATTTGATTTTTTTTTTTTTTTTTTTTGTAATTGCTGACAGCTAAAGTCATGGTTATTTTAAAGTATTTATTTCAATTTTTATCAGTTTAAATATTTAGGCAGGGTGGGGAGAGCCCCAGCTGTGCTGCCCGTGTACTGCTCCTTTGGCAGTGGCTTGGGTAGCTGCTGCAGGAGCTGAGGGCTATGCTAGTAAGGTTGTGCTGGGAGTGGGCTTGGAGGGGCAGGGCTGTTGGCAGCCAGGAGCATGTGAGCCCAGTGCTGTTGGCCATGGCTCTACAGGAGTTTGATGCGTGTGTGAGTGTGCACACGCTCATCTGCATGAGTACACAGGCAAGTTGGCTCTCCAGGGAAACTTGGCTACAAGTGTGGCTGGCACCAGAGCAGCCCCCGAGTGAGTGAGCCTCTTCCCCTGCCTCTTCCCAGTGAGCTTCAGCTGCAGCATGAGGGTTTCCCCTGCCCTGGATCCAGCTGCTCCTCTGCTGGTCTTGAGCGGTGCTGGAGGAGCAGCCTAGGCTGTTTGTCTCCCCCATCCCCATTGGGGCTGGTTGGGAGCTGGGGATTTCTCTACTGCTGAGACATGGCCATGGCCTCTAAAGACTCCCCCCTCATGCATGTCCTGCAGCCAGGAGTCTTAGTGATAGTTGATGTGTATGCTTATGCATAGGCCCAGCACCCCCTGCCCTGGATGTCCTAACCCACATCCCCTTCCCCCCCCCCCCTTACTTCTTCTTTCAATGATTACCAATGGAAATATTTTTCCATTGGACTGTGATTGTGAGGTGAAACAGTCATTTATTGATGTTTATCAATAAAAAAAAAAAAATCAAATCCTGCCAAGCCTATTTACACTTAACTTTTTCAGGCTAATGTAACTGTATATCTTTATTTTCTATGTAAGCATCCAGAGCTTTTTTTCAGTCTTGCCCAGCTTCTACCTTTAAATATTATACAGTAATTTCCACAGGCAACTTATGCATTGGATTTATCAGGTTATATTATTATGTTTCTTACCAGATTTTAATTTATTGTCTTTCATTTTTACTGAATGTCTCTTTGTCCTTGTATCAGAGTAAACAAGACCATGCAAGTTTACTTCCATATACCTTTGTTATTTTATATCCTTATTGTATTCCCTCTTATTCATTTACTTTTGAATGAAACAGTCTCAATCTTTCCAATTTCCTTTCCCAAAGAAGTCATTCCTTGATTAAAATAACATATCTTGTTATTTCAGAACACATCCTGTTGCTACTGTATACTTTTTGAAGTAGGTGCAGAGAAGTGAAAGAGAAACCCCAGGCAGAAGATGGGGCTGCAGGGACAGTGACACTCATCCCGAGAGATGCAGAGGTCAGGACTCCAGCCAGGATGGCAAAATGGTATTTTCAAAGCTGGTGACCCCTCCGGATTGGAGGAGGGAGCCAGAAGCAAGTGAATTCAGACCCTGGGAAGGGGCAGCAGATGGAGAACACTGGTGGACCAGGAGGTGGAGCATTTTCAGGCTTTGCTAGGTCCAGGAGCAGAAATTCTCCCACAAGTGGAGAGGAGCGTTAGCAGCATCAAGCGGCAATTGGAGGATCATCAGAGGACATTGGTGAGTGCAGCAGTGGCATGCTGCAAAAGAAGACTGAGGACCTGGAGGGTGACAAGGGCCCATGGCCTGATCGTAATGAAGATTAAAGCTGCTCAGCTGCAAAGGCTCAGTGCCAGTGAATAAACAGCTGGTGAACCACCGAGCTGCTGGGCTTTATTTTTTGTTTATGCTTTGTGGTTTTGTTTTGGGTTGGTTTTTTTTGACATCTCCTGTTAACCTCCCTTGAAAGGTCCTGCAAAGCAGGAGAGGGACCCTAGGACTATTGCACTGAACTAAGGGTAGGCACACACCCCAGAGGGTTAGTGAAGAGGGGACCCAGAGGCCCACCCGCATATATCACTCCAGGAAGGAGCTTATTGGGGACTCTGGGGGGGTTTTGAGGATTTTTCCTTTATTTTCTTTTCCTGACTCATGGGTTTTTTTTTGTTTGGATTGAGCCCAAGAGAGCCTGGAGTAAGGCCATCATGGGTCTGGAGCAAGATACAATGCCAGGATGAAAGTCTCCAGTCAAACCCTAACTGGCTGAGACCAGAAGTAGCTGGCTTCATCAAGTGGTGACAGCCTGTATGGGTGGAACCAGGGCGAGCCTAATTTATCAGCCACATAACAACAAGAAAAGAAAAAGCACTGCTGGTGAACAACTTAGGTTATTAACTGATTTGGTAAGGGCAGGGGTGTGAGGCAAAGGAGGAACCCTCTGAAGATCCAGGGAGGGACTCTTGGAAGGGGGCTGTCAGCACACTCCAGCTCCCAACAAGAGAAGCATTCCACCAAATCATGGCATGTGAGAGAGAGTGATTCACTGGAAAGTGCAGATAGTCACATCACAAGAGACACCTTCCTGACAGTGCACACACACCAGACCCCGCAGAGATATGGAACCAAACCATACCAGGTGACTATGCGACAGTAATGAAAAATAAATGTTTAACAATTGAGTCATATAATTGCATTATAATATTTTAATATTGTTTTCTAACACATCCCCTTTAAATTATTTTTTGACAAAATACATGAATCGCCACTCAGAGTTCGCATTTACTAAGTTTTAGCGGTTCCACAAAGTTTTTGCTATACTCTTGTTTGCAGCTCAGCCTTTACTCGTTTGAATTTTCATATTAAAATCATCCATACTACATCTGCGTATACATACATACATACATATGATCCCCTCGAAAATATAGCAGCCCTCAGAACCACAGGAGCTTCTCAGAACTGTCTTCTGACATTTATTTAAAAAAAAATATCTTGGCAAATGTGGTATCAGCTAATCACTGATTTGCCAAGTATCACTAGACAGTTCACTTTTGCCTCTCTATCATAGTTTCCCTATCTGTAAAATAGGGGAAATAATACCCAACCACAGGAATGCTGTAAACCAAGTTCAACACATAAAATGATCAATTACTAAGTTGTATTACCTATGGAATTAAAACTTTCCAAACTCTTTCCGCTCCAAATCTTACTTTATCTGGGAGCCCATAAAAGATGTATTTGCTGCTTGACAAAGTTCCTGCTAAAGGACTGCTCATATGCCATTACTGACCCTCTCTTCCCCACCAGCCTTCTCCAGGTGATTCAGTAGATTTTCCTTAACTACCTCACCCATATGTCCTTTATCTCAGGTTCATTGAGCATTCCTGTTAATCCCTTACTTGCCACTCCTTCCTAGTTTTCCTCCCCTCCAAGGCCACAAGCCTCTCCATCTACCCATCCTATCCCTTAATTCTATCTGCTGTTACATCAGCTCTTGGATTCCATGTCTTCACAATTATTTTCCCAAGTACCCAGCCATTTACCTTCCCATCCATGCCTGATCTCTTGAATATAAAAAGGAAAAAGATATATATATATATATAAAAAAAAAAAAGCATCATACTTACTCTCTCTTTCAAACTAATAATCAAGTTGATAAAGAAGAGTAGTAGACTGAGTTAAATTTATAGCAATCTCTTTTACAAATCCCCTAGATAGGTGGTACAAATAAATGGCTGTGTTTTTTATTTACATATTGATATTTAAGTCAATTAGAAGTAGCTTTCAATGAGATTTTGTAAGACAGTACTCTTCCAAAACTTCTAGTGAATTATATTTGTTAATTCTTCCTTCACTTATAATAGTCTTGAAGAAGGAATCAAGATAAGCTCATGCTGTTTAGCTCCAACAGCTTCATTATTGTCTGGACATAACTTTCTGGAGTTTGGTATTGAATTTATATAATACATTTGCATTTATAATAAAATACTTTTTTATAAAATAGTACCTACATTTCTAAACATGCTGGAGTTCTTGTTGGTTGAACAACTTGCAGAGGTCATTGTTTTAACAGCACTTCATATGCACTATATATGCAGATATATACTATGTTTATCCTGTAGACCACCCATTGCCAACAAATATAATTATCATTTTATAATTGGAAAACAGCTAGGGGGAATATACATATAATAGACTGGGGGTGGGGGAAAGAATTATAATTAAATTAATTATACTGGTTTAGTACTTCCTAAATCCAGCATTAATGGCATCAGGTGTGCTGCAAATGAATATTAAGGTCTAAATTACCTGCATCAATGACTGTATTCAAAATCTACTTTCTATGTTGGCTTCTGGTATACAAGAGAGGAAGGAGGGGACAGAAATTCATCAGTATGTAGGACTGAGAGAAGGGATAGCAACATTTACATTGAGGCTAACCTGTTAATTTTTTTCCTTTGTGCAAGCATAACTTTATATCATTTCACACTTTTTTATCTAATGAAGATAATCATATTTAATCAATTAACTAATTGCAGTAAGTTAACTAGTGAGATTGAATTCTTCAGAAATGTGTTTTAGCCCTTTAAACAAACAAAACAAAACATATTGGAAAAGTTTGTACTCAGTGGGCGCATCTACATGTGACGCTACGTCGCCATAGTGATGTGTTATGGTGACAGTGTCCACAGGTGTCTACCCATGACCAGTAGCTACTTCGCCATAGTGGTGCACTCCCCCATTATAACATGCTGCTACAGTGAAGTAGCTGCTAAAAATAACCATGCATTATACATACAGGGCAGTATGGGCGGTTGCTGTGCCATGCTTTAGTACTTCTAAAAGGAAGTACTAAAGTAACAACGTTGCCATAGGATTGTGTGTAGACGTTCCCAGTTTGAAATATGTTGTGGTACATAATTGCAGGAACAGTCAATAGAAGTGTGCACTGTTAATAGGCGTTTCATCATTTATTTTTAAAGGAAAATGTTGGTTTTTGTTAAAACAGAAATATTTAAGCAATATGCCCATGGCAACAAATTTGTAAAAATAAATAATAATAAAATAAAGAGAGAGAGAGAGAGAGAGAACTGTTTTCAGAAAACTTTGGTTTTGGAAAATTTTGGCATTTCATTTTACATTTTCAAATATGTTGTGAATTTTATTCTTCATATTGGTATTGTCTGTACAATGCATTTTATGGCACGACATTGTCTCAATGAAAAAAGTAAATGGATGAAATAGTCTCCCGATTATCTCATAATGACATAATCTAACAGATAATCTAATTATAATCCACTGTAATTTATGTCATTTTAAGAACACTAAGAGCAGCTGCAATCTGTACCAGTACAGGCTAAAACAATTTCTCTTTTTTATTTAAGTTGCAGGGACACTGGAACATAAGAGAGGTGTAGTGGGGCAGCTCTATACTCAGCGTAGCCACTGCACAAAGGACAATCTTGGTTTGCCATGATGCCGATTACAGTGGCACTATTTTTGCAACCCCCCAGCTCAAGTCTAGAGCTACTGCCCCTGTTGCTGCACTCCCTGCAGTTATACTACTGCTGGAAGGAGCTTCCTGAACCATCAAGTTTAGTGCTCTGCATTAATTAAAAGAATCCTCCAAAAATACCATTTCAAATCCTGTTCCATGACTGCAAGAAACCATTTTCAGAGCATCAACCACATCCTATAATATCCCACAAATAAAAGGACTGCTGAGAATACTGACAAAGACCTGCCACTGCAATGATAAAGGAATAATTAGGAGTCTACCCTCAGATGATTTAGGAAATGGGCCATGCCCTGTACTACAGAGGGTTGTATGCACACAGGCGTATACACACATATAAACAGCCCGTGACAGTCTAAAAGAAGAATTCTGTTGGGAGATTGTCTCAACAGGGATGCCATACTTGTAGTTCAGATTACCCCAAGCAAGGGGATGCAAGATTCAAAAAGCAGTTAGGAAGCCTGGGAAAATTCCAGCCCAGGGATTGGATGGGTGGTTCCACTTAAAACTGGAGTGTCTCTCCACCCCGAAGGTGGAGAGAGAAGCTTGAAGGGTCAAGCAGGAAAGAGCAGACCTCTAGAATGAGCACAAGGAGTTTGAGTGAGCTGAACAAATTCCTTAAGGTGAGGACTGTGACGGGGACAAACTTGAGGCCAGATCTCATGTCGGCCCACCCACCTGCCTAGGGCAGTCTGCCTTAACTTGCCTGGTATACCTTGAATGTTAACATTATTTATTAATGTGGGAGGCTGCCCTTACACTACCCTGATGCCAGGGGTGCTAGCCGTGGCTCTGAGCCTTCCCTACACTGTGGCCCATGCCTTGCAGATGACATCCAGATTATTATTGCTCCCTGGTCTGAGGCCAGGGCAAATTCAGACCATTGTTGGCCTCTTTCACACACATTCACACACTGCCCCTCTCTCACTGAGGCCTCTTGCACTCTTTCTACTTCACAGGGGCCTCTGACATACCACTTATCACTAGGCCACAGTCCACCACCCTTGCTCCCCTTGAGTGACACCTTTGGGCTTTGCTATACTCTGTCTGGCACTACCACGCAGCACCTCCAGATTCCTCAAGTTCACCTCTATGTGGTGTAACCTTGTGCCTACACTGGGCTGATTTTGCCCCTAGCCCCTCACTGGGCAGCCACTCTTGAACTCTCACATTTCCAGGGCTGGCCCACGTACTGCCCTTCAAGCCACCCTGGCAGCCCTACTCAGTATGCCCCTGATACAGCCCTTCAAGCCACCCTCTGCATACCTACTCTGCACCCCCAAATCATGCAGTCCTTCAGGCACCCTGCTGCATCCTACTTTACTTGGGCCCACACAGTCCCACTTCATAACAACACTACCTCCTCCGGGGTCTCTGGGATCCTTTGTCCCTGCTCAGCCCAGGTGCCTACTAATGGGTGCACCTGGCCCCACTACTCCCACAGCTCTCATAACTATCCACCAGATGGTGGGGGCTGGGGTTAAGGTGCCCCTACCTGCCTTTCACTAGGGGGAGTAACTGGTCTGGTATTTATTGGGGGTTGTCCCACCAGCCTGCCAGACAGCCCTGCCAGACCCCCATTACCCAGCAGGGTGCAGTTTTAGGTCATGCCAAGACCAGGAGCCTCCAGACCATCCCCATAGCTCCTGCCTTTACCTCCAAGGTTTTCCTGAGCCATAACTCAGCCAGCTGATATTTCTCTCTCAGTGGCTAGCAGCAAACTACTGCCTCACCCTATAAATACTGGGTCATAAAATGGCCGCCCTAATCAGGCACCTGCCAGCTGCCTGCCTCCAGTCCTTAAAGTGGCAGGCATCAAAGGTGCCCTGTCACAGGGACACAGCCCTGGGAAATCCTTAGAGAATGTGACAGTGATTCCCCACTGGGCTTGGAGACTGGGGGGTGGGGCCAGTAAGAGTGTGATAAACCCCCTGTGTGAATGGCTGGGAAAGGACTGTCAAGGGACTAGGAAGCTTGGCAGAAAGAGATGCCAGCTAGGGAAAGTCCCCAGGATGCCTGTGTGGGTTGAGACCCAGAGAAGCATGACCTGAGGGGAAGCCTTGGTGTGCCTGAGTGCCTTAAGGAAAAGTCAACCCAGAGGTGCTGCCTAGTCGGCTGGCAGCAACTTGCCCTCTCTGTGTATGCTTGGAGAGTCCATGCCTAGGCAGAGAAGAGTGCATGGAGGTGCAAGGAGAAAAATGTGTTTTGCAGGGAATGAGTGGAAACAGTGGAATGAGTGGAAACAGCCTTTTCCAACTGTGAAATGCCTAGGCCTGAATGGGTTAGCCCAAGGCAGCTGGAGCCCGCAACCATGTGATGACAAGAGTAAAGGACTGCCCTTTCCTCCATTCATTGGGCATAAGTTGGGGTGACTGGCTATTAGTTTTAAATAATTAATTAGGGATTTAATACACTGAGTATTTAACACAGTGCCTAAGTTATTAGCTTTGTATTCATTAAATTGAGCATCCTTTAGGTGTGAATAGTTATCAACTATTATATTTGTTTAATCTCATCCTTGTGCATTGTAAATAGTTTCAAACTTTTGATATTATTTACTGTCTGTATGCATGTAGCAAGTTTCTTCTATATATAATCAAATTCTGTAAATAGTTAATTATGAGTCTGCAAGGTCTTTCCATTGCAAAGGGAGCCTCTCCTCTCAGGAAGTCTCTGGTCACTCCTAGGTGAAATTAGCAGGGGGTAGAGCTACCTGGCATCCCAGGTCCTGAAGAGTTGGACATGGCCATGGTTAGCAACATGCACCAAGAGTTACATAGGGATGCCCATGCCCAATCCCAATGCTTAGGTTAGGGTGTAAAACAAAGCTGCTTCTGCCTGATCTGCAGGAGTGGGATGGGGGCAGTTCTGCAGTGAAGTCATTGGGATCTGAGGAATTTTATGTTCCATTCCAAACATCATGCAAGCTGTCATGCAAAAGTGGCATGGTAGGATGCATGATGTTTGGTACGACAGAATTCCTCATATCCCAATTGCACCATGATTTTAATGTCTGCCAACGCCCTCTGTGTATGTATTAACCCTTTTATGGACTATTTTATTCATTCCCACTGGGAATTCCCACCCTCAGGTAATTCCCACTGAACAAACACACATAACTGAGTGCTTGTCACATATTTATGACTTAGGAGCAGATATTTAAAGGCATTTGATGTCAAAGACACAGATAAGTGACCTCTAATATTTGTAAGTACAGCTAAACACACATTCCTAATTGATTCCAGTGAAAATTGGGCTCCTATGCACTTCTGATACTGGGTCTTTAGGATACTGGGGGCAAACTTTAGGAATATAAATGAGTGCAAATATGGATCTTAAGAGCTTCAGGAACAGAGTTTATTTTAAGCACCTGTTCTTTGGAAGTCATGGATATGGACTAAAATTCTTAAAAGGGATTATTTTGTTGAATTTACTCTTATAGCAGTGGAGGGTCCTGTACAGAGACAGAAGTGTATAGCTTCTATCCTGCCTTTCCTGAAGTCTGCATGGGCCTCAGGACAATCAAAAAAAAAAAAAAAAAAAAATCAGGAACACACAATTGCTCAAGACACACTCTTTTCCACAGAAAAAATGTCCCCACCATACCTGAGGCTCTGTCTTGAACTGGAGCTTATATGGGGAGACAGACTGGCCTATAGTTAGTGAGGAAGGCCTCAGACACCAAAGATATTACTCCTGAGGGAAAATCTGTTATACAGTCACTTTTACCAGTTTAGCTGATGCCAAGTGTCACAGAGTAGCCATGGGTTGGGCTCTTTGGAAGTGTTTGGCAATTTAAAAGTGCAAGGCAGTGAGGAACAGAGACAGTTAGCCCATGCTTCTACTAATTAGTCTGCCTGCAGCACTACACAGATGCTACTACATTGTTTAAGGTTAGGAGGAAGCCTGTGCAGAGCCGTGTAACATGCTTTAGAGTGCTGCTGCCTGGCACAGTAAATTTACTGTATAGCCATGGATTAGCAAGAACAACAAAATGAGCTGGGGGCAGGACAGTGATTATATTCTGTTGTCTTAATTCAGTGTAAATCTAGGATAACTTTATTTGTACTAACATAACCAAGAGCAAAATGTGGCCTTCTAAAGTCATTAGAAGCTTGCAGAAGTGCCTACAATTATTTAAGCAGTCAGTAAACAATTTATTGGGGGAAAAATGCAGTAACTGCAGGCAGGCTGTTAACACAGAGGTTTGAATGTCTGCAGATCTCTAACAGCTCACTCTGTCTTTTAAACACTAGCACCATTTACTCATTTGAGTTATTTGTGCCAAAACAAGGGGAAGGTGAGACGCAATAATCCCAATGAAACTTTGTATGTTGTGTCAAATCTGCTGCCTTGAGGCTGCTCATCAAGTATTGCATTCATTTCACATCTCATCCATTGTGCAATTGGAAAGGGAAAACATTTTCCTTTCTGATCCCCTTCAGTTTATATTGTCAGTGCACCACTCAGTGTATGACACCAAATTCTCTCCAATGAAGGTAATGAAGCGAGATCATACATACAATAACTTTCATCAATTTAAATCTGTTCATGTTAGTAATAACTTGAGTATGCCAGCTATTTGCCAACCACTTTATTTAACACTGTAATATTGCAAAGGTCTTGCCAGTATGGTAGACATGTAAGTGAGTACCGTGCACTCAGAGAAACATCCTGAAGGTGGGCACTAGACAGTAAGTACAATATTTACAAAAGGGTACAGAATTGGCACCAGCAACAAAAAGTTCTCCATATGAACCACATCAATTTGTTTCAACCTCAAGACACTAGAATCATTAAAAGGGCTCAAAGGATAAGTAAATTTTCAAGTATAGATAGTGCCCTCTAGGCTGGTAGCACATCTCTCAATTAATGCATGGGGCTGAGGTAGTTTTGGCAGAGATACCCATCCATTCTCGTCTGTTTTCTCCATCCCCCCATTTTTAAAAATCTTTCCACATTTAGATTTAAGTAAAGTACAAAAAAACCCTAAAAGACTTAATTACTCCAGAAAAAGTGTCTCTGGACAAATACAACTGTGGTGAAATGTCCCGGAGAGGAATTAATTTGTCCCATTAATTCTGATATCATTTCTTTTTTGTGTCTCACTTATTCTTGAACAGCCTGTACCTAAAAAAAAAAAAATTTAAATTCTAGATTAACAAAACCAACCCATTTCACATAGATCACTGAACAACCATTATGGGATACACACTTTTATTCCTGACCCATCTTTCAAACCAGGCATGGGGAAGTAAAGAGCCCACACTGCATTTACCATTCCACTGAACAATCAAGTCCTCATTTATTCCTTTGAGTAAATGTTTGACTATTTTAAATTAAATCATCATTGAGTCAGGCTGCAGAAACTAAGGTCCACTCTTCTTCTACATACCTGGTGTCTTAACCAGTAGTCTGTAGTCATTTCCCCCCACCCTCCCCCCCAAAAAATATTTAATTATTCCATGGAAAATGGAAGAGCTTCAACAGGAGATACTGAGATAGACTCAGTCAAATACGACATACAGCTATATTGCCTAGAACTCACTATTTGTTACTTCAATTCAAGAAGAGATAATAGTTTTCCACTTTAAAAACTACAAGCTCAAGTGGCAAATGGACTGAATATAGCCTGTATCTTCCTCAGCCAAGCAGAGACAAAAGGGTTTTTTCCAACAAACACCAAGGCACCTAAACTTAGCTAGGTGAGTAAATGAGAAAAGGAACTCGCAAATAGAATCATTTGCAGACTTCAGCCTCTGGGAGTAGACTTTGATGCAGCAGGTGCCCTGGGAACCTTAAGGGACTGTGATTATTTCAGTACCCCTGAATTCTCTCTCAATTTTAAATCTCATCTGTACTAACTGGCTGTTCACTCCAGCCCCTTCCCTAAGTCACAACAGCCTTGCCCCTTCCTCTTCTTCCTTCCCTTAGAAATAATTAAAATTATAATAAAATCCCAGATAGATTAATTTAATGAGGCCTCCCACTTGTGTCAACCAACTTTTTTTGGCTAATGTCCTTTTATCACTAACTCTGTCACCTGTTCCCCATTACAGACTTCCTTTAGCTGGAAAAAAATACTTGTTCCCAGATACACTTCATTTGGAAGTATTTTTAAATTGCAGGAAAAGATGGCTGTAACCCTAATTAATTATACAATTCCCAGAAAATAATGAATTATGTTTGCAAAATTCCTACTTCCCCAAGTTTCACCTGTCTCTGATAAAATAAAATAAATAAATAAATAAATAAATTATATATTTGTGTGTTTGTGTGGAATGTACACCCTCATAAACCCTGTGAAATGAGGGTCAGTTACCAGAGAAATCTGTATTTAATCCTATTTTAATTTTGAGTTTTCAATGCACAATAAAAAAAGTAAAACCCTCTAGTCAGCTCTTAGATGCACAGAAAGCCTAGAACAATCCCCCTTAATTAAAGGTTTTCTGGTTTCCACGGTGCATTCTCAGTAGACAATTAGTGACAACCATCACTGAGAAACATAAACAGAAGTCAGATAATAATGATTATAATGATACTGGGTGCTTTTTCCAATGCTATTTTTGAGCTAAAAATACAAAAATGTTCTGTATCTATTGGTATCTCTGCACCATCTAACTGTCCCCAAGACAGACTATGAAATGTTCGTTTCATTCTAAGGTGCATTGTTTTACAAAGCTTTAATCCTCAAACTGGTTAGCTACTCTATCGTCACTTTGTCTAATTGCTACTCAATGGAAGCCACCCCTATTATCAAAGAAGGAAGTCAAAGAAATTACTTGTAACCTCTCCTTTGTCCTCAAACTAGTCATATAATTTCCCTGAACATAAAGAAAGGTAAGTGCCATGACAGGTCCCTCTGAACCTCAAAGAAAGTGCATTTTGGTTTCATAACAATGGCCAGGGACTGGTCAGGATGGGGAGGGGAGCCCTCCCTTTGGGATTAGAAGAGGGTTGGGCCTCATAATGGACATCATGATTTTTGCACCACTGGAAAGCATTTTTTTCCATTTTATTTCTAGATTGTTTTAGGTGGGACAAGATGAAGGGTTAGGGATGGTTGTTACTTTCCTTTCAGCAGCAGAGAAAACGGGTGAGTCAGTTCAGTTGTAAAATTATTTTTTTTGCAACTTGGCAGGTACCCAGGACAGGCATTATTCATTGGATTTTCTTGCAAGCTGTAATAGAATGTAGAGAAGTGCAGAGGTGCTCTCACCTAATCTTTATTATCTGGTCTTAGAACCATTTTTAGGATGCCATAATTATCCTCTCATATAATGGTTGAAAGGGTTGTGAAGAGGCTGCTGGCTCCTTTCTGTACTGGGCATTAGGAGCTTTGATGCCATTTCTCATCTTCTGTAGCAGAATCTGCATCTCTGTAACAGGCCTCCCACCCCATTACTAGAAGGAGAAAGAGGAGCAGGCACCCATGGCCCATTTCTCCCCTCCTTCAACCCCTTTCCCTTTTTCACTTTTCCCTTCCCTACCTGGCTATGTACTTATTGTTGTTGTTCCCATGGTGAAAATACCATCCCGCTCCTTTGTCCCTCACCTTCTTCCACTCTGCCGGAGCCTTCCACTTCTCTTTCTCTACCTTTGCCCCAGAAGAATGAGGAGCACCCTAAACTTGAGATTGCACTATGTGGGACTTAAAGCCATGGGGTGCGATTGAAAGATGTTCAGTGGCCACAGAAGGCACAGACTGAGGGTCAGTGGGCTGGACTTGGACTTGGGGCAAGAGGACCCAGTGCCTGGAGAAGAGGACAGTTAGGGACTGGAGCTGGGGCAGAAACTGCGTGGCCATCAGGGGGCATCATGGCCACCTCTGGGACACATCCTGCCACAATCTGATACTTTCAAGGTAAATTTATTGGTGATTAAACATTTGTGGATATAGAGTTTCCAAATACATTTTTTTTCTTGAAAATATAATATGCAGAGAGTCAGGGACCCACAAACTTCAGCCAAAAATTCTAAGAAAGTGTTCAGGTTTTAACAAGCTAGAGAGCTAGTAACACTTTTTCTATAACTGAAAAATTTCATAAATATCTAACATTTTTGGGAGCAAATTATATGTATATGTGTATGTGTGCACACGTGTGTACATATTGTGTGTGTGTGTACACACGCATGCATGCGTATAATGACATAATTTACTATTTTTACAAATTGCATTGTAAGCATTTACAGACAGTGGAAATCTTACATTTTAACTAGGATGATATTGCAGTCAATGCTCTCTGCAAGAGTTACTTTTTGCACAATTTTGACAAAAGCAAAAATATTCTTTTAAAAGAAAAGGAGCGATTGTTTTTCTTTTTTGCAAAAGTAAGAGCTTGGGCAGGAGGAGGGAGTTTTCAGCCATGAATCTTGAACTCACATAGGTATCTTACTGAGGCCTGCATGAAGATAGATACCTTTGAGAGGGTGGGATTGCAGACACATTCCTTTATAGAATTTCCTATTTATTAACAGTGGCTGGATGTTGTCAATCCTATTTCTAACCTTCTCTAATGTACTATATAGGCAACTGAGAGACCTAACACAGGGCTGTGTATTTCATTGTGGTGGTCAGGCACTTATAAGTTAGGGGTGAGAACCTATTCCCCCATAAGTGAGATTTTATTTCACCCTGTTGGAATCCCTGAACACCTGTTAATACAAAAGGTATCTAGATCCCCCTCCTCCTCTGTGCTTATTGTTACTTTGCCTTGAGGCTAAAATGGAAGTGTGTTACAAAAGTAGATGAATTAACATTTTTTAGTCATTTGGGTAAGGTGGAATTAGTTTGCATTTAGGTGCCACGGTGCACTTTGGTACCTAATAAGTGGAGGAAAATCTGAGCCCGAGGCTCAGGACACCAATTATACACAAACTGGTATAAGTGATCACAAACCAGTTCAAATCTGCAACACAAGTTCAGTGCACATAAACTGATTTTGAAATGGCTGGAAGTGGCTTAAGATAAACTTACGTGGATTGTAGTGCCAGACTTAACCTATTTTAGGTTAAATCAATTTATTGAGCTTCTGTCCCTGATCCCCTCCAGATTCAAGTCAACTCACAGTCCCCTAGCATCCCAGGATGCTTTGTACCACCCCCACAAACCCTCCTTCTCAGGGTGAGCATGCTAGCCGTGACCCAAGCTGTCTGCTCCAACTGAGCAGGGAAGCATGCCTGGCTTCTGGCCTGGCTTCTGGCCTGGGTCACTGAAGGCAAATGACTGCATTTCTATAATCAAAAGTGAATGCCTGTTCACTTGCCTATCAATTCAGTCTACACAGCTTAGACTAATCTGCAGAGATTGAATCAATTCAGACTTGGGCTTTTTGACTTTCTGTACTTAGTTGAGGCATAACATATATCAGCGTACAAGCCAACATGTGGTGCATCTACACCCTATGGTCTAAGTGATTGGCAGTGCCTAACATGAACTTCTTCAAAATGGTCCTTGAGAGTGACTTATAAGTGTAGTTGCCCATACATATCAGTACAACTTATTTCCATAAATTGTATTTTTATGTTGATATAAAAGAACAAACATGAGGGAACTTGAATGTAGACATGATTGTTATTTGTACTAAGAACTCCTTACAACACTCTAGCCTTAAAACTGCAGTAAATTCCATTCACTTTAAAGTCAGGGTGGTGTATAAAGGTCCTCATCTAAATAAGAATTGGTTCTAAACAGTGCAAGATAAAGAAAAAGGTTAGAACACCTGCATTAGTAGGCATTGCAAGATTTGTGTTATGAATGTGAAGTAATGAGATGGCATATAGACTATTGAGCAAAAGATGAACCAACAGAGTTCTCTGTAAATCAGCTTTGTCGATAAACATTCAAGTTGTTGGGAAGGAAGTTAAGAAGCTATAAATACAGCTGCACTGATGAGCAATCTTAGACTAAATAACCAATACTGTCCAAGAACTACCAAGAAAACAAAAGTAAATTGTAACAGTGACTATCATTAACAAAAATAATTATGTGCATTCAATTTTAGACAATGTATATATTAAAAAATACTTAAAATCTGCAAACAAAATGGAAAATTTATTCAAATGCATCAGTCTTATATAGCAGCCTTCTTAACTTTTCATAGTGGAACACATTAAAATTTCACAATACATAGCTATAATAAAAGTGCATTTAGTAGATAAACCAGGTAGTGAGACAAACCTAACTTTCCTAATTTTCATTTAAGGTTATGGCAATCTGAATCCTAGGATCCATTTTTTCTACTGTTTCAATTCGGTAGGTTACATAATTTATTTTTTGTTCTAATCTTACACATAGAGCACTCTTATCATAAAAAGATCATCTAAATGGGGGTTAGAAGTTCTGTATCAGGATGTGTCAAAGTGTTCTAACACAATAGTGGTATGAACACAATGACCTTCTGGGTCAATTTGTTTAGTCTTTTTCTCCATGCAAAATTTGTTCTGTGGCTTTCAGACCATGTCTACCCTTGCTATGCCCAGGAGGAGAATCCTCAATCACACCTTATAGCCATGTCTCTACAATTCTCTAAGCAGGCTAAGTAGCAATGTAGAGTAACAGGTCCAGTTAGCGTACCTCTAAATCATGCAGATGCAGCTATACTGCATCTAGTTTGAGGCAGCCCAAGTAGAGAAATATGCACAAGGACACTGTTGCTAGACATGGTAAGTTTACCATGGCCTAGCAGGCACAGCACAAAATTTCACCCCAATGAAGGAATAGTCCATCTCATTATCCTGCATAGCTGTAAGCAGTTGGATTAGCTGACCCTTGAAGTTCCTTCCAGTTCAGTGATTACAACTCTGTGGTGCCTGCACTGGACTGCTGTATTTGAGTTAATGAATCTTAACAGCAACAAAAAGGTTCCAACAAGTTGGAAAAATAAGTTGAGATATAGTTTAAAGAAGAATGATAAAGACCTAGGTATATATAACTTGGGTAAGAAACCATGAAAGATGGTGGGAAGTAGGAAGCATAATAGCCTATATATAAGAAAAAATAATGAAGATAATATTTTTGATTAAACAATAAAAGTACATCTGGGAAGAACAGGATAAAATTCAAATGAGACTCAGTGCAGGTCTCTGACTTGTTGAATATTCCTCATCCCTGGTAAAGTTATTTTGGAATACAAGGAGAATACGTAGGACTATTTTAGCAGCAAAGTATAATTTGTGACTTAGTGTCTAATTTACTTTGGGTGAAGTTTCCCAAGTACACAGGGGGCATGTCTACTCAAGATGTTTACTATGGAGTTGTCTAATTAGCACCACAGTAAATAGCTCAGCATCTACACATGTGGCCCTGTTAGGCCGCAAGAAAATAAGTAACTCTACAGCAGGTTACTACTTGTAAGTACAAGTACTATCATGCTGCAGAACTTTTTTGTATGCAGCAATGAATGTGTAGATGCTGACCCAAGTGACTGGGGCATGCGGGTGCTTCAGTGCAGGGGCTGCCTTCCATCTTATCCCACATTGGAGCATCGACATGCAGCAGACAGCCCCTCTGCAGCATGTTGAGCCAGGACGAAGCAGCCCCAGGCTGGCAGGCTGCCTCCCCCAGATCCCCTGCCAGCCAGGGCTGCTCCAACCCAGCTCAACTTGCTGCAGTCCTCGGCACACATATAAACACTGTGCCTGAGAGCCATAAACTCTGGTGCATATTGCACCAGAGTTTTTTGCTGCATATTAATATGCTCATGAAGTTGCACCCAAGATAGCCAAAGGTCCTTCACACCACCTAAATTCCATGATTAGGAGTCTACTCAAAAATAAGACTGAATGTGCAGTCAGATCAAATTACCTTTTTATCAAAATAATTAAGTTAAAATAATTAAAAATATTTAACAACATTTTTTAAAGCTACCCTTTTCCTTTCAACTGAAATTTAGCAGAAACTAACTACTTTGGAAGATGACTACTTTTTAATATATTAACAGTTCATTTTTTTTTAAATCTCAATTTTCGTTACAGTTCATGCTGATTTACTGAGAAGAGTTGGCTGCTACCTGCTGGTAGCAGCATTTAATAGAATACTCTCTCTCCTCTCTGCAGATCTGTAGTAGTATCCTTTCTTATACAGAAAACCTCAAGTATTTATTCTTTTGGCTCAGAGCAGCTCTCCTTTCTTTCAGTGTCACATAAAGACTGATGCACTACCAAAGTCTTAAATGTGAAGCACAGAAAACATGCTCCACAAATAAGTAGCCACACCACATTCAATATATTAAGCCTTGTAAAAATAAATACAATAAAGAGAGGCCATATGGAACTCCATCTTGCTCTATACCTAGGGGCATCAGCAAACAGCTTTCAGAACACTTTTGTCTAGCTGAATGTTTTTGCCTTTTAAAAGGTGTAACATTATAATAAGAGGCAATTCCACAAATATTTCCTCATTTACTATTTCCTGTACTGCAGTTTAAGAAACAAAATAAAACAAAGCAAAAAAACCCACAAAACAAAACCCAGAACCCAGACTGACATACACATATACCCAAACATTATTAATGTCCAAATGACTGAGCAGAAAGGCTTTCTTTTGTAATGTCTGTTATTTAAGGTCAGAAGGTCTGCTGTTATTGCTTAGTCTGATCTCTGTATAACATGGGACTGATAACATCACCCAACATTTTCTGCACAGAGCTTGTAACTTTAAGCTGAGCTACACGTCATTTAGAAAGGAAACAAATTCTGATTTAATAGGGGTTTTATGGCCTGTTAAAAAGTTAGACTATTTCTAGTCTGAATGTTTCTAGCTTCTATTCTGATGACTATGACTCAAGATATTTTTTTGATAAGTTAAGGAATCTACTATTGGAAATCTCATTCCTATGAAGATACTTACATATAATGATCAAGCCAAGTGATGCTCTTCCTTTCAATCAATTAAATTTCTTTAGCTCATTAAGTTTCTTATTTAATTTGGCTTCTGCCTTAAATCAGTGTGATAGTACTTTCTTGAAAGCCTGCATGCATATACAGCACAGCCCCAGGGTGGAGATAGCCCAGCCAGCCCCAAGGCTGTGCTGTTTCACTCCAACGCTCAGTACCCCACTAGACTATGTAGTCCTCCTCACCCCTGAACCCACCAGCCTCTCCCTTCCAACTTACTTCTGGCTGCCCATACAAACACTTGCCTCCAGCAGAACCCAACTCAGGTTTAGGTGGCTCAAAGTAAGCTACCTAACCTGAGTCAGTCATTTAAATTCTTGTTCACCCCTGAATGTGCATACAACGTACCTCCATTGCAGTAAAATCAAAGCACCTTTGTTAGCAAAATGAAGTTAAAAGAAAGTAAAAATAATGAAAAATATAAATTACACCACAAATCACAGGTTTGCCACATCCCGTTTTCCTAAGTGTGGATAAGATAGGGTAAGACATAAATTTAAGGGCCTCGTTGCACAGTAATTTGGGGTGCCTCCTGAAGCTGTTAACACTTGTGTCTGCATGTTACCATCTGAAACTAGTTTTAAGCACTTTTTAAGTGCCTTAAAGTGACTCCACTTCAGCGCAGGTTTTTTTCTGATCCATGTTAGCCACTTGGTGATACATTTTAGGCTACAACTTAGTGTAAACACCCCATCTTCCCCCCACCCCCACTGGCCAGATCAAGCCCATTGGCCCCCCTGCACTCCCCAGCACCCTTGATCCCCGCTTACTCACCCCTCCTGCCACTTCTTTGTGACTGCCTGCATTGTGCCCCAGGGAAGCAGACAGGGAAGGGTTACACTGCCCAGCTGTTGCTGCCACTGCTGCTATCTGGGCCAGGCTCAGCCCACAGAAGACCAGCAGCCCAGCAGCATAGTGGAGGGGGCTGGGCAGGTAGGTTAATCCTTCCCTGTGGGTTCCTCTGAGACAGACAGCATAGGCTGCTATAAGTGGAGGAGAGCAGGGGGAAAGCCCAAGGGGCAGAGGGGAAGCCTGGAATGAGAGGGGGAGGATTCTTACCTTTCAGTCCTCCAACCCCCTGCTGGCCTGAACATATGACTGCTCCAAGCTAGAGCTAGCACTAAGATTGATCAATGTTTAAGCAGCTCACAGCGTAACAATGCCCTAAGTCTAAACAGCAACAACAACAAGAACAACAATTAGGCATGGTATTTCAGCAATAGTTTCATGATCTTAGATAGAATCATAGAGATATAGGGTTGGAAGTAACCTCCAGAGGTCCAATCCCCAAGGCTAAGGCAAAATTACCCCTATCCAAACCCTACTCTACAAATCCAGAGTCTAACTTATTAGCAAAATTATACAGTGGAGCCTTAAAACAACCACAAGACATAACACTCTAGCCTGTCACAGGTAAATCAGGAGGAAGCGCAGCAGCCAAGCTTGATATCGCAAGCTTGTTAAAAAATGCTTGAGATCCAAGGAAGACCACGCCCCCCCCCCCCCCCACTCTACAACAAAGGCACACAAAATTCCCCACAGTCACTACCATTGTGAGTAGGGGGTAAAATTCCTTCCTGATCCCAACGTGGTGATTAATCTGAGGGGCAAGATCCTCTATCCAAGAACCACTGAGTGTAAGTCCCAGAAAGAGCATTGGCATAGGAAGGAAATCCACTTGCTGCTGTCACTGTCCCTTCAATTCGTGCCCTACTTCAGCTGGAGCTGCAAGGAGCAGCTTCATGGTGAGGTGGACTTAGCCAGGGATAGCAGCAGAGGAAGGTGGGTTCCTTCTCTCTACACCTGTTCCCAGGATGGCAGAGGACACCTGGGAGGACTGCAGGTGCCCACCCAATCTGAACCCAATTCCCTGCACAGGCTGGCACGAGTGGCTCTGGAGATTCCCACCTGAGTTAGAGGCATCAGCAGGTGGAGGATGAGGGGCAGGGGAGGGAGGTGCTATTAAGCATGGAGTGAAAGAAAGTTCATGACAAGGTTGGGGGGAATTCTTACCTGCTTTTGGAACCCAGCTTTTGGATAGTGTGGTTCAAAAGGGGCATGCAACCATGCCACTGTTGGCTATAAAGGACCAACTCTTGGGATCATCATAAATTCTAGTTTATTGGACAGGATGTGAGGTTACCAGTAAAATCATAAATACTAACTGAGTTATGAGGGCTAATGGTCACCTTAGCTCATGCACACACGCACACACAGGGTGCCACTGAGGGTTACGCTTCACTGCCTTTTATCCCTTTCTGGAAGACTTGTGTGATCCCCCAGCATCGTTTTGACTGCCCAGTCCGGAGGTCACTGTCCCACATGGGTATTGAGTAGTGCCTGAGAGCTGTTAGTCACAGGGGTCTCACCTGCCAGTACCTGAAGTTTTGGAAGTCAGTTTGTGATTTTGCATAATTAACAATACCATTGTTAAGGGCTGTAAGAATAGTCAATAGTGTGGGTGCTCAGTCCCAGGAATCAGTTCCTTGGCTTCATTAGCCTGAAATGGCTTGTAGAGTTTTGTAATGGTAAATTCCTCTGGTGAGGCGATTGTCATTTAATTACCTATTGATCATCATACGTACTCGCATTCACTCAAGGGACCAGCCTAATATAGAAGATTTTATCACTTTACAATTATAATTTTAATGCCGTTTTTAATAATGGTCCAGGGTGTAATTTCATTCTACAGGAAGTACATTCCTTAAGGTTTTAAAAATATAAAATATAAATTACAAAATGCCATGGTAAAGATGAGACAGATGAAATATAAAAAGGCACTGTGAGAAATATATAAAAATACAATGTGAAGTAGTGAAGATCAAAGGCTTCTGGAGACAGTAAGTGAGTTAGGTTAGCACCAGGCTATATTTACAATCTTGGAAGTGAATATTTTGGTTCTTTTTTTTTCTTTAGTGACACTCATCTTAATTGATATGTAGATATAGTTTCTAGGTTTCTCCTATAAAAAGCCACTTCAGATTCCTGACTTGCTGGGAGCCTTGCCATACCCATGCAACGACTGTGCTAGGTCTCAGCCAATACTCAGAAGGAAAAGAAATGCACAAAATGGGGGGTGCTGGCAAGAAGGGCTTCTTGTTACACCACTGCCTCCCCTCTTGATGTGTCCCTGCATATAAGTCCTTTGCAGTGTTACTGTTTACCAGGGTACTCTCTCTCATCCTTGTTCCTACACTAATGGCCTTGTATTTGAATGTTAAACGGCATTCTATTCAAATCGGAGCACCTGCCAAATAACCTGATTTCATCTGTTATAACTGACCTGTCCCTGTCTTTACTATTCCATCAAGTTTTGTGTCATCCACTAATTTTGCCTGTCATTTGTTTATATTTTCTTCCAAATCATTGTAAATAATACTCAATAGCACTGGTCTAAGAACAGATTATTGCAGGAGCTCACTGGAAACATATTCCTATCAGAGAATGATTTAAAACTAGGTAACTAATTTTTAATCCATTCAATGTGGATTATTTTATTTTAAAATCAGGATGTCATGCAGGCTTGAGTCAAAAAACTTAGAGATGCCTAAGTATATTATGTTATCAGTTACCTTTCCCAACTAAACCTGAAATATGATCAAAAACATATATTTGTTTGACAGGACTGATTTTCCATGAAACCACATTGCATCAATTATACTTTATAGAGTCTGGGTTCCTTCCTCCAGCTTTTATGAACCAGATCCTTGTGCAGTTCAATTTACATAGTCTAATACATGTTCAAGGGTGAACATGGTCTGGACTACTTTCTTGCTGATTGTGCTTTCCATGCCACCCCCTTTTCCTCAATTTAATTTCTCTTACCCTAGATCCTGAAAAGTTTGAGTACTTTAATTTTTTTTCCTTCTACTCAGTCCTCCCATGACCATAGTATTTGACATAGTCTATATCTTTAAAATGGAGAAATATAACAGTAAACCTACCTCTGGCAAATGGCAAGATTTATTTGAACTTGCATTATGATTTAATCTAAAATTCACAAAGAAAAATATGGAACCCTGTGATGCAATTTTTACTAAGTCACTTTCTGAATAGGCTTGCCCTTAAAGACCTTAACATGGAAAAATCTGACTTTTTTAAATTAAGGAATCAGCATAGTTATTCAAGTACAAAGACATTGGATTTGAAAAATACATGTGACAGTTTTTCTGCAGATTAATGAATATAATCAAGAAGAACAAATTAAATGAAGAGGACTTCCAGAGAGAGTAAATTCACTTAACAATCTGGAGAGGGTAATTTATATCTAAATATATCTGTGCTGAGAATACGCCTCCATGAGCCCACAGCAATTCTCATACCCCATGAGAAAGAAAAATATTTTCCATTTCTCCCTTATTTAGATCTGTTTGTCTTTTGGCTATTCTGTAACGAGTAAACAGACCAATAAAAAAATTAAGGGAAAGGAGTTCTTTAAAGCAGCCAAAGTGACATGTTTTCCCCTTCAGCCTTATGAACCAATTCATCATTGGCTGAGGAATAAGTATTCTCAATCACACTTAATGGTATTCTATGATAGAGAAGGTATAGTTTTTCTGTCCAAAACAAAACCTAACCATAGGTGACCCAAGGCTTATACACACCTACATATATACATGCTTATACACATCCACCATTTTTACTCAAATATAAAATGCAGTGACCTTCCTCCCAAATCAACAAGGGAAAAATCCCATCATAATTGCATACCAAGTGGAGGGGGCGGGGGGGGGCAAGCAGCTACTGGGCTCTGACTCTGGCCCTAAACCCAGATCGGGGCCAGAGTCAGACCCACAGCAGCCTGTTGCCCCACCCTGTCTCCACTTCCTCATGGCAACTTCTTTCTCATGGCCACCCCCTTTCTTCCACCTTCCTTTCAGGAACAGCTTGGCTCTAACTTGGGCTGAGGCCTCTGCCAGGCACAGAGTACATGGAAATGACTTCCTCTGGCCAATCAGCAGTGCTGAAACTACTGTACTTCTTGCCCAGCCAATCAGCAGCACTGACACTGCTGTACGACCAGATATGGACTGAACTTCCATGCGGTATGCTCCAGGATGGAGCAGCCCAAGGAGCATCTCACTGTGGGGAGGGGAGGAAGGGTCAGATACTGGGGAGAAGAGGGAGGACAGCAAGAGATTGGAAGTGGAAGGCAGAGGCTATGGGGACCTGGGGATGGGGGATGCAGGTGGTGAGGGGATGGGAAAGCCATAGGGATAAAGTGGGTGTGGCAGAGGGAAAGGGGACCACCTGACCTCTTCCCTCCCCGCCAGCAACTGCCTTCCCTGCTGTAAACCCTCCCATATTTAAATTCTGTACCTGAAAATTGTATTATTTTTCCTTATATAGAAATATTGGGGGTCATCCTATATTCAAGTTCTTCTTCTATTTGAGTAAATGTTGTATGTATGTATGTGTGTGTGTGTGTGTGTGTGTGTGTGTGTGTGTGTGTGTGTGTGGGGATATGGGGTGTGGATGTGTGTGGCTAATATATAGTACAGTGGCAAAGAAAGTTCTAACTGCTCTCTGGCCAAATAGTATTTTTTTTTTCTCATTCAAAGAGAATTATGGGAGAACTGTCTATGCATGTAAGTTGTCCCAGAATGAGCCAACTTCCTTTTTAATACAGAAGTCTTATATTGCCACTGGGCTGTTGTCACTCATCTGGGAGGGAAAATGCTCTCTTGTGAAATTAACTTCTAAAGTGCTTGATAATACCCTGTTGTGGAATGGGAAAATTTATTAAATCTCTTTAAGTTCCATAGAACAGAAAAACAGTTGTCCTCCCATACCTGGTTAAAAATAAAATAATAATTTCCATAGACCCTAATGGAAGCTATATGGTCAAGCAATTATCTAAGCATGTTGAAGTTGAATCTTTTGAGCCTCCTTACTTAGTTATACATCTAAAACACAGTAGCATCAGGGAAGCAGAGCTCCCAATTATACCAGAGCTACAGAAGAATGTTATATTCTACTTTGACATACACTTTGCCTATAAAATTGGTAGATTATTTGGAGTCATTATGATTGAAGATATCTGAAACAGAAAATTCTCTTAGTTTGTAGATTAAAAGATATTCATGAACAAAGGAAAATGTAGTTATAATTTATAAATTCTTCAAATATGATTTAGTGAACATGAACTTGCTTCTGCACCTCAGGTAATACCCATCAACTTTAAAATCTACAGTACACACTTAAGATTGGTCTTTGGAAATAGTTACAAATATGTATTGTATGTTTATGATGCTGTGTAATGGTTAAGGTTGAACTACAAAGAACTAACTGTATTTCAAAACATTTATATTTAGATATTCATAATTGAATTGGGTGCAATCTGCACTTAAATATAGATCTTCAAACTGTATTTAAATGGCAGTTTAACCTATGATATAATTTACTATTATAGTCTCCTTAAAGAAGCTGACACAGTTTTCAAAAGTTCGCCTAATTTCTGTTTGTCATCTAGGAAAGGCCTTAAGCTCCACCAAAAGAAAGCAATGTAGGGGTGTGCGAAGCAGGCCCTATTCAATTTGGATTCAGATTTGACCCAAATTAGACACAGTGATTCCATTAGTTGATTCAGATCACTGTCCCTAATTTGATTTGGCCAAATCTAAATCTGAAGATTTGATGCTCATTCAGACATAGACACAGCTTTAAATGTTTCTTCTATATACCTCAAGGTACCAGATGCAGCTCATGAACACTGCAATGCTGGGGCGGTTGGAGCATCCCACAGGAGTGGGGGGGGGCAGGGCTCCATGTGCTTGGCGGTGAACCAGGAAGTGAACTGAAACTACTTCCGGGCGACTTCCAGGTCCGCTGGGGAGCATGCGCCCCCCCCCCGTACCTCCCCTGGCTTGGCAATCAGCCTTGAGGGGACACCAGGTGCCCCCCCAGACCCAGGAGGCACATACACATATCCAGATTAACAGAGCACATCTGAGCCAGCCGGGTCAATCAGCATATACAAGCTGACATCTAGGGCTGTGCAAAATTTCTATGGGTGTTTCGTTTTGAAGTTGTTTCAATGCATTTCAAGTTCAAAACAGCAAAATCAAAATGAAACGAAAGGCTTCAAAACAGCTTTGAAATGAGGGCACTCGAAACATTTCAAAAGTTTCAAAATGTTTTAAGTTTTGAAGCCAGGCTTGCTTGCAGCTAAACAGAAACTAAGGAGAGGGAGGGGGAAAGGACTGTTCTGATTTTGACATGTGCAGCTGGCCAGTGACTGTGATCCTTCCCTGAGGTCCCCTCCAATCCCAGTACTCTGGGGGAGGGACGGAAAAACAGTATAAATAGCATTGTTTGAACTGAGCATTTTCTGTACCTTGGGATCAGCTTACTGAGCCACGTCTTCCAGCAGCTCAGCAGCAGCATCACCTACGCACCTATCTCCCTGAAACCCCTGCACCTATCTCCATGAAACTTGACAGGCTTTGAGGCCTCAGCAGGGGCAAGCATGCTTGCTGTTTTCACCCCCTGCACCTTCACACTTACATGAGGTTTGCTCTGAACAGTTTGAAGTGCAGTTTCCCAGAAACTCCTGCATCTATCTCCTTGAAACTTGACAGATTTTGTGATCTCAGAAGGGGCTACCATTTTTTCATTCAAATCAGGAAAGAAATAACAAAGTTATAAGCATTTTTGTACTTCCCCATTATAGCCTATGAGCGAAACAAAACGCATCAAAGCAGCGCTGAAACGGTTTTGACAAAATGAAACAGAACAGTGCTTCAAAACAGTGAAATGAAACACTATCCCTTGGAAATGGTGAAACAGAAGTCGAAACAAAACGGTGCTGTTTCGAACAGCCCACTGACACCTTCATATGCCACGGACTCAGCAGAGAACTTAGTTCAGAAGGGCAACAATAAAATGCAGTCAGACACATGCACACAGGTTAACAGAGCATGTCTGAGTGGGCAGGGTTACTCAGCATTTCTAGGCTGATACCCTTATGTGCCACAGCTCAGCACTTCCCAATCTTTTGTCTCAATAGTCCTGATAGTAACTCCCTTGATGAGCAGACCACAGAATTTTGGGGCTTTACAGGGATTTTTGGCTTAGATGAAAGAAAATAAGTGTTGCTGCAGAGCAAATGGGGGTGGGGGGAGGGGAGGTTCAAGGACAAGAAAAAGTAAATGAGGTTTGGAGAGAAAGTATGGCCACAAGCTTGACCATAAAAGTTATTTGATTACCAGGTGTATGAAACTTTTGAAGATACTAGTAGTAATAGCCATACATGGAAAAAACAAACAAAAGTGTTACAGTATTACATAACTTCAATTGGGTATTTTGGGAAATCTAGCTCAAGTCTGATCAACAAAAGTCAGGTTTATAAAGTAATGCCTGGAGTAAGAGAGAAGGAGAGAGAGAGAGATACATATTAAATCAAGTCTGAGGTTTAGAAAGTGTGCTTAAACAGAAAGAGAGAGAGAGAGAGAGAGGCAGAGAGAGATGGGGTCTCACCACTCTGTGAAGCTTGAAGTGGTAGGGGTTCTAGGTGTTTGTTGAAGCTTGCAGACAAGCTGTTCAGTTTAGGATCCAGGGTGCTTGAGACAGGCAGAGCCCACAGCACAATCAGTGAAGATATTCCAGGCAGGAAAAGAAAAGGCAAAGTCTCAGTGGAACTGGTGCAGCATTTGGATCCAAGAACCAGAATAGAAACTTGATGTTGGGTAGGGTTTTTTTGTAGGGAAACAACAAAGGTTCAGGAAAGAATACTAGGCTTGTTTATGGTAAATTATGGCTCAAGGGTGTATAGCAGAGCTGTTTTGTTATGCTGGACAATAGGAGCTGATCGTTCCTGCCTATGGGCAGCTGTTACTCTGAGGGAGCTCACAATGCAAACAGGCAGATTCAGTGTTTTGGGCATCAATAAAGGAGTCATCACTAGAATTGGTCTGATAAATGCTAAGCTGGGTAGGCACAGATGTGGGTTGATTAGCATTTGGAGCAGAGATCCCCCATCATGCTATGCTCCCCTGCTTCTCTAGTCCCAGATTTCAGTGCAATCCTTGCCTTAGAATCTCTGTTCTCCACTCTGAATGCTAATGGAGGTGCCTCTTTGTCCCATCTTAAATGTAAATGAGACTAGGGGAGTTGCCACCCTGTCCAATCTTTTATGTAAATCAGACTAGGGGTGTTGCCTTACTCCTATTACCCTTGTCCAGAGGGGTTTAGGAGTGTCTCCCACTGCATCTTCATTGCCTCTTGTAAGTCCTTCCTCTGATCAGTTCTGGTTGAGGCAGAGGTGGGGGGAGTCCTTCATAAGTCAGACAAGCTAGGTACTGCGCCAGGGTTCCCCAAGAACACAGAGCTGACAGGTAACAAGCAGTTCTCCTGGTATGATTCATGTTCATACCATTTCTCCAGGAACAAAAATCACAGTTCTGGGAGGAAAATAACCCATCTCCAACATGGTAGAGATGGCTTCTGGGAGAGTTTCTCCCAGGAGAGTGAATGCTTGTACACTTCTCCACTGCTTGACTCCTCCCCAGGAGCAGAAGTTATGTGGCAGGAGAATGCTTCCTATGCCTTGCCAGGACAGGGGTTATGGTCGGGGGGGGGGGGCAGCGGGGGGTACAGAAAGCAGTTGCTGCTTGTCTCCTCCCAGTCTCAAGAGGAGTTGAACAGTGAGGAGAAGCTCACATGTCTTTCCAAGCTGAGGTCATCCCCATCTGGAGAAGGAAGAGGGGGCAGCTGCTCTCACCCCTCCCTTGCCCAATTCTTCCTGCCTACTCCCTAGACTGGAGCCCCTGGTATGAGGAACATGTGGGAGGAAAGGAAGAAGTTGCTGGGCTGTTCCTGTACTCAGCTCCCAGCCACTGGAAGGAGCAGCTGCTTCTTGCTCCCTGCTGCTGCTCAGACTGGGGTCTCTTGTCAGAGGTGTGAGGGGTGGCTTTCCTCCACTGCTCTGATCCCCACACCCAGAATGGAAGGACTGGAGCAGCTGCTGTTCTCCACACCTTCCCCAGATCAGGATCACACAGTGTTGGGACAATACAAGAAGCAGGGGAGAGGGGGCAGTTGCAGGCTGAATGCCTGTATTGCTCTGTCTCCTAGAAACATTTCTAGGGTCTACAAAAGACACTCAACACTCATCGCTACAGCGATGTAGAATTGGTAGGCACTAACCAAGATGCTGCCACTATTGCACAGTAGCAATGAGCTAATGGCCCAGGAGCCGCCAGGACTGTGCAGCATTAGAGGGTGCTATGCAATCAGGGGCATGTGTAGACACCCCCCTAGTGTAGGAATTAATGCTTTTTTGCAGCCTACACATTTGTAGTATCCACCATAGTTATGGCTTCAAGGTGCTGTGGGAACAGGACTACCATACTGAGGAAGCAGGATATAGCACTATTGCAGTTCTGTTTTTTTGAAGTTTTCAAATGTTTGTGTCACTCACTGCTATATAATCTTCAAAATGCAGGTATAGAACTGCAAAATGCCATCAACCCCCATTTCGTAAGTGAAGCCCTCCATCTGAACAAGAAGATGAAGAGTGCATCTATAACTTACTTCTCAGCAAAGCTTTAATAAAAGAGTACAAAAGAAAGAAGTTTATTTATTACTACAGGACAAGGACAGTTTAGTGGTTAAAATATAGGGGTGATAGCCAAAAAGCCTTGGGCCCAATCCCCCATTGTCCTGTACCATTTATAGTCACTTAGCATAGTGTGAATGCTACCAAAAATGCATTTTAATATCTGTGTGTCCTCGCTTTCCTTGGATATAAATGACTGTTTGAGGCAAAGGGCAATAAGGAATCGACCTTTGGATGCTAACACTTGTGTATCCAACTTCCTGTAGAGTCATGAGGAACTCAGATAGCCTGTATTCTTATTTATTCATGGATATAATACTGGTACCATCCTCATGGGGATATGTAAAAACAATCTATCTTTGGAAGAAATGTGCCACAAAAATGCAAATTATAATTTAATTAAGTTATGATGTCATGCTTCCCCCACCCAGCCTGTGGTTGTTAATCACATCAGAATAACCTGTTTCCATTCCCTTACACCTATACATTTTTATTTTACCTCCTTAATATCTGTGCCTTCAACCTTATTTTGCTGCTTCTAACTCCTTATTTTACACTTCAGAAGATAGATGTGGTTTGGAATTAATATCTCATTCCCTCCCCCCCCCCCCCTTATTTGTTTTTGCTAATTTCATAGAATTATAGAAAATTAGAGTGGGAAGGGACCTCAGGAAGTCAATTAGTTCAACCCCCTGTTCAAAGCATGACTGTTCCCAACTAGATCATCCCAGCCAAGGCTTTATCTACCTGGGTCTTAAAAAAACCCTCCAAGGGTGGAGATTCCACAACCTGTCTGGGTTGACTCTTCTAGTGTTTACTACCCTGCTAGTGAGAAAGTTCTGCCTAATAGCTACCCTAAACTTCCCTTGCTGAAACTTGAGACCATGCTCCTTGTCATGTCATCTTCCACCACTGAGCACAGTCTAGCTCCATCCTCTTTGTAACCAGCCTTCAGGTAGTTAAAGACTGCTATCAGATTTCTCCTCAGCCTTCTCTTCTGCAGACTAAATAAACCCAGTTCCCTTGGGCTCTCCTCAGAAGTCATGTGCCCCAGCCCGCTAACCATTTTTGTTGTACTCGCTGGACTCCTTCCAACTTGTTCACATCCTTTCTCTAGTGGGGGGCCCAGAACTGGACACAGTACTCCAGATGTGGCCTCACCAGGGCTGAATAGAGGGAATAACTACTTCCCCTAATCTGCTGGCAATGCTCCTGCTAATGCAGCCCAGTATGCTGTTAGCCTTCTTGGCAACAAGGGTATACTGTCGGCTCATATTCAGCTATTGTCCATTGTAACCCCCAGGTCCTTTTCAAAAAACCTGTTAAATACAGGAGTGAAAATTGTAGCTTTTTATATTAACCTTACACACTACTAATATTTACAGCGAGATTAAGGAATACATTACCACCCTGGGTGGAATTTATGTTCAGATTTAGGATTGCTCTCAATATGCAATGCAATTAAATGACTTTGTAGAAGTAGCAAAAACCTAGTGATTCTCTTCTTCAAAATTTTTGCTTCTCAGTCACTTGAAGAAATGTTCAAATTAACTCCCAGTAGGGAACAAGTATATATTTGTATATCAAAGACCTCTGACCACAGGAGGATTTAAAAAAAAATAAAAACACTTCAGAAGATCAGTAGATTGAAGTAAGAATTCACTGAAAATGAACCACTTGAGGTGTGCGGAATAGGAGCTGTCCATGTATTTATAAGATGTATTATTGTTCAGTTGTAGAACTCAAAGTGATAATTGTCTCTGGTTCACTGAACCTATTTTTCAGAAGGAGAAAATATTTGCCATGATGTTACTGAGGACATGTACAAGATCAGCAGGATCTGTAAGTGCATAGTGGAGGACCCAGGAAATAAACAGCCTAGTACAAAAAGTTCAAGATTTTGGAATCCTTCAATTTGAACCACAGAGCAATCATTTGAAGGTTCTTCCATGAAAAATCCTAATAGGAATTTCATAAACTAAAGTAGAGAGGCAACAGATAACCAGATATTTTTCAAGGCCAAAGCCGAAAGGGAGCTTTATTTTGTTGCAAATAGGCAACAAAAATAGGTGCTTAAAGAATCAATTTTTCTAGATTGCATCTTGCTACTTTAGTTTATTGTCATGGTATTTGCTGAGACCACCATTTTCATTCTGAACATGTTGCAGTTCATTGGACATCTACACTGTTGCAGGGCACCTCGGTGCCCCTGCTCCTAGAGTGGAGAAACTGCCAGGGAGCAAGTGAGCGTGCCCTGGCCTGACATGACAAGCCCAGCTGAGGCTGGCTCAGGTAATGAGTGCAGCTGCGGGTTGCTGGAGCAACCAAGCGGAGCCAGCTGCCTGTAGGGGGCAGGGCCTGGCCCTTATAAAGCTCAGGGCTGAGGCCAAGCTGGCAGTTCTCTGCCAGCAGCCTGGGAGGCAAGAGTGAGGATGTGGCAAGTACAGCTCATGATAGCCCGGAGAGGATGGGCACTAGAGTTTAGCCATGCAGCTTGCATTCGTGTTACAGCCTAGGGGCTTGTGGTTTTGCGTTGTGTTATTACACCCGGAGGCTTGGGTGAGGCTGTAGGGGATGGAGGAGGCCTCAACTATAGGGACCCCAGAGGGTGTGGGGTGCCCTAGTGCCAAGAGGGCGCATTATTGTCATAGCGCCAGGGAAGGCGCAGCTCGCACGCCAGTGCATGAGCGACTGGCAGCGAGGAGCGCGGCCAGTGGGTCGCGGGCGCAACCCGTAGGTTGCGGATGGGGACCGAGAACCCGGATTGCGTGTGGGGGAACATAGCCCCCTGTATAGCGCCAGGGAAGGCGCAGCTCGCATACCACTGCGCGAGCAGCTGGCGGCGAGAAGCGTGGCCAGTGGGCCGCGGGCGCAGCCCGTAGGTTGCGGACGGGGACCTAGACCCCGGATTGCGTGTGGGGGAGCATAGCCCCCGGCCCCAGGAAAGGGGCAGTCTTACTGAGTAGCCCAGTGTGGGCATGGCGAGCCCCAGAGAGGGGGAACGCCCTTGTGTATTATTGAGTAGCCCAGTGTGGGCGCGGCGAGCCCCCAGAGAGGGGGAATGCCCTTGTGTATTATTGAGTAGCCTAGTGTGGGCACACGGGCATAGCGAGCCCGGCCGCAGGCTAGTGCAGCAATACCCCTCAGACCAAGGCAGGGCGCTGCGGTTGCCCCTGAGAAGACAGGGAGTAGCAGCGCAGGGAGCCAGAGTCAGGGAGGGTATCCGTGCGGTTGGCCCATAGGACCGGAGGCCCGCTAGAGAGTCCCTGAGCGGAACCACACTGGCAGGGGAGGCCCACAGTGGGCTAAATGAGAGTCCCAGCCAGAGACTGGACATAGACAGACCGGACAACGTCCATTACATCTGTGAGGCTTGGGGCATAGTATCAGGGGAGGTAGGAGCCACGCATAGCCCATAAGGCTAGGGCGCTTGGGTAGCGCCCATTGTGCGGGGAGACCCACGAGGGGTCCAGGAGCTGACAGGCCTGAGGAAACACAAGGCACCCTCCCTATTATATATTCCATCAAGACGTGGCGGGCGAGAATGGAGGGTGCCCTCGGGCCGGAGTAGCACGGTGAGAGGGCCTCAAGGAGATCACGGCCTTCCGCGAGGACCCCGCCGTGACATACACCTAGGGGCCAGGTATAGATATTACACTTACACGGGTATAAGTGATCAGAAGCCAGTCTATACCTGTAACAGAACCAAAGTTCGGCACACAAAACTGTTCTATACCCATAAGCAAACAGAAGCTTGGCACACACCAACTTATTAAAAAATGGCAGAACCCAATCTAAGATTTGACCCCTCCCCTCCACCAAAGGGCAAATGTGTGTTTTGTTTAATACTATCTAGACTATACCACTTACAGATCAGTTCCACTTCAGGCTTTTTAAAATATTTGTACCTATACATGTCTTCTTTAACTCCAAAGTTGATAAGTAGACTTAATTTTTTTTTAAATCAATTTTTTTTGGCAAAGTAAGTGTCTTCTATTTTGCTCTATTTTTGTAGATTTTTTTTTAAATTTTTGAAAAAAATTAAACGAAATTTCAGTTTCAAGAAATTCATTTTTTAAATTAGATTCAACTTGATTTGGATTTAAACCAACCATTTTTTAATTCAATTTTTAGATGTTCTGAGGGTTTTTTCTACTGCCTTTTTGGCTTTAAAAGAAAATGGGGAGAAAATACAAAAACAAACAACAGTAAGAAAAACAACCTAAGTGAACACACAACAATATTTCATTTAAAACTGATTCTATGTGAAATGTTTCATTCCAAATAGTTTCTTTATAAAAAAATCAGAAAATTGTGAAAAATATGGCTTTTGCTCACATTTTAATCATCATGAAAACTTGTTTTTGTTAGTAAAACCATTATGAATAATTTAATAATTTTAAATTGAATAATTTAATAATTTTAATAACTTATGGCCTGAAATCTCCGTAGCACTAATCATATGTATATCAACATGAATTGTTTGATCATAACCCATAACCTAGTACACTGTGCATCTTTGATACCTCAAGATTAAATTACTGATTTTTTTTAATCCTCTTTAAATTAAATCCTTAAACCATTTGGGAATCGAAACTTCTGCAGTATTAACCTCTAGAAATATTAAACCTCTAACTTGTTATAGCTATCCACCAAGAGAACTTATTCCTCTGAAATCTGTATTGACTTGCCTATTGGTTTCTAGAAGTAGCTTAAAGTGTTGATTGTGGTCTATTGGGATGGCATTCCATGTGGTAGTACTTTGGAATTTGTTCCATCAGAAATAAGATTTGTTAATTTTTCAGATATGCTACACCTTTGTCTACCTCCACATCTGTGGAGGTAAAGGATTTTAGGATGTGGACTGAAGAAACCAGAAATGGGACAGTTAATTTTGATTGGCCCACTTATGATTAAGAAGCAAAAAAGTGTAGTTTTGTGTTTATGATTATTGTAATGTCTATTGTATCTTGCTTTTATGTATCAGAGATACTTAACATAAATTTAAATAAAATAAACAAATGTTGTGCAGTATTTTCCATGCTTGGCAACTTATGACTCAGAAGACTTATCTGAACAACAATGTTTTAAATTAAATAAAATAATTAAATGTATCCAAATATTTAATTAAGTCAGTGAAAGCCCTATTGCTATTATTTTTAATAGAGAGATGTATTTAATGGAGAGAAGTTAGAGATAAACAAGCTTATAGGATGATGATCATATACATTGTGCAGGGGCTTACACTGTATTGCTCCAGCATTTCTAGTGCTGTGTCAAGAATATTTTTAAAATCCGTTTATTTTCTCAAATTTCCAATTGCAAAACCAACCATGCCTTTTTACAGATAACACTGGGGGCTCATGATCTCACTCAGATATCAATGAAAGTTTTGTTTGAGTTAGGACTATAGGATTTAATCCTAAACATAGGCCAAAATGTTTTTGTCTCTGCTTGCCCATTGAGAAGGAAAATGGGAAGTAATACCAACTGCTAAGAATTTATGGATGGCACACCTGTTACCTTTTGATTGGACTTGTGATTAGGAGTGATATTAATTGATCAATGAGACTATTCTAGTCACAACTAGAAAGCTTTATTAGGATACATAATAGCAAAGATTTATTGGTACTAATAAAGACAATGCTTATTCAGCCTTGAATTCAGGAAGAACAGGTCTGCTGGCCATGTGTCTCTGCTTTCCTGGAGACTCTCACTTCTGGTCTTTGGGGCGGGGGTTTCTGCAGCTTTGACTCAGGTTCCCTGAAAATAGCCAAACCTGACATCTATGCTTTCCCTGTAATTTGGTTATGCCTTGGATAGCATATGTTTGATGCAAGTTAGAGTGCTGCTTGTCACCCATAGCTCATGCTGCACAGGGTTATGTATGGCTACACACCCTTGCATTTTAATGCCGTGAGTCATCAATGTCAACTTACTCCATAATTGTACATGGTATAAAGAATTTGCATTATGTATCCATTTTTCTTACATTTCTTGATATTTACCTATCAACAATGTTTGTTCTCTCTGTGTGGCTATGGATGAGCTGACACTTCTGAGGACAGTAAAGTAGTGAGTTATACTGTACTTATACAATCTGAAAAAATATATATGTGCTAATGGTTATAACAAAACAACCTGGGAAAGACTCTTGATTCCATAACTTTTGCCCCCCTGCAGTTGTAGGGAAAAATTGGAAAAAGCCTTAAGTGTTCTGTTACTAGTATACTCAGAAAAGAAAATTTTAATGAAGGATAGGTTATATGAATGTAGGCAGTGGTGTGCATGTTTAAATAAGCTGGTGAGAAACTTAGAAGGTAATACTAGCATAACAACAGATAAGGGCCATTCAGCATATGCAGCATCCTTTGCTTTTCAGAGCACATTTGACAAGGTTCCAAATCAAATTAATGTCTAAACAGAGATTTGCAAAAAGAGGTAAAATACAGTACTGGGTAGAAAATTAGCTTAAGAACAGAAGATACCAGGGAATGGGGAGATGAGAGACTGACCAACATCAAAATTGACTGCTCATGCCTGCACCCTACCAGGTTTCTAAAATTAAATGTTCCCCTACCTAGTCACCTGCAAGAGTAGATCTAAAAGAGTCTTCTCAGAGCACTCCTCCTGTATCAAGCCTTGGATCAGAGACTAGTCTGAAAGGTTGAGGTGGCAAAGAGAGATAAAGAAGAGAATTTTACTCAGTAACTCAGTGAATAGAGCATTCATCTAAAATGTAGAGAAGTCCTTTCTCCAATATATTTTTAACTAGTGAATTACTGAAAAAGCTTCAACAGGAGAAACAGAAGGTGGAAACAGATGTCATCTTTTGTTGCCTCTGTGCTGCCATAATTTTTTTTATGACAGCAGAAAAGCCAAGAAAACATATCCATACTGTTTGTTGCACCACAGATAGTGGCCACAAGAAAGGTGATATATATTTTTGTTGATATTTAATGGTGAACATGTATATCTGCTTTGTGGCACAAGAGCACAGGAGGCAGCCCAGAGCTGCCTGCTATCTCCAGTCACCCTGGGAAAGTGCTCTGGGGGCATGAGGGGCCTGGACCTGTGAACCAGGAATTCCCTGGCAGGATGAGGCCCCTCAAGCACTAGAAGCACTTGCCCAACTTTCCCTGCTTACTGAGATGTGCCTCTCAAATTTTCAGGGCATGTTTGGTGAGTGGGAAACTCAGGGTTTCTTTACTTACCAAGATGCATCCCTGGGATTTCTGGGGTGTGCCCCAGTAATCAGGGAAAGTTGGCTTCCCCCACTTACCAAAAAATGCCCTGGAGATCTTGGGGATGTGTCTTAGTATGCAGGAACACTTTTTCCATGTACCAAGGTATGCCCTGGAGATCCCAGGGCCCTGTCTTGGTAAGTGGGGAAACCACAACTTTCCAGACTTATTGAGATGCACCCCAAAGATCACAGGGACATGCAGGCCCTCCAAGAGCTTGAGGGGCCTGTTCCTGCCTGGGAGTTTCAGGGTTGCACAGGACCAGGACCCTCAAGTCCTGGGAAAACACGTTGCACTTTGTCCCAGCATCGATGGACAAAATGTGTTCTACCCAGTGAAGCAGATCAGCTGTTCCAGGGCACAACCCAGCACAGATGATCTGCTTCATTTGACAATGTTTATTCTACCCTTAAAGAATGCTTCATAGTTTGATTCTTAGGATACACACCTAAGATGTAGGCTTGCAAACAGATGTTGCCTGTGTGCTGCCATTAAGAAAAAATGGTGTAAAAAAAATCTGAGCGAATGGATATCCTTAGAGTCATAGATGTTAGTATTGAAAGGGACCTCAATAGATCATCGAGTCCAACCCCCTGCATAGGCAGGAAAGAGTGCTGGGTTTAGATGACCCCAGCCAGATGCCTATCTAACCTCCTCTTGAAGACCCCCAGGGTAGGGGAGAGCACCACCTCCCTTGAGAGCCCATTCCAGACCTTGGCCACTCGAACTGTGAAGAAGTTCTTCCTAATGTCCAGTCTAAATCTGCTCTCTGCTAGCTTACGGCCATTATTTCATGTAACCCCCAGGGGTGCCTTGGTGAGTAAAACCTCACCAATTCCCTTCTGTGCCCCCATGATGAACTTATAGGCAGCCACAAGGTTGCCTCTCAACCTTCTCTTGTGGAGGCTGAAGAGGTCCAGGTGCTATAGTCTCTCCTCATAGGGCTTGGCCTGCAAGCCCTTAACCATATGAGTGGCCCTTTTCTGGACCGTCTCCAGGTTATCCACATCCCTCTTGAAGTGCGGCGCCCAAAATTGCATGCAGTATTCCAACTGCGGTCTGACCAGCGCCCGATAGAGAGGAATTATCACCTCCTTGATTCTGTTCGTCATGCATCTGCTGATGCACGATAAAGTGCCATTAGCTTTTCTGATGACTTCGTCACACTGATGACTCATGTTCATCTTGGAGTCCACTAGGACTCCAAGATCCCTTTCCGCTTCCATGCCACCAAGCAGGTAGGTCATTTCCTAGGCAGTAGGTATGCTGGACATTTTTCCTCCCTAGGTGCAGCACTTTGCATTTCTCCTTGTTGAATTGCATTCTGCTGTTTTCTGCCCATATGTCCAACCTGTCCAGGTCTGCTTGTAGTTGTTCCCTGCCCTCCGGTGTGTCCACTTCTCCCCACAGTTTTGTGTCATCTGCGATCTTGGACAGAGTACACTTCACTCCCTCGTCCAAGTCGCTGATGAAGACATTGAAGAGTATCAGTCCAAGGACCGAGCCCTGCGGGAACCCACTGCCCGCACCCTTCCAGGTTGATACCGACCCATCCACTACGACTCTCTGGGTACGACCCTCTAGCCAATTCACCACCCACCAGACTGTGTAGTCATCCAAGTCACAGCCTCTTAACTTGTTCACCAGTATGGGGTGGGATACCGTATCGAAGGCCTTCCTGAAGTCTAAGTAAACAACATCAACCCCTACTCCTGCGTCCAGGTGTTTTGTAACCTGGTCATAAAAAGAGACTAGATTAGTCAGGCATGATCTACCTGCTACGAACCTGTGCTGGTTTCCCCTCAGCATAATTTGTCCTGCTGGGCTCTTGCAAATGTGAGCCTTGATAATTTTTTCAAAGACTTTGCCAAGGATGGAGGTGAGACTGACTGGCCTATAGTTGCCTGGGTCCTCCTCCTTCCCCTTCTTGAAAATGGGGACCACATTGGCCCTTTTCCAGTCCTTCGGGACCTGGCCCATGCACTATGAGTGTTCAAATATTCCCGCCAGTGGCTGTGCAGTGACATCAGCCAGTGCCTTCAGTACCCTCAGATGGAGCTCATCTGGGCCTTCCAACTTAAATGCATCCAGTTCCTCCAAGTGCCTCTGCACCATCTCAGGGTCTACTCTTGGTAGTCTGGCACCTTGTTCCTTGTCATGCCACAAATTGTCCAAAATGGTGACTAGGATGATTCCTAGTAGTTTGTGCCACCTTTCATGGTGGATATACATTTTCTTATGGTCCTGCACTGCTGGTGTTCTCCAGCTGCCATGGATAGGTGCTTTTATGGGTTTGGGGCCTTGTCTTGCAGGACAATGGCCCCGGTGCCTGGGCCCAGCCTGGACCATGCATCTGTAAGCACAGACTGGAAAGCCCTTGGGCTTTCTTGCTCTTCATCTGTGGATGCAAGCTCCGAGTTGGGGCCAGGCATCCAGTGTCTTTGTCCTGAAGGATTAGGGAAGCTGCTTCTCTGCTCTGAGCTTGCTGACATACAACCTATGCCTGATCCTGAAAGACAGTGGTCCCAGGTAATGTCTGTCTCCACCCATCTATCAGATCAGCTATACCACAACACATCCCAGTACAGCTGATCCCAAAAAGACAACATGTGTTTCTAGCCCAGAAGAATGGGGTTCAAAGTTTATCTCCAAATCAGAGTTGGTATTTTAAAAACATATATACCTGAGAAGTATCCTAAACACTGGGGTGGAAGTCTCTACCAAGTCCCCTCTCAGCCTTCTCTTTTTCAGGCGGAAGAGCCCCAGATCCCTCAGCCTTTCCTCGTATGGCTTGCCATGCAAGTGTCTGATCATACGAGTGGCCCTTCTCTGGACTCCCTCAAGGTTTACCGCATCCTTGTTAAAGTGTGGCACACAGAACTGGACTCAATACTCCAGCTGCAGCTTCACCAATACTGAGTAGAGTGGTAGAATCACTTTGTAGGTTTTGCTGGAGATGCATCAATTGGTATATGCAAGGTATTATTAGCCCTGTTGTCTACAGCATTGCACTGCCAGCTCATATTCATGTTCATACTGTGGCCTATTGTTACCCCCAGGTCCCTTTCATTCATAGTGCTGGTCAAGTTGGCGTTGCCAAGCCTGTAGGTATGCAAGGGATTGTTTGTCCTCAGGTGGAGCACTTTATATTTCTCAGCCTTGAACTTCATCTGGTTCTGGTCCACCCAACTTGCAAGCCTGTCTAGGTCCACCTGTATCTGCAGCCAATCTTCAAGAGTGACCACACTTCCCCATAATTTGGTGTTATCCACAAACTTGGCCAGTGAGCTCTTCACCCCCACATCCAAAACATTGATGAAGATGTTGAATAGCACTGGACCAAGCATCGACCCCTGTGGGACACTACTGGCCACTTCCTGGCAAGAAGACACAGATCCATTCATTATAACTCTCTATGACCTACCCTGCAGACACTTTTCTACTCACCTGACTGTCTCACAGTTAAGCCCACAGTCTTCCAATTTTCTCATGAGAATATTGCGGGAGACCAAATCAAAAGCTTTTTGGAAGTCAAGGTATGTAATGTCAACCTCCTGTCTCTTATCCAGGTAGTGAGTCACCTGATTGTAAAAGAAGATAAGATTAGTAAGACAAGACCTGCCCGTGATGAAGCCATGCTGGCTGTCATTCAGAATCCTACCTTTTGTAAGTCTATCACACATAGACTCCCTAATGAGTTTTTCCAGTGTTTTCTCTGGGATAAAAGTTAGGCTAATTGGCCTATACTTACCCAGGTCCTCTCTCCTCCCCTTCTTGAAGATGGGCACAACATTGGCCCTCTTCTAGTCCTTGGAGACCTCCCTGGAGTGCCATGAGTTTTGGAAGAGCTTCACCAGGGGTTCTGCGATGACTTCAGTCAGCTCCTTCAGCACTCCCAGATGAAGTTCATCCAGTCCTACTGACTTGTATACATCCAGTTTCTTTAACTGATCACACATCAGTTCTATGGTAATAGTAGGAAGGTAGTCATTTGAACCTTGTTCATTCTGTATCCTAGATGGCATGATTTTCCCCTTGGCCCGGTGAAAGACCAAAGGAAAATAGTCATTCAGGAGTTCAGCTTTCTCCTAAGTACTGGTGACTAGTTGCCCTAAGTTGTTAAGCAATGGCCTCACACTCCCATTAGTTTTCCTCCCATTCCCTACATGCCTAAAGAAGGACTTCTTGTTGTCCTTGATTCCCGTTGCTAAATTTAGTTCAGTTGCTGCCTTAGCTTTTCTAATCTGATCTCTACAAGTGCAGGCCATTGCTATATAGTCCTCCTTGGTGGCTGTTCCTAGCTTTCACTGACTGTATGCCTCTTTCTTCTTTCTTAAGAGGACCCTGATTTCCCTGTTTAGTCAAGAGGGCTTCCCAGCCCTTTTGCTACATTTCCTCCACATGAGAATGGACCTCCTTTGTGCTTCAAGGATCATGTCCTTTAGGAACAACCACTCTTCATGCACCCCTTTCACCTTCAGTCCCTGGTCCCTCAGCACATTCCCTACTAGTGACCTGAGCTTATTGAAGTTTGCATATTTGAAGTCCAAAACTTCAAGCCTGCTATCCAATTTGTCTGCCTAGTGATGGACTGTGAACTTAATGGTTTCATGGTTGCTATTGCCCAGGCTGCCTTCTATGTTTAAGTCAGTCACCAGGTCATCTCCTTTGGCCAGGACCAGGTTTAGAAGAGCGTTACCTCTGGTTGGCCTGTGCACCTCCTGAATCAGAAAAAGCTGTTTGATGCAGGTCAAGACGGCATGCAATCGATTCCTAGCCCACCTCCCCCCCACAGCTTGACCCAGAGGGTTTCAAGCCATTCATCTTTGGAGCCAATGTCGGTCTCCAAGAAGGTGTACTGCTCCTTCACATAGAAGGCTATACCTCTGCCTTTTTTCCCCTACTCGGTCCCTTCTATGCAGGGTGTGGCCCTTTATGGCTATGCTCCAATCGTATGAGGAGTCCCACCAGATCTCCATAATCCCTACTAGATTGAAATGACCATTGGAGAGCAGGAGGGCTAGTTCCTCCTGCTCGTTCCCCATGCTCCTGGCACTAGTGTACAGGCAACTGAGTCTTCCTACTGAGGCCCTTGACTTTGTCACACTGAAGGAGAACTAATCCCTGAGCTCCTGTGAGATTGGCCCTCCTGGTGTCCCTATCTATGGAGCTTCCTTGTATGTTGGTCCCCGGGCATGGTCTAGTCAGTATTTCCCCATCCCCCAGCAATCTTAGTTTAAAGCTGTATCAAAAAGATCGGCCATCCTGGCCAAAAACAAGGACTTACCTCACTGTGTGAGGTGGATGCCGACTCTTCCCAGGAGTCATCTCTCCCTGAAGTGTACACTGTCGTCTAGGAAACTGATTTAAGGCACTTTAGCCTGATTTAAGGTAAATTAAGGGTGCATGTCTACACATGTGCACCCTTAATGCACCTTAAAAATGGTGATTTTAGGCTATTTGCACCTAAATTTGATACCCAAAAAAGCAGGTATCAAATTTAGGTGAAAATAGTTAAAGTGTATTAACGCACATGTAGATGCATTAAGATGCATTAACGCTGTTTATGGACTCATGTGGGACTAACTTTAGTCCCATATCAATCCATGCACATGACATTAATGCACATGTAGATTTGAGTCTAAAGCACCTTAATGTGCATTAAACTAATGCGCATTAAATTTAGGCATGCCTGAATGCACATGTAAACACACCCAAAGTCTTCTTGTCTCTTGTACTAGAAAGCTTGTACTATATCTCTCCCAACCATACAGTTGATGCAATAACAGATTTCATCACCACCCTCCCCTAAAAAATTGCTTCTCATATATTTCCTGAATCATCATGGCTACAATCACATCCCAAGCCCTACTCCTCTTTGTTCTAGTGGAAGTTTTGAATGGATTTGTCCTGTGTAAGTGTTTGCCTGAGTCAAGAAAGGCAGGAGAATGCCTTGCCAAGACTATTCATGGAAATACTTTGAGAGTCACTACCAGTTCCTCCAAATGTTCTGTTGAACTAGCTGTGACTACTACTGAAAAGCTAGCTGTATTCAAGGAGGCAAGTAGCTGAACTTCATAGACTTTATTCATTTATTCAGAGATATGAATAAAACTTACTAAAGTAGGAAGGATTTTGGACTTGTATTTTTGTCTTTTTGCTTGGCTTTTGTTGTAGGATTAATATTTTTTTCATCTCTTGCATTTCTTCCTAGGAGCCAGAATCAGGACTGGTCTGCCCTGGTCTTGAGGGAGATAAATCTTCCAGTCCATCATGTAACCCAGCCAGTGTCTTTTTGCCATCCTTCAGACACAAATTGTAAAAGGCTTCCTGAGAGGCCCAGGAAAAAGATTAATAGATTTACCTTTAGATTGGATGGGTGAAGGTAGCCTAGCTGTGCTTCACAATGTATCTCAGAAATAGAAGAGGCTGCACCTATGGACGTAGCACCCGCATAGCTGTCAGGGAGCCTCATCAGACAGGCCTGCATGGGGCAACTATCTAGGCAGTCACACCTGCTTTGAGTCACTAGGTAAGAAACTGCCATAGTTTAGGAACTGTAAGCATCCTAATTGGATGCTAGAGCACCACAATGCATTTAAGCTGAGCTGTGGCCTCAAGTTTCCAGTCCAATCAACATTTCTGACTTAGTATGTTGTAGCAAGTCTCTTCACTCTTGTGCTTTCTGGTTTTCCTGGTTCCTGACCCTGACTTTCAGCTTTTCCTTGTACTTCATCTTCAGATTTCCCTACAGATCTGTGTTCTTGTTCTTGACACCCAGCTTGGCTGTGTGTTCAGACTTTGACTTGTGAATTTCCCTTCAAACTTGATAGCTTCTGACTTTCCGGATCCTGAACCTGGCAGTGTTGTGGATGCTGAACCAGGATTTTCCTCTGGGACTTGGTAATTTGGCTCCAGGATTCTGTCCTAGCCCCTGGCATTCCAGCCACCCTTCAGCAGCCAGATCATTAGGCCAGCCACCTATGATCCAGTTCATAATGATACCTATACCAACTTCATAAGGTGTGTTGTGTTGAAAGAAGTAATGAAGATGGTAGTTATGCAAACTTTCAAACTTCAAACCATTTATTTGTTCCAGTGGGAGTAAGATACCTAAGTATTTTTAATGATCTGGGCCAGAGTATCTGAATGCATTTCTGTAATGGGGCCCCTGCTCCCCATTAAGAGCTCCAGGGGACAGCTAGTCTGGACTGCCTGGAGGCAAGGGCTGTGTATCACAATAAAGGCAGAAGAGACCCTGTGTTGCAAGCATGCCATGTTGCAAGCATATCTTTTGTACCTTTTGCTTTTGTGTTACCCCGGGTTAGGAGGTAACCCTGACAGGGGAGCTTGCATTCGGCAACCTTGGTGTTTGGAAGTGGATACTTATGCTTTGACTTATGCTTGCCCCAGAGAATCAGGATAGCTGAAAGGGGTGGATTGGAGGCCACTGGGGTGCAAACGTGGCGCACAGTCTTGGGGCCAGAACCCTGTGGTATTGTGTGTGAGCAGCAGCCCAAACACATTGCAACAGGGATGACTGTGGCATGTCAGAGGACTGGGTATTTCCCTGTAAGACCAAGGGGGGGTATAAACTGTGCCTGCAAAGGGGGCATACCTGTGAGTTGAGTGGCCCAGACCCCACAGAGGACTAAGCTAGAGCTGGGGACCAAGAACTTAGGGTCCTAGTGTGGTTGACCCTGGGCCACAGGACCTAGACAGAGTATAAGTAAACTGAAATCCAGAAGTAAACTGAAATCCCTGAGTTAAGACAGGATCCCCCCAAACCCTGCATCTGCCTCCTGGGCAACCTCTCTACAAACCTATAACATCAAGTTGTAGCAGATGAGTTAACTGTAAGGGGGCAGAACCCAGAGAGCCTGGAAGTGAGGGTGAGGAGGTTAGAGACTGGTGGCAAGCTGGGCCAGGAACCTTTGCAGCATCAGCCCAGAACTGTCAATGTTACAATGTCATTGATAGATTGGGGCTTCAGTGTACAGTTAATAGGAGTAGAAATAACTCTTTGAATATCATAAAAAAGATTAATATCAATCCAACTTCTATAACTAGTTATTGGCAGGCACAGAAAATAATTTTTAACATTAATCATTGAGTCTACTGCTATTCAGACAATTAACATATGAATATATTACGGGAAACTAGTTCTTTGTGTTTCTTTGGGGGTATGCAACCATCCTCTGAGGTCAAGCCAGGAATGGATTTTTAAATTTCACAATCAATGTTGGGAGGTAAAGACTTTATATGCAGGGATAATGGGTTTTCTTTCTTAAAACATTAACATGATTGTTTTTTGTCTCTTTCACTTATATTTAATGGGCTAGAGTCTTAGCTGCTGTAAATCAGCCTGGCTACACTGACTTCAGTTTTTCTTTGTCAGTACACACCAGCTGAGAATCTCACTGAACATGCTGTTGAATGTAATAGTAACAAGCTAAGAAGCAGTTAGCCTTTTTGTGTGTGACTTCAAGGCATATGCACTTCACAGTATACTTGAAAAAGACCAGAATCTCAGCTGTATATCAGCATAGCTCCATTAATGTTAATGGAGCTTTGCCAATTTATTCTGAGAATCTGGCTCTGTATTGATTGATGCATAGAATTGGAATTTTTCAAAATTAGAGTTGAACCACTGACTGTGATTTAGGTACCTATTCTGTATAATATCGGGTGTTTTTGTTTTATTTTGTTTTAATACTGGGGGTCATCTTTATTCTTTAGTGAGCACAAGGTAAAAATCACCAGGGATAAACAAACTTGAGGGGTTTTTTAATTTCCTGCTGTGATTTTTCTTTGCAGCCTGCCTAGGGACTGCACAAATTTCATGGTCTATCTTGAGCATTCACTCCCTCTTCTCTCCCATCTAGCCCATTTTGATATGCCAGCAAACCATGCTGAAGCAGCTCTTCACTCACCACTTCCTATGAGAAAGGAAGAGACATTTCAAATCTAGCCTCAGAGAGATCCCTCTCGAACTACTATTGATGCTATCTCTAACCAAGCCAGTTCCCTAGGTCTCACTGGCAGCACATCAAGGACTAAACAGGAGGTAAAATATTAGCAACAGCCCAAAATGGGGAAGAGAAACAAATGAAAAGGAGGAGGAAACTGAGCAGAGACTCTCAGGAATGCATTTAAAAACATAAAATGAAAAGATGGACTCAAAGAATAGAAGAGGGACAAAGGTAACATACTGAAAAAAGCGTACATTTTTACTAATCTTTAGGAAATATTTCAAATTAAATGGCTATGTCATCATTATTTTTTGAATGGTTAGAACTGATAAAAGGAGGAAAATGGATAAATTTAATTAAGGTAAGAAAAGTGCAAATGGTCAAGAGCACATAGTGTTTCATTGTATTGAATAGGTTCCGCTTTTTCTGATTAACCACAAAGCAGTCTAACACCCTAAAAAAACAACCTTTGGGACTCAACCTATAACTTTTTCATATTTCTCTGTCTTTTAAAAGCATATTTTACTATACATCTCTTCCTGAAGAAAGAGCCTAGGAAATGTAAATAGATGGTGGGTGATAAATTTCTGACATCTTGATTTTTAACTAAGATTCTTGGGCTATTTATGGGTTTTATCTTGTAGGTTATCTGAGGCAATCTATTTTAAGTATAGTAAAGAATTCTATACATACACTTTAATGCATACGATGTCCCTGCTATGCAGTTAACAAAAGCTGATCCTCAGTGTGCTGCATCAATACTCTTAGGAAGGTCACCCTCAGAGTGTCAGCCAAGTTCCTCTCAGCATGAAAAGCAATTCATTGATCCACTGCCTGATAGATTTTCTTTTTACTCAGCTGACTCCTACTTACTCAACAAACCATGGCTTTATTAAGGAAATTCAATAACTGTTGTTCCCTTTCATGGTAGTGCACATCTGTTTGGAAGGCCACAGTATTGCTGCACAAAGACATTATGGTTGAGTCCAGATGTGTGTGGCCATGTGGTATGTGGAGCTGCAGATCTATCAGGTGCTCTCCTCACCTGGATTTTTTTGGACCCTGGGAGATCTTGGGGGTCAACCCCCCACCTCCCCTGCCAAAAAGTAGGGCGGCGCACATGGGGGCAGCATGCACCACCCAAAAGCAGAGCCTGGCCAGCTGGAGCCACACTCCAGATGCTGGCTAGGCTCTGAGTGGCAGGAGCACCAAGGCAGCAGCTTCCCCAGCTGCCAGGACTCCGGGTAAGGCTGCTGGGCCCAGCACTGTTGCTAGACCCAGCCTCACCTACCCACTTGGAGTAACCTGCCGCTTACCAGAGGGAATGTGGCACAGGCATTCTCTGTTAATACGGAGCCGTGGCACAAGGTATGCCTAGTGAGACAAACATCCATGCTCATGTGGGTGCGGCATAAGTGGTACTGGTGGGTACTCACTGATTCACCTCTGACTATTCCCCTGCCCCCTTCCTCCCCCTAATATTTCCCCATTCCACATCAGGATGGGACAAGATCCCTTGAAAGGTTCTCATGAAAATTTGACAGAGACCTCCATCCCAGAATAGCTGGTAGCTCAGTGTTTAGAGTATTCACCTAGAACGTGGAGCTTGGATCCAAGCCCTGCTTTACTGCTTGTCCCAAGACAGTACCTGTTCTGAGGAAGGGCCCTTTTTTACTGAAAAATGAAAAGAAGAGATCAAGATGGATCTAATATAGTACAGATTTATTTTCTTTAATAAATGTGGTAAATTTTCATAGAACTGGAAAAATATTACCTTCCCAGCTCTAATTTCTTGGTTTCTGTATTGCAACATTAGGAGAGATTTCCTATTTAAATGACAGTTGTGCCATTCTAATGATGCATATTTGAGAAGGGAACTAATATGCAGTTCTCTCTCTCTCTCTCTCTCTCCCTTCCCCACGCGTTCTTTCCTCCATTCCCACTTATCAAGGGAGATAGCAAACATTACCAGTGGGGGGGTAGGGGGGGAGGGTTGTTTTTTTTTAATTTTGGCTCCCATTTGTGTTTCTTTTTAAATTCATAAGAAGACCATTAAAATCATCTGCTTTCTAAAGAACATGATCTGTCTAAGGGACTAAAGGACCTGATTTGTGCCTTTCTTATCTAGAGAGTTAGACTTGTGCAAAGATCTTCCAATTGAATCATCTAGCATAGACTTGCCTTCACTTCACAATAAGGACCTTTTTTAGCTAATCCAATTGCAGGAATAGGGCCTTAGTGATTTTATTTTATTTTTCCATCTTTCCTTATTGTCACAGTGTTGCCTTTTTTTTTTTTTTTTGTCTCATTACAGACTTATTTCAGGCCAAGTAAACTAATATGTAAAAGGCAAAACAAAACCTATTTTCCCTTTTCTGTATAGGTCAGTGATTCTCAATCAGGGTGTTTCAGCACTTTGGGGTACAATGAAGTCTTTTTAAGGTGCCACACAATGTTATCCCTGTTAGGTGTACAAACATGATTCAGAAGATAAAACCAGAGTTTTCAAAGAGAAATACATAGTGTGAAAATTTTTGTGCCCTGTTGTAGTCTTTCTTAGTTCTTTGCAACAGAAAAATTACTCTAGTTTTTGTTTGTTTGGGAGGTTTTTTGGGGAGGGGGGTTGGGCGGGGGGGGGGCCTGTATTAAAAAAAAAAAAGAGTGAAAACTAATAGTTGATATTTTCCAAGGGGTGTCTAGTCTACTGAGAAGAGTCTCAAGTCTAAAAAGGTTGATATCTACTAATTTAGGTAATGTTCATGCTGCAGCTGTATCAGGTAAATCCTATGACACCGGCGGGCTTCTTCCAGTGCATGCCAAAAAACCTAAATTTCAACTAATATAAATTTGCATAAAATGAAATCCCATAAGCCATAACTGATAGACCAAAGAGGATTGGTTTGGTGCCAGTGGTTACCTGACATTGCTGAGTCCTCATAATATTAACACAATAATGAGACTTCAGCCAGTAATGTTGTTTCCAAGCACATACTAAGTACCAGTTGAGCATACAGTACATGGTGTGTTCAAATTTCCCAGGTGCAATCACTTATTATTTACAGTGAATTGCATTCTTCCATAATAGCATTAACATAAGGAAGTTTGTTTTGCTGTACTCGGATTTCATAAAATAACTTCAGGGATGACTTCCTTATTTTCATTAAAACAAGTAGGCTTTTGTGTGTTTCAGTGCTAATGAAGTAGCTTGCACAACAGTAGAAAGTTATTTACACCCAGGTATAAATTTCTGTTTTGTTAAAAATGTCCTATGATTTTTAATATTTGCCATACAATAAATGATCTAAGACAGAATTTCTATACCAAAGTATGTGAGGCCGTCAGAGACATTTAAAGAAAAAAATTATACTGTTGCCTTTGGCAAATGGTCAGGATGAATTATGTGAGTTAATAGAGAATTCAGGGCAGCAAAAGATATGTCTGATGGTTTCAGACAGGAGTGGGTGTCAAGGATGTCATAAAGATTCAAATAAAGATCTCAAGGCTTGGGGGATCATGGTTAAATGGTTAAAGCATGAAACTAGTGGCTAGAACTCCTATTTACTATTCTGCCTTTTACATGCTACATGCCTTGAGAAAAATCAGAAAATGAGTTAGGGTATTTGTTTGTTTGTTTTGGTTTTTGTTTTTTGTTTTTTTTTAACAAGAGACAAAAGAGTTTTTTGTGATTATCCTTTAGTGGACCAACTATGTAAATGTAAGAGATTTGACAAGCTTTCAGGCCACAAAGCAGCCTTCTTCAGGTCTGAGAAAGAAGTAGATGCAGGCTAAGATAAACTATAAAAAAAGAATAAAACATTGTTGTGTTTAACTCCATTAATAAATGAGAGTTGTCACTTAGGGAATTGAAAATGGCTGTGAAGGAGGAGCAAAGTGAAGTGATAAGCATTAGCTTCAAAGCAAGGGAAATGCAGCTCTTCACTGGCAGGGTGGGGGGAGCGGGGGACACCCCCTATACCTGAAAACCAGAGTTATTTATTTATTTTTAGTTCTCAGTAGTTTATGACTGAAAATATCAACATAAAACTGCATATCTTCTTTTCTGTTCTCAGTAAAAATTCACGATTTTTTTTCAAGTTTTTGTTTTTCCAACAAAAATGAAAAAAACCCTCAAAATAGGCTACAAAAAAGTTAATTTGCTCAAAAGGTGGTGGGGAGAGAAATCTGTCAGATTTAAATCTAGTAATTAAATTCTATTGGAAATATTTTGATCAGCCTCAGTTCCTGGCTCCTCCCGCCATCAAAAATAAGGGGTTTTGAATATCTAGGGTTTCTAAGATGTGCAGGTGAAACTGGTCATAGGTGGCACATAAGTGCTGTGGGGGGGGCTGCATAACTCTGTGCTGCTGCTGCCAGGCATTGGGTCTGGCAGGGCTCCAGCCCTATGACCTGCTGCTGGTGCAGAAGTTGCACTGCTGCCACCCCTACTGCCGCCAGACCCTGGCTCCAGCCTGGCTCCAGCCCTGTGACCTGCTGTCAGCATAGAAATCTTGGGTGGGGGGCACATGCCTCCTTGTGTCTTCTCTGATGTGTCACCAATGAGATTGGGCCTCCAGGTATGTCTCACCAGAGATTTTTATGCAAGTGAGTACATTAACAGCAAAAGGTTCTTTTCCATCATTATATAAGTTTTTGTAGAAAACCATAGGCAATTCATGAAAGTCTATATGACACAAGAGTTGCTGATGGTACTGTATTCTACCTATGGTTTATTTTTTGTCATGGAAAAATGGATACTTCATTCCTTTCTCAAAATAGAAGCCTCAATGGGGTGTCTGTACTTACCTTTAAGTAACTCATCCCTTCTCTCCATTACCAAAGAGTCCCTATGTCTATGAGTTTAAGTGTGGAAGACTTGCCATCCTGGCTTGAACCAAAGAAGTAGCCTAGTTTCCTTCTTCCACAGTGGAAGGAAGCAAATGTTTTAGAGGAAGATTATAAGAAACTAAGTATGTATAAAGTGCTATATCATCTTTTGTGGGTGACTGTCCTACTGGCACTTCAGGAACAGCCTTCTGGTGGATTTGGCTTTGTATAGTCCTTCAGGAGTTCTAGATAACCTGGTGCACAGACAGCTGGACTTTCCCTCAACCCATAGATGATGACTTGGGGCTCCTCTGAAGCTTTTATTATGATGACACTCATGGGCATGCTTGGAAGAGGGAGATGACCACCAAACAGCTCAAGGGAGGTTTTGGAGCTGGAGACCACCTTACCATCAACCCAGAGAACTTGTCCCCACTTCAAAGAGTATTGGGAGAAGTAGGAAAAGCCTGGATCTAAATGACTGACATGCTCACAGAACATTCAGATGGTTGTTACTCCATTTCTTCTAGGAGATGGACCATGGCTACCACTTCTGTGCCCTGAAGAAAATGAGAGGTGCTACAAAATACATCACTTGCCTCCTGGAAAAGGATGGCACCTATACAACAGGCTTCAGTGAACTTAAAGGAAGTGTGAGGGCTTTCTACACAGGTCTCTTCTCCCAGATCCAACAGATGCTGAAGCCTGTAAGGTCCTGTGGGAGAAAGTGCCACAGGACAGCACGGGTGACAAGCACTGGCTAGAAGATCCTTTTGTTCTGGTTACTGGAAGCCCTTCACCTGATGCCTACAAACAAGTTTCCAGGCATTTATATGCTGACAGAGAAATCGTACCATGGATTCTGGGATTTTCTCAGCCTAGGCCTTGCCATGATATGGGTGGAGTCTGAAGGAGACAGGTGGTTCCTCCTGTCATGCAGGAGAGCTGTACTTACCCTGCTGGCTTAAAAAAAGGGATCCAAGCAACATGAACTGATGTCCAGTCTCACTCCCCTGCACAGACTGAGCATAGCCAAAGCCACTCACTATGGGTGCCTCTGGCCTGGTGAATACAATTCATACTGACCATGCACAATTCCAGGGTACAGCATCTTCAGCAACCTATAACCAGTCTGAAACCACCTCAAGCTCACTCACAGGGACATTCCATCATTCACCCTTCTGTCCTTTGACCAAGACAAAGTGCTTGATAGGGTGAATGGGAATTTGTCTATGGCCCCTGCTTTGTACAGTTCCTTCAGATGAACTATAACTCCACAGAGCATTTGGTCAGTTGAATCCTGATTGAGTCCATTGTCATTTTCAGGGAATACATCTTCAGGTATAAAAGGCCAAAGCTCAAATGGAGCTGCAGATACCAAGAGATGTGAAGGGTAACAAAGTTTTCTACAAGTACGTCAGCAACAGAAGGAAGATCAGGGAAAGTGTAGATCCCTTACTGAGTTAGGGAAGCAACCTAGCAAGAGATGATGCAGAAAAAGCTGAAGTATTCAATGCCTTTTTCATCTTAGTCTTCACAGGCATGGTCAACTCCCAGACTACTGCATAGTTTGGGGATGAGGCAATCAGCCAATAGAGGTAAAGGAACAAGTTATAGACTATTTAGAAAAGCTGGACATGTACAAGCCCATGGGGTGAGATGCAATGCATACAAGGGTGCTCGGCAAGTTGGCTGATGTGATTGCAAAGCTGCTGGCCATCGTCTTTGAAAAAACTCATGGCAATCAGGGGAGGCCCCAGGTGATTGGAAAAGGGAAAATATAGTGCCCATTTTTTTTAAAGGGGAAGGAGGAGGATCCAGAGAATTACAAACTGGTCAGCTTCACCTCCATTCCTGGAAAAATCATGGAGTGGATCCTTAAGGAATCCATTTTTAAGCACTTGGAGGAGAAGGTGATTAGGAGCAGTCAGCATGAATTCACCAAGGGCAAGTCATGCCTGGCCAACCTGATTTTCTTCTATGACTGGCTCTGTGGATGAATGAGAGCAGTGGACATAATATACCTTGACTTCAGCAAGGCTTTTGATGAATTTTCCTACAGCATTCTTGAAAGCAAGCTAAGGAAGTCTGGGTTGGATGAATGGACTGCAAGGCTGGACTGTTGGGCTCAGAGTAGTAATCAATCACTCAAAGTATAGTTGGCAACTGATATCAAGTGGAGTGCCCCATGGATAGGCCTGGGGCTGGTTTTGTTCAATACATCAACAACCTAGAAGATGGGATGGAGTGCACCCTCAGCAAGTTTGCAGATTACACCAAGCTAGGGGGTATAGGTGGATATGCTGGAAGGTAGGGCTAGGATTCAGAGAGACCTAGAGAAATTGGAGGATTGCACTAAAAGAAATATCACGAGGTTTAGCAAGGACAAGTGCGAAGTCCTGCATGGAGAACAGATCAATCCCATGCACTGGTACAGGCTGGGGACTGACTGGCTAAGCATCAGCTCTGCAGAAAAGGACCTGGGGGTTACCATGGACAATAAGATGAATATAAACCAACAGTGTGCTCTTTTCATGAAGAAGGCTAACAGCATACTAGACTGCAACAGTAGGAACATTGCCAGCAGATTGAGGGAAGTTGTTCTTCCCCTCTATTTGGCACTGGTTAGGCCACATCTGGAGTACTGTGCCCAGATCTGGGCCCCCCACTACAGAAATAATATGAACAAATTGGAAAGAGTCCACTGGAGGGCAACACAAATGGTTAGGGAGCTGGGGCACATGACTTCTGAGGAGAAGCTGAGGGAACTGGGCTTATTTAGTCTAGCAAAGAGAAGACTAAGAGGGTTTTAATAGCAGTTTCACCTACTTGCAGGGTGCTTACAAAGATGGAGCTAAACTTCTCAATAGTGGTAGCATATGACAGAACAAGGAGTAATAGTCTCAAGTTGTGGCAAGGGAAGTTTAAGTTAGCTATTAGGCAAAACTTTCTCACTAGCAGAGTAGCAAAGCACTGGAAGAGGCTACTCAGAGAGATTGTGGAATCTCTATCCTTGGAGGCTTTTAAGACCTGGCTAAACAAAGCCTTGGGGGGATGATCTAGTTGGGGATGGTCCTGCTTTGAGGAGTGGGTTGCACTAGATGACCTCCTGAGCTAACCTCAACTTTCTATGATTTCACCTATTTCTCCTAGCATAATCCAGAACCTAAAACTGACTTCTGTGCTTGGCACACTGATCAGCATACAGTCGTGGTCTTCAGAGAATAAGCAGTGCATAGTAAAATACTTGGAATTATTATTTTTTTTAAATCTGGAGCTTATTTTTCCCCATGTTTATCGTTGTCCTATGCTATAGTCCACTCTGTTTGAGCCCATGATTTCCAGGAGTTACCAAGCTATTTCATCACTACTGTTGGGCATTCATACTGGGTCATTAGTTTTGTTCACACTGATTTCCCACTTTATCAGAGATCATAGATGGCACTGATGGTACTGGAAAGAGTGTAAACCTATATGAATATGGATGGCTTTTGGATAGAGAATGGAGCAAACATAGATGGCAAGAAGAGTTTAAGAGGTAATCATTATTAGTGATTTGTTGTGGTTGTATGTTTTTTATTGTAGATACCTTAAGTTGGCAAAAAACAGGACAAGATGGCATGCTCTGTACCTCTGGATGGAGTGGCTGCCTTATGTGACATGATAATGGCACATGTGACAATCGTTGGTGTCTGAATAAGGGAATTATGAATAAGGAAACTCATAGTTCAAGAGTTAAACCTCTAGTGAAGATAGTTTCAGATTATGACTGAGAAACTGAAAAATCAGGCATTCTGTATTTCTAAAATATGATTTTTTTTGCCACAAGCATTTTTCTTGTATAAATTGCACAACAGGAATGTAAATTTCTGTGAAGCAGGCTTATAAAATCTAGCCCCTCACATTGTTACTTTAAAGTTATTGAGGCAGGACCTTTTGGGATTGTGTCTGTGGATCTCAAAATATCTATGAAGCTGCTAAGTAACTAAGGGGATATATTTTAAGATTGTTATGTTTTTATTTTTAGATTTTCTGAATATGAGACTACTGAAACAGAGTTGTTCTTAATTTATTCAAAACAGCATAAGCACTTGGTGATGCCAGTAGTCCCCAGAACCGTGCCCTTTTCTGGATTTTCCTAGCACTTCTAGGGAGAAATTCAATGGGGAGGAACTAGCTTCCAAATTTAAATGAAAGGAGGTAGCCTTTCTTCTGACTTGTCAACTTCAAACCAGGGCTGGTTTTACTCCAGTGACTGCTCTTAGCCTCTGGCCATGTGTAACAGGTTGCCCTCACCAGTGGCATTTTAGTGACCTATGAGGGGCACTCTTGAAGTCCCTTAATTTTTCACTTCTATCTTTCGTCTTGTATCCTGCCTTTACTCTCCTGCCCCATCTTGACGTAAATATTATTTAGATGAGACTGCCTATTGTACTTCTATGCTGGGTTCGCAGACACTACAGGCCTTGCCCCTTCCCCCTTCCCACCCCCAGCCTTCTCTAGCTAGGCCTACCAGTCTAAACCCACCAGGTAGGGTTTGACTCTGAGGCTCTAGCTCCTTAATCCTTTCTGGACCCATGGCTGTCCTTTTTGCTTTCACTATGGAGCCAGGCCTTCTGGCCCCCTTTCACCCTGTGCCTGCTGGATGCTAAATTGTTGCATCTTCTGCCTCCTCAGGCTTGGCCCTTTCTTATAACTTGGGCTACTAGCCAAGACCCCCTCACTGGGACCTGGCTTCAAATTCCTGCAGCCAACTCTAGGCTACTGGCCCTATACGGCTGCACCCACTAGTGCACTAGGCCCTTTGGCCTTTTATAACTGTGCCCCAAGACACTAATGAGGGCTCCTCATTCCCTACAGCCTCGACCACAAACCACCGGTATATCCATCACAGTATAAAAAGTAAGTCCATGGGCTATAACCACACACACAAAAAAAAAAAATATTAAAGAAGGCAGTATGCCATCTCACATTTTTTTTATGGTGCTGTGCTCCTGCTTCCCACCATCTGTTATGTTCCACCTTGTGGGGCTGCCGAAGCTACTCTGGGAGTCATCAGGAGTTCCCCCTACAGCTGCTGGATGGGCAGCCAAGCATCTCCATGGAGCTCTTATGCACAAACTCCTTCCCCTTGACTGCTGCCCCTGAACTGCTGCCAAGCCCATAATTTTTATAGTTTTGGCCTGCCCCCTTCCAGTCACCTGACTAGCCAGCAAGGCTCAGCTTTTAACCCCTACCCTGCTAGCAGGCTATGCCCGGAAAGTTCTGGTCTTAAAGGGACTGGCCTGCTTTCTGGTAACAGGGCTAGGGTTCCCTGCTACACCATGCAATGATAACACACCTGATAAAGAGTCTATCAATATACAGTATCTGATATTGGGCCAATAAGCAACCTCTAGTCAGCCAGCAAATTCATCGACACTAAAACACCTGAACCAACAAAAGGAGACCTAGGTTAGGGACAGAAGTTACACATAAAATAGTTTAAGTGATCAGAAAATGGTCTAAATGTGTAACAGAATAGAAGTTCAGTGCACATAAACCACTTTCAAAATGGCCAAAACTGGTTTAAGATCAACCTGGTTGGATGTAGTATCAGATTTAACTGATTGAGCTCAAACCAGTTTACGAAAATTCTGTCCTAGATCCTAATGTTTACAACCACATACCAACTTCTTAAGACTCAATAAAATAAAAGTTATAGCACCATTGGGATTTTATTTGTTTGTTTACATGTTTGTTTGGGGTTTCTTTTCTTTTCCAGTTGTTATTAAGAGACACTTCTGTCTCAGTATTTGTTAAACTGAAGCTGATGATTTTTAGTGAGTACTTGTTTGCACATGCAAGGTGGAACCCACCAGCTCCATTCAAGAGTGGTTTCTGGAATAGTTCCTCCAATACCTACAACAGTAGTTTAAACAATTTTGCCACCTTCATGAATTGAGAGTTTTATATGCTGCTTGTATATTTTATCCTTAGGAGTCAAATATCATTAAAATGAAATAATCTTTATAGCCTTAAGTTCAGAGTGAACTTAGAGATCAACAAGAAGGACCTGAGCTGTAAAACGGAGGCACATAGATGACACATCTAAAGAAGAGAGGGACCTGAGCATATTGGTCAACCATAGGATCATTATGAAGCACAGCTATGAAAAAGGATAACAAAATCTTAAAGTATTAGGCAGGGTCTATTCACCAGATAAAATAAAGTAGTAGTATTATTATACACAGAATTGGTAAAACAATGTTAGAATACCATGTGAATTCATGTCATTAATATTAAAAATAATAATAATAATAATAACCTAACTTAAACTAGAATGGATTCAAAGAACAGGCATGATCTGGCTAAGAAAAGAGTGACCCTTAATTACAAAAGAAGATTAAAGGTCCTTGTCTGTTTAACTTAAAAAAGAGAGATTGAGAAGGGATATGTTTGTTCTTCACAAATATATTCATGGACTAAATCCTAGGGAAGGCATTAGTGATGCATGGGAGTTCATGCAGTTGCACATGCACCCCCTGAGCTTGGCAGTGCAGCCCCTACAAAAAGATACCACTGACAGTGCTGGTGGTGCCTGTGGGCTGTTGCTGCTTGCCACTGCCCCCCATTTGCTGCTGACACCACCAGAGGCATCTGCAGGTGGTCCCCAATTGCTGCTGGCTGCTGCCAACACTGCTGGTGGCATCTGTGTATGGTTGCTGAATGCTGGTTGATGCTTGCTACCCCCTGCTCCCCTGCCGCTGACAGCGCCACCATCACCTATGGGAGCTCACTGTGCACCCCCCCTCCCCCGTCCTTTGCAGGTATGCAGCATTCATGAGGGAAGGAAAACAGTGTTTTGGACTGAGAAGCAACACTGACACTGAATCAAATGGTTACAACTTGGCTATAGACGAATTTAGGTTGGAAATTTAAAGAAAGAATTTTATCTTGCTTTAATTTCCAATTAAAGGAAGGTTGGTAATTAAAGGTAGAGTGATGTTTCAGAATGGTCTTCTAAGCATAGTGTTGGAAGCAAAAAGCCTGGAATACTTTAAGGTAGAATTGGGTTATTGTATGGAAGGGAAAGTGTGATAGGACAAGAAATTCTAGTTTAGCAGTCACTGGGCATAATATGTGCAGTCATGCCTGGAGTCCTCAAGTTGAAGTACAAGTTGCAGTCAAGTTGCAGTTGTATGAAAGGTGTCTGGTAATCCCATGCCTCATGGCTTTTGCTGACTGCCATTTGGGGTCAGAAAGGAATATTCTTCCCTTCATGAATTCTACTGGTTTCTGGGAATGGGGGTAATGATCACCAGATTTAAATACAGGGAAACAAGAATAAGAAGAATGACAAACTTTAATCATAAATCAGCATGCAACCTCTGCATACCCTGTCTGACTCTAACTGACTAACAGCTGGTTAACTAAGGGATTATCTCCCAATTACCAACTTTCTCTAAATTAGGGAATATTTTTAAACTATAACTTCTATCATTATATCTCCTCTCGTAGCAGTAAATACAACAATCAATTAATACAAGATTAATTACCATCCTACAGAGGAATGGTTACTAGCACTTTACTCTGAAGTGAATCTTTACCACTCATTTTTCTATTCCCTCTTTTCTGAAGCTCTCTTAACAAGTCTCTGAGTCTATCAAGGTTTCGCTTTATTCTCAAACCCTCCTCCCTTCCCCATCTTGATAGATTTGAGTCCTTCTACTGGGATATAAGTGGCTTGCACTTTTAGCAGCTGTGCTTTTGCACATAGCACAAACTTCATTAATAGACCACAGTATTGCCATCCCCACTGTGCCAAAAATTATGAGATGAACTCTTAAAAAAATCTAAAGATTGGATTGTAAATCATGAGATACTATTTTTGAACTTGAAGTGTGTGTGTGGGAGGGGGAGGGTGTTATTTATGAAGGTGTGGGGGGCTGTGAGGTATGTGTGGGGGGGTTGGATCCCAGGGAGGGAGGGTCCCCACACACCCTGGCAGGATGCGGGGTACTATGGGTCAGGAGTGAGAGGCAGCAGCAGGGCTGGGGCAGGAGGGGGTTGTGGCTTGGGAGTGAGGAACTGACATACAGACAGCATCCAGATGGTAAGTGGAGGGGAAGGGGTAGGGAAGGGGTGGGGGGTGGCAGATTATGGCCTCCATGGTGTGGAAGGGAGTGGGGCAGAGGTTGGGGTGAATAGGGCCCTGGGGCCAGGGTGAGTTTTCCATGGGCCCTGGGGGGGGAGGTGGTGGGACATAGCTCCCTACAGCTCCGCATACTTGGAGCACAAGTGGGCTGCCCATTGTGGACTAGGGGCTCTGCAACCTGCTGCTTTTTCTCCAAGAGCTCACCTGCACAATGCCAGTGTGCTTCCTGCCATTGGGCAATGGCATCACGTGGCTCAGCTCCTGGGACAAAAGCAGCAGGGTGCAAAACCCCAGCCTACAGTGGGCAACCTGCCTCTTCCCCATGAGGGGAGCATGCCCCCCATGCCTCCCTTGGGTGTGCATGTTATGATGGGGAGCCATGCCCCCCACCACACTTTGGATGAGCTAACTGCTCCATGACCCAACCCAGCCCTGGGGGCCAATTCACCCAGTCCTGCCCCAAGCTCTCTCTCACTGTGGGGGCCTTGATCTGCCCCCCACCCATTCCCTTTCCCCCCAGCTCCTCCTTCTCCACAGACTTACCAGCTATGTGCTCTACATGCACCGAAAGGAAAATCCAGACATTTGAGGGTTTCATCCCAAAATTGTAAGTTAGTTCATTTGAGTTGGAAATTGGGAGTCTCGCGGCTGGTTTATGAGAGTTGGCATTACTGAGACCACCAAGGCTTGATTTTTTCCCCGGTCTATATGATGGTATTTGTGTCCATTGGTACATTTCTTTCCATAAGGATATGTTTGTTTCCTGTGTTCTGAAACAACTGGTTTCTTCCTAAGAAGTTTGTACAGCTTTGGGCCATCATGGCCAAGGGGGATCATCATGTGTCATAAATATTGTGTCTTCTTGTACTGCAAGCACATACATAACTAGATTCACAAGCTGCCAGACCCCAAATTGGTGTCACTTCCATAATGAATGGGAGTTTCTATACTTTAGTGTTATACTGAATGCTCGCAGTGCATCTCCCTTTCACTAGTATATTTGCTCTCGATAGTCAATTATTTTGATGTTTGTCAGATGTTTGTTGTTAAAATTTTAACTTGAGTTCCAGTGCCTAGTTGTTCCTTGTACTTCTACTGGAAAATCCAGATACTCACTGATTTTGCTTGATTCTGCCATATCTATATAAAATTCCTCCAGCATGCTCTCAGCTGTACGATTTTGAGGTTTTTGTGTTTGGGATTTGCAGCACCTGAAAAAATGGTTCCTCTTGTTGTAGAACAGTGCTTGCGGTCATGTTGTTTTCCACACTTGCTGCACCACTTATCACTCTCCTTTCCAGTGGAAAATTCCACCCAATGAGATGGCTTTTTCTGGACCCATGCTTTCATGCTGACTGCATAGACACCCCCTTTGGTGTGTTCCCTCTGCAGCCGTGGTCTTCACAGCTTCTGCTGCACTAACCATTTGGACAATTTTTTCTAGGGACAAGCCTTCTTCATGCAGCCTTTCTTGTACTGCAGTGAATGCACTACTACAGATAATTCTAGCTCTAATCAGAGACTATGTCAAGTCCCCAAAAGTACAGTTCTTACTCAGCCTCATTAATTCAGGAACATACTGATCTATACTTGGTTCTGTTGTTTGTTTGAACATAAAAAAATCTATGTATTTCAAGAGTCTCATTCTTTTTTGGTGTGCAGTAGATGTCAAGTTTTCACAGTATTACACGTAACTTCATATGTTGACCTTTTCTTAAGGCAAAGGTGTTATAAACAACCTGGGTCTGCTCCCTCTTCTGCCTCTGTGATTGCTATGTACTACTCAAATCTTTCTCTGAATGCCCTTTTTGTTCTTGCTATATTGCCTGACAACAGAAGGGCAGGTGGAGGTTGGAAAACTTCCCAAACTGTTCTTTTGGGCTGTAACTCTGCAACAAGATCACTTACAGAGGCCCTTGTCCTTTCACATGGTTGTGTTGCTCCACTTGCTCTCAGTTTCCAACTTCAATTTTTATTTCAAATAATTTCAGTGTCTTTCTCACCAGTGATGATACCATGTACTGATTACTAGGTTTAGTAAAGACAAGAATGAAAAGAACAACAAAGTTTAATTGGAGAACAGCATGCAAGACCCTGTCAGGCTCTGACTAACAGATACTCAACTGAGAGACCATTTCCCAATTACCTTCTTCCTCTAAATTAAGAAACATCTTTAAATTACAATTTCTACTACTACCTTCCTCTGAAACACTGGGACCTGGAGAAAGTTGGGTTGTTTTTTCTACTGGGATATTCTGATACTTCAGTTGGTAATTAGAAAAAAAACCAGAGGATCCTAACTAAAGGATCTTACTCTTCTTAGTCATATCAGTCAACAGATTTAGGGGCAGAAAGGATTTTTTTATCCTAAATCATACAGGCATTGATAGTGCAGATTTGATTTTCTTCTGTAACATGGGGCATGATCCTTCTCTTGGGATCTACTTCCCTGCTACTGCAATGGCAGGGCTTTGGCAGTCCTTTTTCTCTCTCCTGATTTTACCTATGGCATATTATAGAGTAGTCTGGGTATTCTGGCTTGTAGTTGTATTTGAGAGTTTAAAGTGGCAATTTTGGGAGGTCACAGAGGAAATGATTTATTGACTACACAGGATTGGATGGTGCAGGAGTCCCTTTCCAGTCCTATTTCCCTGTGTTACCACTTCATAATTTGTTATTTAAATACTAAATGTAACTAGCTGTATCCCCTTGAATTATATTGGAATGGTCCTGTAACAATATCTTGTTTGTTTGGGGAAAAAGGGGGGAGGGAGGGGGGAGAACTGGTTATTTCCAAAAAAGGATGTAATTTAGGCAAGTTGTCTTTAAATGTTCTCAGCTGTTTTGGTAAAGGTGTGATTTGACCTTCTATCAGGGATTTGGCTTGAACAGAAATATATCAGTTGCCATTGAGAATTATAATGCCCAGTTCTTGAGATTATTAATAAACTAAGCAAAGCTGCAGCCTCCCTTAATTTATTCATAGAAGTTATAAGAAATAATTGTTTATATAAATGTTTTTGTTGACTTGTTGATTAGATTATGTGAGACTACAAACTCAATTATATATATATTTATATATATAAATATATATTTATTTTATGCATTTGCTTAGTTCTTTAATTTAGCTAATAAAATACATGAAAGGGAATTCTGACTGGGTTGGATGCAGCTTCCCCAGATGTTCTGGTTCAGAGCTTGAGAGGTAAAAAAAAACAAAACACTTTACTTGCATGAGATTACTGAGTGCTCATGATCTTCATGAGAAAATTAAATGTAGCATCAGAAGGCAGGGCTTAACTTTTATGACCCTGATCCTGCATTGACCTCTGAATCTTAAGAGGACCCCAGTGAATTCAGTGATGTTACTCCAAGAGAAAAATTTCCTCATAAAATCTGGGCACGCTTAGATCTTTTCTTAACAAGAAAGTTGCATTAGCTTCGCTTAAGTTACTTTGAAAACAAATGTAGTTACATGTGGGTAACCCCTAAGAGAAGTCTCTTTTTTTAATTGATTTTTTTTTTTTAATTTAGGTTCAACTAAACCTAACAGACTTAAGTTAGGGCAAAAAAGAGTGTCCTCTTGCTCCTGATTAACTGAAGATAATATAATCCCTCTCTCTACTGCCCAGTGCAATGTTCTGTAGTAGACCAATAATTGTCAACCAGTGGAACTTGGAGGCATCACAGATAGGCAATAAGGGAAGATTTTAAGGATCTATAGGGATAGTCAACTGACCCTGTGAACTTTCCTACAATATCATGCAGCATCATACTAAGATACTGTGATTTTCCTTGGGCCCTGGCCCTGAGCATCAGCACTTCAGGTGAGCTAACTAACTTTACTGAGAAGCAAGGGTGATTAGTAGCAGCACCAAGAAATCACAATGTTGGTTCCATCCCTAAATCGGTGCATGCAGAGTTGGCAAATTGTAAGAAGACTGGGAGATGGACAGGTTATAGAGCTGTGCGTGAGGTTTAGGGAAATTGGTTGAGGGCAGTAGGTGGTGCCAGAGCAGAGATGGTCTGTGCGTGGGGCAGGAGGCTGTGGATTGTGCAGGGGGGTAGGGTTGCTGGCTCAAAAACAAAAAATAGTTGAGAACCACTGTTGTATATAAAGGCTTAAAACAAAGTGGGTCTCACTTTTTCCACTGCCTTTATATAGCTAAGTGGATGTAATAGCTAAGTGGATGTAAATTTTTATTGGTTAATGCTTTATGCTTGCTTAGCAGAGATACCTAAAACAACACAAATGACAGTGGCAAATCTCGTAAATAAGTTTAGAAAATGTAAAAAAAGCAAAAATAAAACCCTAATTAATATGTCAAATCAGATATGTTTCCACCTTGTGCAACTGTAGTGTTCAATTAAAACAGCATAACTGTGCTCAGATAGCTTCCCTAATTATTTTTTCTTTCTCTATTATTAAAGATTTGAATCTTGGATTAAAGACTGTTAGAGCAATTGATTTAAGAAAGCAAGCCCAAATGTGTTGTCTGAGGTACTTTTGCCCCCCAAAATGTTATGTTTAATCAAGCAGTATTATCAGTCTTCATCAGGTTGTTGATTACTCTAAAGACTGGCATGGCAAAGAGATCATCAAGAATTGAGTACTTGATGATATACAGATGAACCTAATCATGCAGTCTTTGTTAAACACCTTTTATCATGAGGGATCTCAGTCTCAGAAGGTCTCCTGACTTTCTTATTTTGATCCATAGTTTGAAGAGTTTAATACCTGGACTTTTCTATTTGTATGGAGTGTAAGTTTGGTCTGTCCCAGATGCATTTTTATGTTGTTATAATTGTGGTAGACAGTGATTAATGCCAATTTTCATTTTAAATCACTATTTAGAGACTAACAAAAGAATATAAATGACATTCTTGGGAAAAGAGACTTACTGATCCAAAATTGTGTATGTAACTAATTTGATTATATAATCATTTCATTATAAAAATTTGTTCTGTGAAATGGATGTTATCTAACTTTGGAGACCAGTTCTTGATTGTGTTTATCAATTAATTAGCAGACCATTTTGATACGGTGGTTGATGCCTCTATGGCTTGAAACTGCATCATTGTAGGAAGAGTTCACTGGAATTTGTCTTGCAACTTATTGATAAACTGCTGCCATTGCACTCTGACCTAGACAGGCTGCTTTTATTCAGCAAGTTTATTTGAGGACTTAGATTAAACCTCTGCTATACACGGCTTTAAAGTCATTTTCTGATGTCTTATACCCTGTATTGAAAAAGTTTGATTATTGGTACTTTAATTCCTGGCCATGCTAGTGGGTGCATCTACATTAGATGCTATGTCATCGTAGCAATGCACTACAGCAACATGGTGTTGGTGGGCAAAAGCCACGATGCCACAGCTATGTTGCCATAGCAATGCGGTCCCTCGCGTGTTGCCATGGTGACATACTGGCTAAACATAACTGTGTGCCTCCAGCGCAGTAACAGTCACTTTTGTGGTGTGCCATCATTTAGTATTTCTTAAGGGAGTACTAAATGACGGTACAGTAACAACGGCGCCATAGGGGCACATGTAGATGCACCCACTGCTTCTTGGCATGATAAGAGAGTCCAGGTCTGAAATGGTCTCCTGCTCTGCAAATACCAGAATAATTATAACTTAATTATGTTAATAATAATAATCAAGCCTCTTGTTTCCTTCCTTGATATGTTTTATAGTATAAAGCTGAGCATCCAAAAAACTGAAGCAAAGTAAAGTAATACTAGTGACAATTTCTGAAGAGTTTGGAGGTCAGTAGAAAACCTGGGAGTTTATCTTTTAATTCCCAGTGCATGAAGCTCATTCTGCCAAATCCTGATTGTTTTTATTCATCTCAACAGGAAACTGCAATGCAGCATTTTTGCCAGCATATAGTGCACACACCAATGTACTATCTTGGAAAGAGCTGGTGGATGTCTAATCACAAATGCTGTTGGCTTCCCCTAGGTCACTGGATCCAAGACAGACCTGGAATGCTACAGAATTGTCCATAGTGAAAGAAATTACTATATTTGTACAATATTGTGAATAGAACAAACTCTGCAGGATTCTTCTCTGTCCTCTTCAAGCTCAATATTAAGAGGGCTGATTTTTATAGGATCCCTTCCTCAACAGACCCTCTAGTGACTGTTTCCCTTGGGCTATCTACTCTGACATTCTGCTGTTGTGAAAGTATGAATACATGATGATTTATCATAAGGATTTTTACTGTCAGAAGGATAATATGAAGGGTAGTATGAGTATCATAAAGACAGTATGGAGCACAGTGTATTGATACTCTCCTCTCTAAAAGCATACTGATATCAGTAAGCTAGAAGGATAACATTTATAATATAATATACATGCATGGAGTTCTTTGAAGAAGACATCACAACGCAAATTTTTCCTATCATTTTCTGTACTGAAAAGGTAACGTACAGCATTCTTACTGTGAACAACACACAGAATCCTAAAAAGTAGACAGCATGTAAACCATGTTGGACTAAACTGTAATGTTTATTTCAATACCTGGGGTATAAAATATCAGACTGATATGTTGAGACATATGAAAAAATGAAGAAAGATATGTTATTTATAACACTTTAATCTTTAGAATAATGAAAACTTGTTAATGCTAATAATCTTTGTTCAGGATTTCCTAACCAAGCATTACCTCGGGTCCTTCAAACAAGACATATTTTTGGGTTTTTTTGTAAAGTTCCCACCACATTTGTTCTCAGTTTTGAGGCCAGCAATATCAGGGGGGTTGATTGTTTATCTTTTTTTCAGAATTCTGTAGAGCAGTAAATTTCTACTAATTTGTAGATTCTTATTAAGTTATTGAATATTTTTATTTAACAGCCTACCCTACACCACTAAAAATATAATATTTAAGCTCTGATTTCAAATAAGTATGAAATCAAATACAGGATTGAATTGCTTGTGTTCGTATCTGCTAGTGTGATTTATGTCTCGCCTCAGTGCATAATATATTCATGTCAGGATCAGTATAATCATCTGCTTGCACTCTTAAAATACTAAGGATAGAAAAAAGACCTTTACATCATCTCTTTCTTTCTTCTCTCAAATGATACAGTTAAGGCAATTCCCCTGCTAATAACTTCTGTCTAGATAATGTTGTGTGCACAGGGTTTTGAGCAGAAGTATGAGAAAATAAAAAGGTTAAACTGCAGTCACTAAGTTTGGTTGGAGTTTCCTAAGGAAGGGTATTTGGGAGCAACTTCTGGTTTTGCTTTGAAATAATAGAAAATTTGTTAAACAAAGACTGTTATGTGTGGGATGGCACCATTTTACCTACATTTTACCTAAAAACCAATCCCAGCTGCATGAATCTCTTAATTTGGAAATATGAGCAGTTTCCATTTGATGTAGAGAATACAAATGTCTTTGTAGAGAGGCTACAAAAACACATTCTTGTCTTATGTTTGATCTCCCTATGCGAGTACTGGAATAAACATGTGACTGCTACCCATGCACATGAATTCTATTATCTACTTCATTAATGTAAACCACCTTCTCCTCAGATAAGTTTCATGTATACATCACACCTTTTATCTAAGGAATTCAAAGTGCTTCCCAAATATTAGTTAATTATGCCACTGTGGAATTGCCTTCTGTGGTATGCAACCTATAACTAAAAACAGCCTTGTACCCAAGGACTGGAGAATTGCCAATGAAACTCCAATTTTTAAAAGGAGCTCAAGAGGGGAGTCAGGGCACTATAGGCCAGTGAGTCTAATTTTTTGTGTTTGGAAAACTGATAGAAGCAACAAGTAAAAGAAGTATTGTTCACCAGATGGAAGAACTTGACTTGCTGGAGTGAAGTCAGCATGACTTTTCTAAAGGAAGGTCATGCCTCATCAACCTATTAGAGTTCTTTATATAGAGTTGGTCCATTTCCTTGTTTACACAGTGAGCCTGTTGACATGGTATATTTGGACCTCCAAAAAGCCTTTGACAAAGTCACATATCAAAGGCTTTTAATACAATTGAGTTACTATGGGCTTAGAGAGATGGTCCACTTACGGATCAGAAATTGGCATAAGGGTAGAAAATAGAGTGTACATGTACAGAAATTGCACTTAGACCAGTCTGAATGAACATAGGGCAATCTAAACCCATAACTGTACAGAAGTTTGGCACACACAGACCAGTCAGAAATGGTGCAAGTGATCAAATATAGATGTGATGTGTGATGCATTCAGTTCAGATTGATTTAGATTTGACCAATGCATCAAACTTCTATACTGTTTCCCTGTTGATTCAAGTTAGACTGGTATTCTCCATCATCCCAGCTGCTTTTCAGCATCCCTTGCAGGGAGGCAGGTTAGCATTTGGCTCATGCTCAGCTGTTTCAGTTGAATACCCAGCGGACCCTGCCTCCAGGATGTCACAGCACCGAGCAAACACAGCCCCTCTCCTGAGCCCTACCTTCAGCCATCTGTCAGATGCAGGCAGGCAGCAGGGGGAGGCAAAGCATCTGTATCCTCTACACGAAGCCTGAGATATGGGCACCCAAGTCCCTGGGCAGTGCCCCCATAATCCCAATACCTCATCACAAAGCACCATGCTGCAGTGAGAGGGAGAGCCCAGCACCAGGACTCACTTCTATGCACACCCACCTTTCCTTCCATCCATCCACGTCCTCGAAGGCAGACCCTCACCCACCCATAGAGGCCAAGATCCCACAGGCACCACTATGGACATGGAAGGCCCCATCCCCAGCGCTACACAACATAGTCTAAGGGAGATGAGTCATCTCCATCCAGGGTGAGCAGGAGACCCAGGACGAGTTCTACAAAGTGCACCACAGCAGGGGTGTGTTCAAGTGCATTGCCCAACAGATGCAAGAATGGGGCCACAACAGGGACTGGGTGTAGTGGCAGGCCAAGATGAATTGCATGAAGATCCAATACAAGCATATACATGACACTAATAAGAACTCTGGGCCCGGGAGTCAGAGCGTGCCCTCCTATGAAGAACTGTCCCACTTCCTCACTGCAAATGGCCATTGCCACTCTGCACATGTACAGTACTACTGGGGGAGGGGAGGAGTTGCCAGCAGGGACCCCAGCAGGAGGAGGTGCAGGAAGACCTGGAAACAATGGAACAGCTGGGTGACCAGGAGCAGATCCCCAGGGGACACGGGTCATAAGGTCCACTGGTGACAGTGATTTCTGAGGTCTCCAGCGCAGGCCCCTCGGGGGGCCTTGGAGCAGGGGGAGAACAGTGTCCAGGAAGATAGGGTTGTGGGAATTTCTGCCTGGTCTGTAGGGCCAGAGGAGCCTTGGGCAGGACATCCATTGTACAGTGCCAGGACATGGGCACTCAGATACTTGAAGCTCTCTGTCCCTATCTATTCAGGGAGCACTCCTGGTCCCCAAGGTCCAAAAGGCAATTGGCCAGGGTTTCATGGACCCAGACTCTGCAACATTGTATGGGGCCAATGCCCCCAACATCAGTGGAGGGCTTTCTCTTTACAACCTTCCTCTGCTATGCATGCTCAACATACCATGCATGGTCTATGTACTGTGCCTCCTCTGCCCAGGCATCACAGAAGATTTTCCCCTAGTCTCACAGATGTTGTGGAGAATGCATACAACAATAATAAGACATGGCAGGTTCTCCTTCTTCAGCTCAAGGCATGTGCTGAGAGCCCACCAGTGCACCTTTGAGGCAGCCAAAGGTACGCTCCACAGTCATGTGGCATCTGATCAGGAAGTAGTGCTAGAGCACCCTGCATCCATAGTGTTTTGGGTGGCCTTGTCTTTGTTGACCACATGGAAGTTTGTGCTCTAGTCCAGGACAGTTGGTGAGCACAGAGTGCAGTAGGTGTCCCCACATGGGATGCCCAGCTGCTGGCTCAAGAACAGGAAGACAGGTCATATAGCGACCAACTTACAACTTATGTCCAGATGGCTGTGGATGATGTCTTACAACCTCCTTCAAGAGTCAAGCAGGGTGACAAGCAGGATATGCCACAGCTCCTGGGTCTGTACACTTGGGCACAGGCAGTGGGGTGCCATCACAGGGTGCAGGCAAGCTAGAACATGCAAGCATCTACAAGTCATGTGGAAAGGCACTCACTCTGGGGCTCTTCATGAAGCCTCAGCGTGGGTTGTGGAGGAGGGTCTATAATGACATGGCAGGGGGGTGAGGACATGCTTGTCTGTGCCTGGCAGCCAATAAGGGGGTTCCATAGTGCTCAGCTGCACTCTTCAGAAGCTACTCTTCAGTATCTGGCATCCCAGGGAGCCTGCGGGGCACACTGGGAGGTGTGCAGAAGCAACTCCCACATATGGGCCGCAACCAGCACAGGCTGCCTGCGTGCCTCCCCACCCCAGCAGTGAACATGTATACTGTTTGCTCCCAGAATAAACTAGGCTGCTTAGAGAAAAACATGCAACTTAGATCACTTCCTCCCCTGGTTTTTTGAAAGTCTGTATATAGCCAGTAGGTATAAACAGTTGCAGAATGGAAAGACATAAGCAGAGGAATCCCTCAGGAGTCTGTGATGGGATCTGTGCTGTGTTTAATATATTCATCAATGACCTGCAAGTTCAGTAGTGAGATGGCCAAATCTTCAGGTGACACAAAATTATTTAGAGTGGTAAAGACTAAGGCAGACTAAAAGGATTTTTTCCAAATTGAGTCACTGGGCAACAAAATGGTAAATAAAATTCAATAGCGATAAGTGTGAAATAGTGTATGTGGGAAAATATAACCCAAACATATACAATCATGGGCCCTAAATTAACTGTTACCTCACAGGAATGAGGTCTTAGACTCATTGTGGATGTTTTGCTTAAAACATCAGCTCAGTGTTCAGCAGCAGTCTGGAAGTCAAATAAAATGTTAGGAATTATCAAGATGGGAATTGTAAACAAAATAGAAAATATCACTTTCCCTTTATAAATCTATTGTGAAGCCACAAATTTAATAGTGTGTGCAGTTTTGGTCCCCACACAAGGAAAGGGATATAGTAGAACTAGGTACAAAGGACAAGAATGATCAGGAATATGGAAGGTCTTTCATACGAGGAAAAACTAAATAGGCAAGGACTTTTCTGCATATAAAAGAGACCCTAGAGAGTTACATGCTAGGGCTCTAAAAACATTAAACAGTGCAAAAAAAGTAAATTATAATAATTATAATTATAATTATTATTTATTGTGGGTGCATCTACATGTGATACTACATTGCTGTAGCAACGTACTACAGCGACATAATGTCTGTGGGCAAAAACCGTGATGCCAAAGCTACGTCACCATAGCAATATGCTCCCTCAGTATAGCATGTCACTATGGTCACATAGCGGCTAAACATAACATAGTATGGGCTGTTATTGCAGCATCAATTAGTACTTCTGAAAGGAAGTACTAAATGATGGTGCAGTAACAACAGTGCCATAAGGGCATGTGTAGATGCTCCTAATTTCTCACAATACTAGAACTAGGGAACATAAAAGGAAATTATTAAGTAGTAGGTTTAAAACTAACAAAAGGAAATTCTTTGTCACAGTGCGGGTGCATCTACAAGAACGGATTAATTAGTTCCTTAATGAAGTGTCGCTGTCTGTACAAGCACCGGTATTAGGGTGCAGTAGATTAATTAACTGTGCCATAACATAGTACTGTCCTCAACAGTACTATCTTAGAGTTGAGTAATTAACTCCACTGAAATGCTTATGTAGACGGTGACCAGGGCTGGCTGCAGCACGAGTGTGCAAAAGCATAGGGGCTGCTCCAACCTGGCTGTAACTGCTGCAGTCCCAGGTGCATGTGAAGATGGTGCACCAAAGAGCAGTTGACTCCAGCATGAACTGCACTGGAGTTTATTCAGCTGCACTAATTGAGCATGTAAATGTACCCAGTGTGTAATTAATTTGTGGAACTCATTGCCACAAGAAGTTATGGATCTAGTAGCTTAAACCAGTTGAAAGGAGACTGGGTCAGTTCTCAAAGGAAATGTCAATCAGTAGATATTGAACATGGCAGATAGGGGCTCAGCCTCTGAATCAGAACTTCCTAAACTTCTGAATGCTGTAAACTGCAGTGGGAGAGGAGCAGGGAGTAGCGAATTCTGGACATGCCCTGCTAATTTTTGCTCTGCGAATCCACTCTCAATACTGGCCTTGATGGACCTATGTTGGACCTAGTAAATGGCTATGTTATGTTATGTTATGTTATGTTATGTTATGTTATGTTATGTTATGTTATGTTATGTTATGTGTCCTTCCTTACACAAGGGTTTAAAAAGGTGGTATCCAATAGGGCTGTGCAAAGTTTTGGTCACTGATTCAATTTGTCGGAGATTCAGGCCAAATCTCCAAATCCAAATCAAATCAGGAGACCCTTTAATCTCTCTGAATCGGATCAGAACTCTCTGAATCAGTTCAGAGAGATTCGGAAAGATACAGCGATTCAATCATAGACACAGCTTTAAATGTTTTTTCTAAATACCTCAAGGTAGCAGGTGGCTCATGAATACTATGATGCTGGGGCTCATGGAGCATCCCACAGAAGTGGAGGGGGCTCCCCAGCATGCTCAGCAGCCTACCCAGAAGTGGACCAGAAGCACTTCCAGTCTACTTCCGGGCCCACCAGGGAGTGCGCTGGGGGCCCCCCCACGCCCCGTTGGCTTGGCGATTGGTGCCTCTGAGGTCTGGGGAGGCACACGGGGTCCTCCCACAGCTGATTGCCAAGCTGGGGGAGTGCAGGGAGGGGGGGTGGAATTACTTCTAGTCCACTTCTGGGTTCGCTGCCGAGCATACGGGGAGCCCCACCATCCCCGTGCTCTGTGAGATGTTCTATCCACCCCAGCATCATAGCATTCACAAGCTGTGCCTAGTATCTCGAGGTATGTAGAAAAAAAATTAAATCTTTGTCTATGGCCAAATTGCTGATTCTCCAAATCAGCATCAAATCTTCAGATTCAGATTTGGCCAAATCAAATTGGGGACAGTGACCCAAATCAACAAATCGAATCACTGTCCCTGATTTGGACTGAATCCAAATCAAATAGGGCGCATTTTACACACCCCCAGTATCCAAACCTGTCATGGGGAGAAGCAAACTGGAGAGACTCCCAAGCCCACGAGGGGTACCCTAGGGCCAGGAGCTGGGGGAGGAGCAAGAAAAATGAAAGTAAAAAAAGAAACATTACTTACAGCAGGACTCGAGGAAAAGCAAGGACAACGGGGGAAGCCCACGCGGATTATTAGCCGCATCTTTATTCAGCTGTGGCCGGTGGATGATGTCAGCCTCAATCACCGGCCGGTGGAAATAAGAGGGCCGGCAGTGAGAGAGGAGGGGGGCGTGTGGACGCCAAGGGAGATCCCGACCAGTGGAGTCAGCCAGGGGCGCGGGACGCCGGGAAAATCGACAGTCACCAGCCGTGAAGGACCAAACGACTCAGGCAGTGAGCTAGCACCAGGAACAGGAGTCCCAGCGACAGGCAAGGCAGGAGGCAAGTCAGGGCTGAGGTTGAGTGGAAGCAGGAAAAGTGAGAAGGCGAGCGGGGTGCTCGTTGTTTGGGGAGTGATCGTGGAGCACAAGGTCAGCCACAAAAGCAACCGTGATCCACCGGGCTGGGTATAGGGCGAGGTATAGGGGAGGTAGAGCCTCACGGAAGACCCCAAAGGAGCAGGCATCTAATGAGGGCAACTGCGCTGCACAAAGCCCCACACTGTAAGAGATTCAAAGTCGTGGCAGGCAAGAAAGGGGCAGCTTGCAGCATGTGTGAAGACCTCCCGTAAGACCACCTGCAAAGGCAAAGCGAGTCCCTGTGAACACTCAAACTAAGGAAGCCCAGAACAAGATGTTCGAGGCCTGGCGGGTGCAAACCCCTAAACTACTTTCTATCTTTTCTCTGTACATTCCATTAAATGAAACAATATATGTTTCCTAGGGGACATGGAGAAGCAATCCTAATCAGCTAGAACACACCTGTCCTTTAGCTAGTCCCATCTTAATTTAAGAGTCTTAGGAAATCTGGCAAATCTTTTCCTACAGAACTGAATAGCAGTGTTATTGTCCTGGGGACTGAAAATAAATAATATCTCAGGAGAGTTTTCCTAAAGATAAGGGCTAAATAATATCATCTTCATGTTTAATCTTGCAGTGTTCCAGCAGGAATGACTCCCCTATTACTTTGTGGTCTACACATTACAATACCCTGTTGACATGATATGGCACAGGAATATTTTCTTGTCTGTGTTAAAGAGTTGGGAAATAATGTGTTTGTTATTATCCATAAAAAGACTGTATGACCAGCTGGCATGACAAAGTATATGAAAAGACTTGGCTTTCCATCTGCAGAAGCAAGCAATTTTATACACGCTTTTTACAGTGAGCAATACATATGAATGATACAGGTTGGAAAATGCTTGAGGCTTTCATCGTCTGTGTTAAAAACAGATTCTTCACATTTCGCTTTGGTACAACCAGGTGGCTGATGATTAACTTTTGTTCAACTCCCTATCCCTGGCTCACTACTGAAACTGTTAGTCATAGGTTCCATGAACTGTTTCACAGCACTTCTTGGATAACAGACAGCTGGAGTGCAATCAAAATATACCATACAGAAGCTAATCCTATTCAAGGTATGGGTCCATGAACAAGTTACTGTAATGTAAACTGGGATGCAAACTTACAGTGCATCAGCTATTCCATAGCAACTGTCCGTGTGCATTCTTTCTTGCCAACTTTCACTGAAGGGTAAGCTATCTCATATTTTCCATTGATTCAGTTAAGCCAATGCTGAAGTCAGTATAGACAGAGAAGAATATGGACTTTATCTGAATGTCAGGTTGTAGAGGCAGCAGATGAATTCAGTTGTCCAGGATAACATCTATTTAACAAGAAGTCTGTTCCAAAGAAACTGAAAGAGAACTAGGAATGGCTTGCTCAGTTAAGGTCTCCCTTACAAAAGTCTGGAAAAAAATGTGATATCCTGAAATATGAGAAGTTTTGACTGGTGCAAAGCTACTCTTTTTCCCTACAAATGTGAGCTGGTGGAGATCAGTGCTAAGAAAATTGAAGCCTCTTCTATGTGATATTAATGATTGATGTTGTGTATCTCATGGATAAAAAATAATGACTATTTTTGTCATATCTAGTACGAGATGGGAATAACATGGAGAAAGCAATAATGAAAGTTGATGCATTGTTTTACTAGTTTATAATGAATGAGAAATGGGTAGGAGACATTGGGATCATTGGGAGGTCAACCTCTGAGTACCTGAAGACAGAAGTGGATCAAGAACACTTCCACAATTCTGCTACCAATTTTCACACTTGAATAAATCAATTTTACTTTTTTCACTTCATACTTTATGGCAACAGAGCAGCCTGTATTAACTCTTGACTCTGAATTGTGCTCCATCTTGGATAATATTTAGTAACCATAAGTGCATTCAGGATTTTAGAAAGGGGGTGTGTGACCTGTACTTCACGGGTGGCTGCAACTTGGCTCCAAGACTCCAGGCTGGCAGGAAACACCAGGGGTATTGGGCAGAGGGGAGAGACCCACCCACTGTTGCCAATCTCATTGTGGGAATTCTTACTTGTTTGGGGGACTTAAAAAAAGTCCCAAGCTGCTTCTCCCATGGTGTGGTCAACTGACACAGGGGCGTGTCCATGCCACAGCACCCCTACCCCTCCTGCTCCGCAGATCTATTCCTGCTTATATCCATGTTGAATGAAAACTGTTTATAAGTATAGAATTTCTCAAAGGAACAAGAAGGGGAAATTTTCAAATGATACAATGTAAGCCCTCATTTTCCAACGAATTAAGCATGTCTCAGCAAATATTCTCATTTACTTCAATAGGATTACTTAATGTGCATAAAGTTAAGTATGTATTTAAGTCTTCAGGATTACATGAAAACATGAGAGACCATTTCAGAACAAGACCAATGAGATATTTAGATTAACCTGTGGTTATTTCATTTTAATCCATATCACATTCTTTTAAATCATTAAATCATTTCTTCTGTCCAAATGAATTAGACTATTTTCAGTTATGTAAAATACTGACATTCACCTGTTCTTTTTCTGAAATAAAGGCAAAAAAAAAATATTTTCTGTGAGTGTCTGTTCAGTGTTGAGTATCTATGGTCAATATTTAGACAATATGTACAGTTCATTGTATATAGAAAGTCATATGAGTGAAATAATTAGTAGTTCTTTATGTAGTATTGCTATAATAGTATACTTCCCAAATTATGTACCTTTCAGTGTTGTATATGTCAAATTTTGTGTTTCTATTTTTTTTTCTGAGAAATAATATGACAAGATTCCATGATTATGAAACTACACTGGATCTGTATAAAAATAATAATTTACAATATAAAATAACAATTTACTGCAACTGTGGTTACCATGTCAGTCACATGGACACCAGTAGCCCAGCCAAGCTGTGATCTGACTGGGGCAGCAGCCCTGCAGGCCACCTTTGTAGAAAGGTGCAAAATAATCACCTCCACAGCAGCAGCTGATCGCACCACCACAACTGACATGGTGACATCCCACACTGTTCCATGCATCATGTCTGCTCTGGGTGCAGTGCTGCCTTGCTATTCTTCTGAAGCTAGGAACAGATTTTAAATGTATTCCTGTACAAGTTGTGCGTGTGTTTGTTCCAGAACACAAAAAGCCCATGATTAGCAGGTACACACATCACCTTTCTGATCAGGTTTTAGTGAGGGTTGAATGCAGTACTATTTTTCTGCCGCTGATTCAATTATGCAATCCCAGGATAACTATATAGATGTACATTGCAATGTCCTGGGATAAACTGTTACTAACTCTCATCTAGGAAACATTTTTAGGATTTATCCTGGGACAACCGGCATGGACATCTGAACAATTGCACTTTGCCTGGGGATAAAATAATTTATCCTTGGATAAGTTTGCAGGCTGATAGACACAGATGGGCATCTCAATGCCTTTCCAAACTATTTCCCCATGTAACCTGTGCCTTTTCTTTCAAACTCCATGGAAGTTACTACACTGTTTCAAATATGCCCATATATATGCCCAAACAGAAATGCTGGAGAATTAAATATTAAATATAAGAAGTAGCCAATACTTTTTGAAACATTTTAAGGTTGATGATCCAAAATACTAGACATTATAAAAGTAAATATTCTCATGAGATATAAAGGAAAAATCTCATATAAGTGGGTGAAATACGGACTTACTTCTGTTGAAATGTGAGAAATATCTTTTCCAGATAATTTCATACTCTATATACAGATTTCTTCAACCTATGCTCCATGTCAAAATGGGTCTTAATCTATTTTGTATTAATGGAAAAGCTAGGGCTGGAAAAAATCATTTTAGTTCCTGTGGAATAATGCCATTCCACTTTCTTTAAAGCTATCAAAAATAAAAGCATGGCAGGTTAAAAGCTATTCCAAACATTTTGAAGAAGACCAAACACCTCAGGAATGGTTATGCTAAAGAGACAGATGTGGGTAGGTCAATGCGTGTTTATCTCCAATGTACTCACAATAAGGTAAATGGTTCAAAGCTAACATAAACATTATAGAACTACCTTCCCTGGAAGAATGTTTTCCAAGACCCAGTAAAGTAGGCTAGATACCTTGTGCAAGATGGTCTACTGTGCCTCATGCAATACCATAGATAACTGGCCATTTATTTCTCATAGCAGGACTCAGAAATATACACTGGAAGTAAACAAAATTCTAAATACATGTTTTGACAGTTCTCCTTATACATGGAGACTTCTGGGCTGTCAGAACAGTACAGTAGTTGGGATGTGATTTGGAAGGCCTGGTTTTAGTTTCCTTTTGTGTCATGAACTTCCACTGTGACCTTTAGCCAGTCATATGGGGTTCAGACAGAAGTGCAGCTCCCCACTGTAACAGACGGCACTTTGCAGGAAGCATTCTTAGTTACAATGATCCCCCAGACCAAACAGAAGTTCACTGTTGGTTCCAGGAGGAAGGGGTATCTAGCTGCGAGCTTGAAGCTCATTTCCCGTAGCAATGGCCCCTTCTCCCTGTGAAGCTGCAAAGTTTTCAGAATGGAAGTGGATAAAGGAGGAGAGAAAGCTCATTCTAGGGGTTCCCCAACCAGTGCTGGAGGGTGGGTGAATTGGAGCCCCTCCACCTCGGGGCAGGGAAGGGGATACAATACACCCACCCCACCCTCCAGCAAGGGCTGAAAAAAACCCAGACCAAACTCCCTCCTTTCCCTTTCTCTCCTTCTATTCTGAAAACTGCTTAAGGCTGGCAGGCTTCAGATCCTTACTTAGGTGCCTAACCCACATTGGTTTCAAAGAATATTGCAGGTCAAATATCTTTAAGTACCCAAGGCCTAGTCTACTCCTTCCCAATGTGCAATGAATGTTCATAAAGTGCATTGAGATTAAAGTTGACAAATATTTGCAGTCTGTGCTCCTGGAAAACAAATTAATTATAGCATCATCTTTTTTAAACTCTGGATTTAGCCAGATCTGAACAAATATGAGATGGTGAGAATAAAATATTTTGGCCACCTTAAACACTCAGAAATTATGATGGGCAACATTATTTCCATCTATGATGTACCTGGCTGATACTCTGTTAGTTTCTTCATCAATGTAATATAATTTATATCAGGTTGATATCCTTTCAACTCTGAGATAGATGATAAGAGAAGCAGCATCAATTTATTGGAAAATACTCTCATTTCTTGGTCACCTGCTTTTGAAAGGAACAACTGTGATTTAAATTGTAGAAGTTGAAAAGAGAAAACATATTCCTTGTCCTGACTCTGCAATTGCTGAAATGTAATTCTTGAGCCTGACAGGTGATTAAAAATGCTTTATTCTGAGTTACTCAATCATAACATAGCCGCTGATCTTGCTTTTACTGCAGTGATATTCTGTTTCTCAGCCTTGACAAAAAGTTTTTTTCTCTGAAACAGGATAAACTGAATTTAACATCTATACTGTAGTTTCCTGGAAAGCTGTGGCATTTTCGAGTTTCATAAAATCTGTACCTTTTACTGTTTGACTAATGCAGAATTGTCTTGATGGGACTAAACATGTAGAAATATTTTTCAAGTCATGCCAACATTGCATTCTGAAAAGAAGATACTCTGCAATTAAGTAGTGCATTGTAGTTACCTAGGGCAAGATCCTATTCCACCTATTAGGCATGTAAGTGGACTGAGGTGCCAGTGTGACTCTTCTGCCCTGCTTGCATTCCTGAAAAAAGATAATGAGAAAGGTGGGTGAGTTCTCCTCCTCCTCACTGTTTTTTTGTGACTCAGTCTTCAGGGTAAGTGAAGGTGTTTTACAAAAGTAGATGCATTTTCAGGATGTCAACAGCATAGAATAGAATCACCCTTAGGTGTCCATTTAGACAGACAATAAGTGGAATGGAATGTGCCTCCTAATGACTATAGGTAGATAAGGTTCTGTCCTAATGACTATAACATTTATTCATTAAAGAAGACAAGGTAGAGTAGTTCCTTGTAGGGTGTGAACACTCTTTACAATTAGCACATGCAGATTAAGGGTTAATATCTTTTCTAATATGCATTGCTCAGACCTGCTTCTAGAGGGCTGGGGAAAAGGGGTGTGTTGAGGAGCTGCAAGTCTGCTCCATGACTTCTCTGCTTCCAGCTGTCTAGTTGTACTACAGGCTGGGGGGAGGGACTGTGCCACTCAGATTGCCCTCTCTGCCCCACCTCTGTTCCTCCAACCGCTGATCACCCCTCAACCCTGAATTGCCCACCCATTCTATCCATTTGCCCCAGATCACTCCCTCATCCCTGATTCATCACCATTGCTCCCCATCAGCCCCTTGATTGCCCTCCCCCCCCCCCGATTGGTCCTTCCCCCTCCTTGACACCCCACTCTCCCCCTGCTACCCAGATCACCACCCTGCCAACCTGATTGTATCCCCACCTCCTGAAGTATCCTCCTGATCACCGCCTCTGCCTCCACCAGCTCCTCTAGTCCCAGATTACTTTTTAGCACAAAAGTGGCAGTCACAGTGGCAGGGAGGGCTCCCTCTCCCTGCCTGTTCTCTCTGACTGTGCAGCAGCTTCTGATTCCCTGGCAATATTTTACAGTTACGGTGGCCAAAATCTAGAACCAACTTCCCAGGAAAATGGTCCTCGTCCCTACCTTGGGCAAATTCAAGAGGAGGTTGGATGATCACCTGTCTGGGGTCTTGTGAACCCAACATTCATTCCTGCCTGTGGCAGGGGGTCAGGCTAGATAATCTGTTCAGGTCCCTCCTGACCCTAGCTACTATGATACTATGATACTTCTGTAACCCAGGCAGTACTCCAAGAGGTACCCCCTCTCAAATTGAAGGGATCAAAGAAGGTGCACAAGCGCTTTGGGAGGTGTAGGGACTCTCCTCCCCCTATAGAGCAGAGCCAGACCACCAATGGGGACTTAACAATATATCTTTTAATGAGGGAACAATACTGGGAATATAACCAGTATAAACCAGGGGGGTATAGGGGACACTACAATGCCCCAAAGGGGCAGGATTCAGCAAAGGTTAGACACTTACAATCATAGACATATTCATCCAGTTTACAAAAGACAGGGTTCACCAAAATGTAAAATACAAACAGCAGAACAAACAATACTGGTTGGTATTACTGGAAATGCAAAAGGCACAAAATACAAAATGTCAAATGACAAGGAATATAGGGCCTAGGTACCTGGAGGGGGAGAAAGGGAGACAATACAATGGCCCCTTTCCACTGCAAAAGGAAACCCTCCTTGCTAGCTCACTCACCCCAAGTCACCAAAGTTGGGACTTAAACTCAGATCTCCCACATGGCAGGCAGAAACTCTGCTATATAGCCACCAGTACTGGTACTTGTCCAATCTGCGAGGGGTCTTGACCTTCCTGGAGCCCCGGCCTTATGTTGAGCTGCCTGGTCTCTGATTGGAGGATCTGGAAGCAGAGCTGGGAACCTCTCAGGTGGCTGCTCAGATCTTGCTGGAGCTGGGGAGCCTCTCCTGCTGCCCACAGCCTCTCATAGGGGATCCTGGAGCCCAGTGGGGAGCCTCTCCTACCAGCCACATGCCATGCTGCTGAGGACTCCAGTGCTGCCTGCAGGTCCCAGTCCTTCAGGCTCTTCTGGGGCAACTGCTTCTGCCCCACTGGCTCAGCTCTTGCCAGCTTCTTGAAGCTCCTTCCTTGTGGTCCATCACTGGTCTCTTCTCTGAGTCAGCCGTGCTGCCCCTTTTATCCCTCTCCAGGTGACCCACAGGGCCAATCAGGGGACATGGAGGGTGAGTCTCTGTGGCCTGATTGGTGAGGAAAGGTGTCAGAGCTGATTTGGATCAGTTCCTCGACACAGTGGGACTTTCTAGTACAAGGCACGGTAAGGCAGGGGAAGTCTTGGCATGGTGAAGAGTTCCGGCGTGGATAGAGTTCCCGCTGAGGAAATGCAGATTTGCATAATACGATTGGCCGACGTTAAATTATTCCCACGTGGCGGCTGGCAATTGGCTCGCTAGCCGTGTAAAAGGTTAGGGGCATTTCCGCCCTAGTTGGAGAACTCCACAATTCCCCCTGGAGTGGAACTCCGGCAGTTTGATCACCTGCCAACGACTCCCCATCGGCGAAGCCTTGCGACCTATCCTCCGTGTTGCATGCCCGAGTTAGACCCGAGCTACCCGGTCTACAAGAGCTCCTCGATTACCGATTAAAGAATAGAATTGTTGCAACTACGATTGCCTGCGCTGTAGACGACTCTACAGTGTAAGTAAAGCTACCTCTGTTTTTCCAATTGATACGTGTCTCGTCTGTGCCTAATTCTGCTCTGGTGATAGAGAGTACCCATCTACCCATCACGGGATCGCAGCCACAGCCCCAGCTAGTGTTCCCAAAGACTCCTGATCCTCGATCCCCCCTCGGCCCCCACATGGCATCACGAACAGGATCCTGGTCCAGACTGGTGTCACGAACAGGATCAGCGGGATTGGGATTAGGATCGACAGGATCGGAGTCAGGATTTGGAGAAGATCTAATGGAGCAGGAGCTAGTGAGAAGTTGCCCCTGGCGTAGTGGGAGACGCCACGTGGCCAGCTCCGAGGAACTAGGCACCCACATCACGTATCACCAGGCGGGCGGAGTGGGTGAAAGGTTTATCGATGGCTACCTTTCACTGAAGGAAAAAGGAGAAGAGGTATCGGAAGTATGGGAGGCACATCTGCACCCCGAGGCGTTCGGGTGTGTGATGGGCAGCAAGAGAGTCCAGTTCAGGCCCTGGGAGAGAGGGAACACCGCACACCTCACCAGATGGGAATCGGGAGATGTGAACCTGGCTCTCAGCCAGGAGTTCGCTCGCTGCGTGCAGCTCGCACGGGAGGGTGAGGAGCCGACGACGGCTGATCGGTTTAACCCCCTGCTGGTGCTCGGGTTGAGAGGCCATACGAATGTAGCCCCGAGGGATAAAAGAGAGAGAGTATTGGATGTGTTGCTTCGCGCTGTGACAACTTTGCTGTGGAGGAATGCAGACCTAGAAGCCCGACTGCTCGCGGCCGTTCCGGCGGCACAAGAAGTGGCAGAGGAGAGAAGCCCCGAGTCAACGCCACTCCAAGATGGCGCTGAGGAAGGAGCGAGCTGCCTGGAACCGGAAGAGAAGGGAGGAGCTTCGGGAGAATTGGCGGGAACCCGTCCGGCGACCCCGCCCACTGACGCAACGTCGCTTCCGGCAGTCCCGCCTCCTTTCCACGGGGAGGGGGCAGTGAGCAGAGAACATCCGCCCCTCTCCACAGATGCAGCAGCAGTTTCGACAGCAGCTACGTGTTCTGCTGCAGCAAGCAGCCGAGTGTGGGAGACAATCCATACCACCCATCACACTAGAACCTGGACTGAGCTACAGGAACTGTGTACAGAGTCGAAGATTAAGCCCGATGAGACCTTGGCTGTATGGTTAGGACGTCTGGTCATGGAGTTTGGATCCGACCTGCTTGATCTAGAAGAGGCTAGTTTCTTCACTTGACAAGCCTCATGGAGTGGAGGACACACCACTGATATAGAGTGGCTCACGTATAACACTCACTGGCCTGTTCCGCTCCCAGCACTCATCACGGGTCAAGTGGATCACAAGCCCCACGTCTGGCATGAGGGTCGTCCAGTGAGGATCAGTGCAGAGCAGATCCTACTGGCGGTGATAGGAAGTTCGTACGGTTCCTGGAACCCCAGGGAGCATGCGCTGGGATTGACACCGACACAGCAGCGGAGACCATGGCCGCATCGCTACCTGCAAAACCCTGGAACTGTTCCAGTAACTTTTGACAGCATAGAGGCTTGTGTTGAGGTGTATGGAGGGAGGAACGATGTGTGTTGGTCCACCGTCCTTCGACCCTTCCTCAACCCGTTAGCTGGCCAACCGGCCTGCAGCCTTTTGCGACAGCTTCCACGAATCCAAGCGCTCATGAAGTCAGACACAGGGACTTTGAATGACCCAGAGCGAGTGTGGCAACCGCCGCAGAGGCCGAAAGAGGAGAGGATTATGTTTGGTTTCCTGTTGCACCACTCCAGACTCACGAAGCGACAGCTGCGGATCCTGGGAGATGAAGGTCAATGGTAGTTGGCCCGTGAGTTGGGTTTCCAGTGTCCAAAGGATCTAGACAGCGACTCCGGAGCGTCCTCATCGTGCTAGGACAAGACAACGCAGTGTCCGTGTGTGGATCGTCATTCATGACGGTGCATTTAGGGGTGTGCAAGAGCCATCCGGAGATGAGTCGAGTTCAAGCACCTGTGTCACGTGCTTGAAGGAGAGCGGGGAACCCAGAGAAGAGATCTGATTACCTCTCCATATGCATAGTGTTATATAAGTTGATTAATAGTGTCTAAGAATTCCTTTTTCTACAGGTCTACCCGAGGTTCAAGATATGTGTCAGAAGCAGATCCAGAGAAAGAAAGAGAGACTCAGAGGTCGTCTGACGTGTGACCCCGCTATGACACCTATTGAACTCCTCGTGATTGAACTTTTTGTGACCAATATATTGATGTGTGTGTGTGTGTGTGTGTTGGTTACTATTTGGTTTGATTCGTAGAGGACGAACTACTGTCATTGTATACTTTTGTACATAGTCGGTTATCTTTAAAAAGGAGTGATAACTTGGATGGCGTGCACGTGCTTCAAGTCCCAACTGTGTCTTCGGCAAGGGGGCATGTCAGAGCTGATTTGGATCAGTGCCTCGACACAGTGGAACTTTCTAGCACAAGGCACGGTAAGGCAGGGGAAGTCTCGGCATGGTGAAGAGTTCCGGCGTGGATAGAGTTCCCGCTGAGGAAATGCAGATTTGCATAATACGATTGGCCAATGTTAAATTATTCCCACGTGGCAGCTGGCAATTGGCTCGCTAGCCGTATAAAAGGTTAGGGGCGTTTCCGCCCTAGTTGGAGAACTCCGCGATTCCCCCTGGAGTGGAACTCCGGCAGTTTGATCACCTGCCAACGACTCCCCATCGGCGAAGCCTTGCGACCTATCCTCCGTGTTGCATGCCCGAGTTAGACCCGAGCTACCCGGTCTACAAGAGCTCCTCGATTACCGATTAAAGAATAGAATTGTTGCAACTACGATTGCCTGCGCTGTATATGACTCTACAGTGTAAGTAAAGCTACCTCTGTTTTTCCAATTGATATGTGTCTCATCTGTGCCTAATTCCACTCCGGTGATAGAGAGTACCCATCTACCCGTCACGGGATCGCAGCCACAACCCCAGCTAGCGTTCCCAAAGACTCCTGATCCTCGATCCCCCCTCAGCCCCCACAGAAAGGGAATCCCAAGTCCTCCAATCATCTTTTGCCCTTTCAAAACCCCTGGGCTAAGTCACTGCCAGCCAGCCTTTCACATCTCCTTGCCCCCTCTTCATCTCTGGCACCCAAGGGGTTGGATCCAGGCAGACAGGTCAGCACAGGTTGCAGGGAGCCTTGGAGCAGGCAGGAAGGGGAACCCAGCACTACCACATTTGCCACTTTCAAGTTGATCAGAGTGGCTAAGCAGCACAGTTATTGAGGCTGAAAGTGCTGATTGGGGGTGGAGAGGGTGATTCAGGGAGCAGGGTGCAACGGGGGGGCGGAGAGGGAGAGTGGGTTGGCAGGGTAGTCATCTGGGGAGTGGGGGAATCAGGGTGGTGGGGGTTATCTGGGGATTGAGAGGATGATTGGTGGCATGGGATGATCTAGGGGGCAAAGGGGGAGATTGGAGGCTGATTAGGGTGTCAGGGTGGTGATCCAGGTGGCAGATCCACATATGTAGGGGTGTTTTGGGGGATGGTGAGGTGATGTGGGGGATAAAGGGGATAGAAGACCAGCAGCTCCCTGACCACCCACTCCTCCTCTCCCCCTGACACATTCCTCTTCCCTCCTCTACTCCTGGCCTCCTTCTTCCTTTGCCCATGATCCACTGCCTCTGACCCCTCCTGCATTCTTCACCCATTTTGACTCCCTCCCCACTCGCTGGCTGCCCAGCTGTCCTTAGCTAAGAGGGCTGTAGAGTCCTGGATGATAGCTAGTCCACCTGGCAGTAGTGCCTCCTGAGATACAGGAGGACCACAAATTGGTGGTTTTCTCTCAGGTGAACAGGCAGAAGTTTATTTGACTTGAGGTGGGTAGTACAGCTCAGAAATAATCCTTGCTCAAGGCAACATAATTTAAAGATGTCTAGAGATCCCTTAACACCTGTTAATGAACCTTAATGTGCAATTGTTCAAGTTTTAAGTGCTCTTAGTGTGGTCTAATTGTAATGTGTAATCTGACCCATAATCTAACTGAAGCAGAGATGCATAAACTTTTGTAAGCAATGACTCAATTCAACAGATGCTAGAAAAGGATATATAGGCTGCTTGCAGATGTTAAGAAATGCCCCAAATAATGACAGTTTACTTTAAACATGGGGATTCCTGTCAGCCAGTCAGCCCCCAGACTGTAACAGTGCATGGAATTGTTCTCTCCTAAGTGCAGGACTTTGCACTTGTCTTTGTTGAACCTCATGAGATTTCTTTTGGCCCAATCCTTCAATTTGTCTAGGTCACTTTGAATCCTAGCCCTACCCTCCATCTTATCTACTACTACTCCCAGCTTGGTGTCATCTGCAGACTTGCTGAGGGTGCCCTCCATTCCATCTTCCAGGTCATTGATGAAGACACTGAACAAAACCAGCCCCAGGACCTCCCCCTGGGACACTCCACTTGATACTAACTGCCAACTAGACATCAAGCCACTGATTACTGTTCTCTGAGCCTGATGCTTCAGCCAGTTTTCTATCCACCTTACAATCCATTCATCTGGCCCATGCTTCCTTAGATTCCCTGTGAGAATTTGTGGGAGACCATATCAAAAGCTTTGCTAAAATCAAGGTACACCACAGCCACCAGTCTCTCTGCATCCACAGAGCCAGTCACTTCGTTATAGAAGGCAATCAGATTGGTCAGGCATGACTTGCCCCTGGTGAATCCATGTTAACTGTTGCTGCTAATCACCTTCTTTTCTCCTCCAAGTGCTTAGAAATGGATTTCTTGAGGATCTGCTCCATGATTTTTCCAGGGAGTGAGGTGAGGCTCCCTGGATCCTCCTTCTCCCCTTTCTTAAATATGTGCACTATGTTTGCCCTTTTCCAATCATCCAGAACCTCTCCTGATCATCATGATTTTTTAAAGATGATGGCCAGTGACTCTGCAGTCACATCAACCAAATCCCTCAGCACCCCCGAGTGCATCCCATCTGGCCTCAAGGACTTGTACACATCCAGATTTTCTAAGTAGTCCCTAACCTGTTCTTTCACCACTGAGGGCTGCTCACCTCCTCCCCAAACTGTGCTACCCAGTGCAGCAGTCTGGGAGCTGATCTTGCCTGTGAAGACTGCAAGCAGCCATAGAGAGCAAGGTAACAAGTAGAATGGATACAAAAGAGAGGGAAAGAGGAGAAGGTGAAAAGAAGGAGAAAGGGCAGAGCTGAGAAAGGCAAAGATGGTTAAAGAGAATAACAAACAAAAAAGAAACCTATAGGAACGTAGGAGTCATAAAGGGCAGGGCTGATTAATCTACTGTGCAGTAGTGTCACCATCTACATGTGCTCAAAATTTACTGTACAGTAAATTAGTCTGCTGCATGGTTGGTTATTACCTGTAGCTACAGGTAGTAGATTTACCATGCAGTAGCTACTATGCAGTAGCACACATGTAGACAGCTGAATGGGAGCAAATTGCTGCTGGTCAGCCCAGGCAGAAGGGAGGGGGCAGGGAACTTTCCCCTCCCCCACACTGCTTCCCAGCCCTGTGCCCTTATCAGCAGATGGGGGCTGGGAAACTGTTTCCTGCCCCAGGCAACTGCCTGTCTCCCAGCCCCTGTCCTGATCTGTCTATCGGGGCAGGGGCTGGGAGGCAGCTGTTCCAGAGACAGAACAGCTCCCTTGGCCCCACAGAGCCCAGGCCTGACCCTTGAGCCCCCTGCCAGCTGGGGGCTGGCACCTAGCTGCTGAAGTGGGGAGGAGCAGGAGAAGAGTAGCCCTGCACCAAACTACTTCTATTGGGAGCAAATTTGGTCCCAGTGGGTGCACTTGTAGATGTGCTCCTGGGGAAAGCATACTGGGCGCATCTACACAAGTCAGTGTAGGAATGAGATATGGTGACGTAGCTTGTCGCTACAGTGGTGTAGCATCGGTGGGCACAAACTGTGAGGCTGATGCTAGTGCACAGTAGCAATGAGCTACTACACAATAGCTCATTGCTACTGTGCAGTACAGTTGGAAACAACCTGTGCACTGCCAGGATTGTGTCACTGGGACCACACCCATTGTGCCTTATTTTACTGTATAGGAAACTTGAAGTACATTAATAGTGTCTGTAGAATCCAAGGTGTCCATTCATTTTTTTCCTCCTTGGAATTATCTGGTCTGTTCAGTTCAGACAGCAGAGGGATACTGTAAGCAGGTAATGGCACATATAACTTTGGTAGTGGAGCAGGTGAATGAACCTCAGAAGTTAAAATCCATATTATTTAGTCTAGTCATTATGTGGTCTATGTTGATGATGTGGCACAGTTGACATCTAGGTTCCACTGCAAGGCTGGTGGTTTTGTGAGAATAGATGCTAGGTAGCCTATATAAGGAGATGCTATTTGAGATTGGGAGGTGGGGGCACTGAGTGTAAGCCACAATAGGTACCCTGAAATAGTTGTCATTTTCCAGAGGAGGTTGGAGGTTATTAGTGATATGTCTTAGGTGTTCAAGTGGGTGCTATAGGTTACAACCAAAGGACAATTAAGTGTTCTGTTGACCTTATCAAGGGGCTGACATAGCAAGTTTTGGACTGGGATCTGAGTCTGACTTTCTTGATTTGAATGGCTACAGTTTTGGGATTGTATTGTAAATGTACGTATCCCTGCTCCAGTTCCATAACTGTTGGCATGTTGGCCAGGATATGAACACACACATTTTGTAACACTGAATGACTGGGGAGATCCATACTAATTTGCCTCTTGGACTTCTACATTGGCAGTGTTATTCTGTATAGTTCATTTAATCTATTTTCTTCTTGTTGACTGCTTCAGTGTTTTATGAAGTTTTGGGATTTTAAATACACTTCACATCATCTTTCATAAATTGTGCAGGTTGGCCAAGAAGATAAGATTATGCTCCTAGCTGCTCTGAACATCTTACAGATTTATTTTTCTCCTCAGAAAATGTCTCTAGTTTCCAGGCACCAAAATATTTTTATTTCATTTACCCTAAATATATTACACTAATTGAAAGAAAATCCTGAAAAAAAAAATTCTACTCATGGGCTGAAAATTCGACTCCTCTCCCCAAGCCTACAAAAAATGCAGATCCCATTATTTTTAAGTGGCCAGCTGTTGATTAGACCATTTTTATGTAACCTGGACTCCTTCCACATAGACAATGTTTATCTTTACATACTGATAACTGGTAGAGGTATATAGTCAAATGATTATTGCAATGTTATACAATTTTCTGTGGTGGCAGATTATCTGTGGTTGCTAGCATAGTTGGTAGCATTTGTCACTCTCTATATAGTGAATATAGTGCCAAATGCTACCAACTACAGATAATCTGCCGCCACAGAAAATTGTATACCATTACAATAATCATTACAATTTTCTGTGTTAGAAGATTATCTGTGGTTGCTAGCATAGTTGGTAGCATTTGGCAGCTAAGTATGCAAATATATAGTAATTAATCTCTATGTATACCCCCCTACACACACACATGCATGTCTATATGTGTGTGTATAGTGGCAAAAGCTACCAGCTCTGCTAGCCAGCAAAAAAAATTGTGTACCAGTTTAACAATTATTTGATATTCTCTGTGATTCAGTATGAAAATTAAATTAAAACATATTCACTAAATCTATTAAGCAATGAAAAACTCCACAAATTAGAGGGATTCTTCTTTTGCTTTTTGTGTTGCAGCAGTGATGATCCATAGCATGAAAAGGTGAATCAGCAGTATTACCTGGCTTTTGAACAAAAATACTATAGGATATAGCATATTTGCTTTCCCTTAACACTAAGCCAATAATAGGACCTGCTTCTTTTTTCTTTCCTTTTAGGTATAATTTTCTAGTATGATTTCATTGACGTTGGTGGAATTGTGCCTTTTAGCATGAATGTAAAGCATAGAAAGTGGAATCAAATGCTACATGGGTTTACTAAAGGTAGATCATGACAGATTAACTTGATAGCTTTTTTAGATAAGATGCATTGCTTTCTAGACAAGTTATGCCAATGAGCTAATCCATCCGGAGTTCAATGAACTCTGAGCCAATGATAGGACCTGATTCCCCTTTTTCCCCTTTCAGGTATAGTTTCCTAGTGTAATTTCATAGACTTTGATGGAATTGTGCCTTTTTGCACTAATGTAAAGCATTTTATATGGTACCACATGATAAATTATTACTTAAATTGAGGAAAGGCAAAATGAATGCAAAAATTATAAGGTGGACAAGCAACTGGTTAAAATGGAGATGAATGAGTTGTAGTGAAAGAGAAAGTATCAGGCTGGTGGGACATTATAGTGCAGTTCCTAAAGGATAAGTCTGAAGACTAATCTTATTTAATATCCTCATCAATTACATTGGACAAAAAGCGGGAGCTTGGCAATGAAATGGCTGCTGACATAAAACTGGGAGGCCCTGCCAGTACACAAGAGCATCAGAATTTCATATAGGAAAAACTGGATAATCTTGAACTAGAATATAGCCATGGGATGAAATTTGATAGTATGAAATGTAAGGCTGTGCACTTAGGGATTAATAAAAAGAACTTCTGCTAATAACTTGGATTTATCAGTTATATAAAAAAAACCCAGAAGAAGAGAGAGACCTGGATATGCTAGTCAATCACAGAATGACTATGAGCTGCCAATAGGATGTGGTTATGAAAAAGACAAATGCGATCCTATAATATATCAGGTTAGCAGAGAGAGGAAAAGTATTAGTGGCGCCAGTGTACAAGACACTGAAAAGACCTCATCTGGAATTCTGTGTATAATTTTATTCACCAATATCCTTTAAAGATGAATACAAACTGGATCAGGTGCAGAGAGGGACTACTAAAATAATTAGGGTTTCAGAGAGGCCATCTTATAAGAGAAAACAAAAAAACCCACTTTGCATATTTAGACTATCAAAACAACGTTTGAGAAAGAATATGATGCTTCTTTGTAAAGACACTGGGGGAAAACACCAGGGAGGAAGGAGAACTGTTTAAACTAAAATAGAATGTTGGCGTAAGAACAAACGGACATAATCTGGCTATGGATTTATTTAAACTGCAAATTAGGGGGGGAAAGGTTTATAAAATCTGAGTAGTAAGTTTCTGGAGCAGTCTTCCAATTGAAATGGTAGTGGGGAATGAAACCTGACTGCTTGTAAAATAGAACCTGAAAAAATTATTATTATTGGATTATCGGACAGCATTACCTGGACTCAGTGACCCAAGAAGTCCCTTTCTTAAATTCCTATATAAGTGAAATGTGAGTCAAACCAGATAATTAAAACATGGTAATCAATTTTAACCCCAAATTGGCCTGTGATATATCCAGTGGTATTTCATGAGAAACTATTCATTAAGTATAAAAATTGCTATATGAGAGCCCACTGATTTTTCTGAAACTCAAATTTTAAATAAATCTTTAAATAGGCCTGGTGTCTTAATTGATGAATTGCTCCTTTGGTGATCTTTTTCCAATAAACTTTTCAGAGACACATATAATTTAACTACATGGGCCTGATCCTTAGCCCCTGCTTGGACAAAATTATAATTAAAATTAATTGATATATCTTAAAATATTTTTTAACTATGATGGCAGGCACCATTTGTTCCCCCACCTTGTTTCCCTAGAGAGTTTCTGACTGTCTTGATACTTACCTTTTTTTTTTTTTTTAATATAAGACAGTATAGAACAAGAAGTTCTTGGATTTTAATGCGCATACACTTACATTAAATGCTCATTTTGTCTGTCTCAAGGTTAAACATATTTGTCACAGAATGTGCCTTAAGTAACAAGGCCTTGATTTACAAAGCATTGCTATGTATCTAAAAGCAAGAAAAAATCACTGTTAATGCCAAAGTGAGTGACCTCAGATCATTTGCCTGAGATAATACAATATGTTTCATTTCATGTATGCTGTATGCCCTATTGTACAAAGAGATCCCATCTCTGCCCTGACTTCAGAAATCAGTAGCATATATTGGATATAAATCAGTGAGTATTTGATATCACTTTCCTAAAATCAAATTCTTATTTCCCTTTTTAAATTATGTTGATGTTATATCCCTATGGTATATCATCAACTATAGTATAGTTGGTATATGCCATTAGATAATTGTAGTTACATAGTATGTGCTCACAATGGAGCTATTATGTAAATGTAATGGTTGAAGTAAAAAAACCCCAAAACTCAGTAGAGAAAAGATAGTCAAATCATCTGTATACCTATTTGATATTTTGAATTAGAGTAAGAGCAGCATAAAAAGGGAAAAATAGTTATGTTTTAATGCAGTCTTTAAAACTGTAGTGAGACCTTTGCAAGTGACTTGTCACATTTCATTTAGTAAGCACAACTGAGCTTGCACAGTGCTTAGGTAGTGAAATTCCAAGGACAATCTGTGCTCCTCAGGATTCCCATGGATTTTTTAATATTTGGCACTCCAAAATCCCTTGGAATCCTAACTTAATGCTATAGGACTTGTCGTTATTGCTGATACTTTCTTTAGATGGGAAGTAAAATACAGGTCATAACAGGAATAGGTCAAAAGTATAGAAAACTTGTTCACAACTAAATTAAACTTTTCACATGAAAAAATCATATAAATACTGGATCTTGAAAAATGTCAGTCACTCTACAAACTAATGAAAATAGTAAATAATAACTCAAAAATATTTTAATAAGTTTTGCAAATTTTGGGTTTATATTTTCAAAAAAAATCAACCACCTTCAATCGTGACCACTTGACATTTAAGTTCTTCTGGTATGTTTTAAGATAAAAAAGTATTATTATAAACTTACTAGTGCTGTATTATTAGTTATGGTATACTCAGTGGCTTCAAGCTTGAATAACTATATCATTTATCTACCTCCTAGTAGTGTGGCTGGCTGCACTTCACTGCAGACTCTGGGTGGCTGCACACTCCTTACTTATGAAACTGATTCTGTGCATCAAGGTTGTAGTTTTGGGCTCCAAGTTGTCAGTATGTGGGGAACTTTGGATAAATGTGGTATAAAATTGGCAATTATTACATAAAACACATCAAGGTGCACTTTCTTGATCATATTAATCTAGGCTTTATGGAGCTGAAACCTTCTGCTTTACATACACCCAAGATATGCATTAATGGACAAATAAAGCACACCCTGTTGTGTCTTAATACCATAGCAACTTCAAAATAAGGCATACAAAGTGTGAGGTTAAAGAATGTTTTCTTTCTAAGTTCCCTTTATACTGAAATCATTTGAAGGGGTAATTTGTCTTTTATGACAGAGTTGATCTTCTGTGAACGTGTATAAGACAGTAATATACCATGATAATGTAGCACACAAATGGGTAGAGTCATTGGTACTCTGTTACCAAATGTTTTGCCTGGTGTTTTAATGATGTGGTGAAAACCTCAAATCAATACTTTTTTAACAAATATCTTTCAGAATTTATATTTTTACTTTTAAAATTTAACGAGGGGCAGACTAGCTAATTGTAAATATATGAAAATATATTCTGAGCCTCTGGCATTCTTATGGCAAGTTTCAGCTGTGCATATATAATATATTATAATTGCAGTCAAAATAAACATTTTTCATCAACACCAACTGGGAAATAACCCCCGCTTCCCTCATATTTTAAAATATTTTAGAACTGGAATATATGGGGGGAAATATTCCCACAGCCCTATTTCTCCCTTGCCATTTTCTATGAATGTAAAGAATAAATCCAAGCCAAATTTCTCCTTTCAGAAGTCAACTTCAAGCTCACTTCTGCACTGCTACAAAGCACTTGAAACTGGTTGGGCAGTTTATGATCTGTGACTGCATTTAACTGCACTTATCATCATCATGATTAGGCATCACATTATCTTGTGCTCTTGAGGCTCCCATCTCTCTCTGGTTGTTTTATCCATTTGATGTCTGTCATCTTAGAATCATAGAAAATTAGGGTTGGAAGGGAGATCAGTGGGTCATCTAGTCCAACCCCCTGCTCCAAGCAGTACCATCCCCAACTAGATCATTCTAGCCAGAACTTTGTCTAGCCGGGTCTTAAAAACCTCCAAGGATGGAGGTTTTACCTCTCTAGGTAACCTGTCCTAATGCTTTCCAACCCTCCTAGTGAGAAAGTTTTTCCTCATATCTAACTGAAACATCTCTTGTTGCAACTTAAGACCATGGCTCCTTGTTATCTGCCACCACTGAGAAGAGCCTAGCTCCATCCTTTTGGGAACCCTCCCTTTAGGTAGTTGAAGGCTGCTATTAAATCCCTTCTCAGCCTTCTCTCCTGCAGACTAAATAAGCCCAGTTCCCTCAGCATCTCCCCAGAAGTCATGTGCCCCAGCCCTCTCATCTTATATTTGTACTTTAAGTTCTTTGGGGCAGGGATAGGTTTTTTTCATTATACTTCCTATTGGATGGCCCCATCTCTTACTGGAACATTTAGGGGGCAAGGTGGCATAAAACTAAATCACAACCGCAGGGAAAGTGGAATAGAAATGGATGGGTTTTCAGGAGAATCATATTATAAGGGCAGGGCTAGGAAGCAGATGTCATGGATTCGGAAGAGAAGTGAAGGAGTGGAAGGAATGCAGTGGCAAATTACGGAAGTGGCAGGGGGTGCCTGGGAAACACAACAGAGTTGGGACAGGGAGGACAGAAGTGAGAGGTGACAGGACTGACTGGGTAGGGCGGGAAACGGGAATGTGACTTGCGAGGAGAGGCTGAGGGAACTGGTCTTCTTTAGCCTGGAGAAGAAAAGACTGAAGGGGGATTAAATAGCCTACAAATACCTGAAAAGGAGGGGGGGGGGGGGGAAGTAACAAATCAGGACTCATGGTAGAGGTGATATCCTTTATTAGATCAACTAGATTTTTGCAAAAACAAAAAAATAATTGTTGCAAAAATCTAGTTGATCTAACAAAAGATATCACCTCTCCCACAAGTCCTGATTGCTTTTGCCCCTAGACCAACAGGGCAACAACCTGGGCTTCTTTAGTCTGCAGAAGAGAAGACTGGGGGCTGATTTAACAGCAGCCGTCAACTACCTGAAGGGGGGTTTAAACAATCAGGACTCGTGGTAGAGGTGATATCTTTTATTGGACCAACTAGATTTTTACAAACCTCTTTCTTTCTTGAAAAAATTAGTTGGTCTAACAAAAGATATCACCTCTACCATGAGTCCTGGTTGCTCGTGCCTCTAGACCAAAAGGGCTACAACCTGGGTACCGGGGGGGGGGAGGGGGGTTGGAAAGAGGATACAGCTAACCTGTTCTCAGGGGGGGCAGATGACAGATCAAGGAGCAGTGGTTGCAGCAAGAGAGATAACAGAGCAAGGCATTGCAATGGCTGCAGCAGGGGAAGTTTAGGTTAGATCCGAGGACAAACTTTCTCAGGAGAAGGGGAGTAAAGGCAACGGGTTACCCAGAGGTGGTGGCATCTCCATCCTTGGAGGTTGTTAAGCCCCGGGTAGACAAAGCCCTGTCGGGGCTGATGCAGTTGGGGCTGGTCCTGCTTTGGGCAAGGGGTGGGATTCCCTGCCCGTCTTGAGGTGCCCTCCAACCCTCATTTTCTAGGAGGCTCATGGGGTGGGGGGGAGGAAGAAGGGGAAGGCGTGGGGTGGACTCCAAGGAGAGGGGAAGCCTCCAAGGCAGGAGGGAGGGGGGGGGGCAGAGGGCAGGGCCCGCCCGGCGTGGCGCGGGCAGGGAGGCAGCGGCTGGGCGCCCCTCGACTAGAGGCTCGGCAGGAGCGGGCGCGGGCGGGGGCTGCGCTCGGTGAGGTCAGCGGCGGGCGGCCAATGAGCGCGGCGCTGGGAGCGCTCCTGCCTGGCGGCGCGGGGCGGGCGGGAGCTGCTGGCGGAGCGGCGGCTCCGCACATTCCGGCGCGGGGCGCGGGGCGGCGAGGGCCGGGGCTGGCGGCGCGGGCACAGGTGCTGCGCGGGGCATGGCGCGGCCGCGGGGAGCCCGCTCCTAGGCGCCGCCGGGCTCGGCAGCCCCCCGACGGCGGAGCGGGGCACGCACCTGGACCCGCCGCGCCAGCCAGGTAGGAGCCGGGGAAAAGTTGCGGGGAAAGTCAGGGCGGGGCGGCGGGCAGCGGGGAGCCCGGCCGGCGGTGCGCTCCCGCCGGGCCGCGTGTGTGCGTGTGGCTGCGCGTGTCTGTGCGCTCGCGCGTGTCTATCTGGGTGTGCGCCTGGGTGTGCGTGTGTCTGTGCGCGCGCGCGCGTGTCCATCTGTGTGTGTGCGTGTGTGTGCCGGGGGGAAGTATGTGTATTTGGGTGTGTGCGTGAGTGTGTATGCGTGCGTGTCTGTGCTTGGGTGTGTGTGTGTCTATCTGTGTCTGCCTGGGTGTGCGTGTGCATCTGTGTGCGTGTGTGTGTATATCTGTGCGTGTCTGTGTCTGGGTGTGTACGTGTGTATATATCGCTGGGTGTGTCTGTGCCTGGGTGTGCGTGTCTATTTGTGAGTGTGTGCGCGCGCGCGCGGGGTCACCCCCTGGGTCACCCCCAGGTCAGCGCCCAGCCCGGCTCCCGCACCTGCCGGGAGCGCCCTTGGCTCCCGCCCGCACACGCGCGCCCCGCCGGCCCGAGGCTCGGAGGTGCCGGGCTCGGAGCGTGCGGCCGCGGGGCAGCCCCCGGGTTCCGGCGGAGCCGCGGGCGCCGAGCGGGGAGGCTGCGGGACGGAGCCCTGGGAGCCGCGGGGCTGCCTCGCCAGCCGGCTCACTTTCCCTCCTGACCTCAAAGACTTGTGGGTGTTTGGGAAAGGGAAGAAAGAAACCAACGCCACGGCCCCACCAATTGTCCGCGCTGGCCTTATATAGAAGTAGCCACAGAGGCAGAAAATGTCATCTCCTGAGCTGGGTGGAAAGACACCACCTCCCCAAAATAGGGTGGTGCTTGGTGGGTATGTGGTGGGGCCGGGGAGGCTTAATGCCACCCTGTGTCAGCCACCAAGCACTCCTGGGGGCATCAGACAGCAGAGCCCCTGAAGAATGGGCTGTGGCTTGATTTCATCTGCCTCTGTGGGGTTTGGTCGGACAGTGTTTAGTTTGCTGAAATTGCCCTGGAACCACAGGGTGGTCGCGCTGAGATTTCCATAAGTCTAGCCAGTTCTGTAGCTTTCCATATACATAGCTACTAGCATGCTTCAGAGCAGAGGCAGATATATATTTGTCTGAGTAAGCAGTACACTTTGGAGCAGAGGCATGTATACATATTTATATATAGGTGTGTGTGTATATATCTATATATATTTATATATAGAGATATCTATCTAAATAGGTAGATATGTGCCTCTGCTTTTCCAAATATACATACACATATATTTGGGAAAGCATATATATATATATATATATATATATATATATATATGTATACCTCTAGACAGTATATGTATTACCTGAGTAACAAGCACACTTCAGAGCAGAGGCATACACACAGACACACAAGAAAAAGCAGAGGTATATAGATGCTTCTTCTCTGAAGCATGCTGGTTACTCAAGACAGGAGCTAGTGAGAGTGGCGTGGAAGTGTTGCCAGCGTTCTTGGAAGTTTTTGTTGGTTGGTTGTTCCTTCCCCCCTGCCCCCCATTTTTGGTGGGGGGCAGGAATTGAATCCCTGGCTGACTTTGAAGATGCCTGGTTTTATTGGGGGGGGGGGGGGTGAAATAAAATTTAGCTCTTATGGTTCGTGCTGTCTCAGTGCAAAAGCTTCGTTTTTATTGTGGTGGCTTGGATTTTCTGGGAACGGTTGGCTCATGTCAAGGGAACTAGTGAAAAGCATTCACATAAAATGTTTGACTTGTAAAATCTGCCTGGATGCTAATAACAACATTAATGACATAATCCAGGCAAACACTAACATGGAATAGTGGGTTTGCTTCCAGTTTCACCAATGCAGGTTGCAATTTCTGTGCCTCCTCTTTTGGATGTGCTCTTTAACCTTAATGCCTTCTGTCACGACACCCTGAAATTCAATTTTGTGCTTTTGTATTTGATCAGTCTTGAACAATATTTGGCTGGGATCTTTGAAAGATGCCTTTGATTATTTTTTTTAAGTAATATATAGTAATTTACCCTAGAAAGTGTTTTAACATGTACATTCATGTCTCTGAATTATTTTCGCACAAATATATATCCTGTTAGAAGCTATTTCCTTTACATCCCCTAAACTTGTCTTTTAAGTCTAGCACGTAACATCAAATGCAATCCATTTTCTCTCTCTTGTACTGCCTGAAATTGAGATTTCATTTTAATTTAAGGCATATTCTACCACCTGCTTGCCTACATAATATACAGTATTATTAATATTTCTGGAACTAAAATTACATGATCAAAACCAATGACGATCATATGAAAAATTGAAAATAAGGTGTTCAAAAAATATCTTGCATTGCAGTTCTAGATATTAGTATTAAGTATTAATTTTGGTCCATCTCTAAGCATATAAAACTTGGTCTATTATTTCTTTCTTTATTTTTTAAAAGAAGCTTTTAAATAATTTTAAGTTCAGAGGTATCCTAGCTCTTGTTTCATTACATGTTACTATTTGGTTCTAGCCTGATTAACATGAACATTGGCAGGACTAAACGTGGGGACTAAGTGTACAGTTTGTATTCAGACAAAACTTCCAGTGACTAAAACTGAAATTTCCCCTAAATAAATATCAGAAGTCTCAGTCTTATAGGATCGGAGGACAGCTGACAGATTATTGTTAACTGTGGTGGTTACATGCTTGCTGAGCAGAGCTGGGCAGTCACATGGTGCTTCTGCCTCTTGATTTCAGCAGACAATATGACTTGTAAAGCAGCTTTAAAAAGTAATGTGTTATGTGACTGCGAATGGGAAAGATGGTGGTTCAGTGACTGACATGACAGAAGTTTTAGAACAAGATCCAAGTAGTCTGAACTGTTTTGATTCTATTATTATTACAAAATGAGGACCTGCTCACAGTAGAGACTGGCTTGTATTCTGAGTAGGTATGTTAAAATGTGTGTGTGAAGCTGATGAAGACAATGAAGATTCTAATCTGTGTATGTAAATACATCAATGCTGAATTTAATCATATAATACAATCCAGTAGAAGCAGCAGTTTATTAGTATTATGAATGATGTTAGATATTAAAGTGAGTAGCTTGTAATTATCCTACAAATAATGGAATAATGTGGATGAGAAACACTTTGCACAGAACATTAAAAAAGGGAAGAAGGCATATAGTGCAGCTATCACAAGCAGTCCAATATTTATTCACATTTGTATGCATTTCAATTAGAATACACCACTTAAAATATTTAAGTCATTCTGGGGTGTAAGCTTTGTGTTCCCAGAAACAAAAGACTAATAGCTGTCTAGCCTACTCTTGTTCAAACTTTTCTAAACAGCTCTGCTAATACATATAAGTTCTTGACTGGCTACATCTGTGCTTTTTTTTCAGTAAAAAGCATCAGTTGCATGAAATGGTATGATTGCTGTGTGGCATGAATCAGCGACCAATAATAAATTTGGTGATCTCATTCTACTGACCTTTAACCCTAAGAATGTATTTCACCCAGGCTCTAGAGAAGAAACGTTAACTTTGGTCCACAATGTACTGTAGAAGAGTGTTGCATAATATTCTGCTTTCCATTTTATAGACCAAAATTAGAATCAATAAATGCAGTAGGAGTTTGACTTTCAGGCCCGAATGATGAGGTACGCACTTACAGCAGGGGCAGCCTTTGGTGTTTATCTAGAGCAAAGGTTGATCAAGCTCATAGGGGCTGATGTGACTTCAGAGGCATAGTCAGCTCTTTGAGTGCCTGGGACAGAATTGAGGGGGTGGGGAAATTATACTGAGCAGTGGATAGTAGGAGGACATGGGGGAGAGGGAAGGAAGAACAGAGTCCTACCTGCCTAGTTCTATTGCAGCAGCATGGGTTTGGGCCACTGCCACTGGGGGACAGGCAGCGGTGTAGACTCGCTGGGGGCCACTCTTGGTGCTCCATTTGCTGCCCTCAGGTGCTGGGCTGTCTCTCTCATGGCAAGACCTCCTACGGGGAGGTCATTCCATCCCTCCTCCCTACCCCCCCCCCCCCCCCGCCCCGATACACTCCTGAGCATGAGGATGTGCCTGTCTGGTTTCTACAGCTGGGTGATGCAGGGCTCCCCTGCCTTGGTAAAGATTCCTGGGAGGAGGGGGCCATACTGGTGACCTTTTTCAATTGATTCCCAGGGCTAGTGCCATGCTTGTTGCCCCCCCACCCTGTTATGCTACTGTGTGACTTAGCATGCTAGTTTGATATGCCACCAATGCTTGAGCAGACTTTTGACCCTGTGCCCATTCATGCCACACTTACAGGAGAATGGATCTCTCTGAATATAGTTATAGTTAATAGATTTTGTGAGTAGAAGGTCATGCCATTGCCTTGAACAGAAATTACTGCAATGATAAGATTCCTGCAACTGCAATGCAATCTTAATACTTTAGGCAAGTGCTTCCCAAACTTCCTCAGCATGACTCCATTTCCTCAGCATGGCCCCTCACTCCCAACCCACAGCCCTCCCATCCCCATGACCCCATCCACCGATGATGCAGCCCTATTTGAGGTCACAACCCACAGGTTAGGAACTGCTGCTGTAAGTACTCAAATCAAAAGAGCCAGACTCAGACCCTACTCTGACCTACTACAATACCAACCTTGAGACAAACAAGGACAACAGAATCCCTCTGGTTGTCACCTACAGCGCCCACCTTGAACACCTTAGGGATGTCATTAATGGCCTCCAATCTCTTCTGGAAAGTGACAGCCATCTCAAGGTAGCCATGGGGACAAATCTGTCATGGCTTACAGGCAGCCTCCTGACCTCAAACAGCATCTCTCCAACAATGTGCTCTCCAAGCTGACTACCTAACTGCCATTCTCAGCAAGACACGAGATTTTGCTTAGGACCTAGATGCTAACCTCCTTCAAGGCAAACTACACCCTCATTGGACCAAATAAACATTATTCATAATGTTTATAACATCCAAGATTCATTTATCTGCACCTTTATCAATGTTATACATGCCATCACCTGCTTACAGTGCCCCTCTGCAGTATACATTAGATAAATGGGGAGATTAGTATGTATACAAATGAATAAGTGCCATTCTGATGTCAACACCAGAAAGATGGACCAACCTACGGCAGAACATGTTAACCTATGTAGACATTAGATCGTTGATCTCAGAGTTCTGTTCTTAGACAGCAAAATGAACTTGAACTGGATGAACAATAAATCATCCGGAACCAGGGTTGTGTTTAAATATGTTCTAAACCGACACGACACATTTTTATCCCATTACCTGAATTTAGCTTTTATGACTCCTATGTTCCTCAAAGGGTTAGGTGCATTGTTGTTGTTTTTTTCTCTCTCTCTCCTGTCAACTTGTCTCTGTTTCAGCAGTGTTACCTTCTTTTTCCTGCCCCCTTCCCTACCCTTTCTTTTGTAATCACTGCTTTCAGTGATTAGCAGCTCTACTTCCTGCAGTCCCTTCATGGCATCTGATGAAGTAAGCCCTCTGCTTATGCAAGCTTATGCTATACACCTCTGATTTAGTTAGTCTGTCAAGCTGCAAATCTAGCCTGCCTTTTGTCTATCAAAAAATAGCCAGTGTATATAAAAATGGGAGAGAGGTGAAGGATACTATCCACCCATTCTGAGTTTGTGGTTTCATGAAAGTAGCTATGGCTGGTATGAAAGAGTGACTAAGAAATTACCACTTTCTTTGCTTCAGTTAAAAAAAAGACCAAAATGTATTGCACTTGAGATCTGCAATGAATAATTCATAGTAGGAAAAAAAATCTTCAGTTACTGATTTGGGAGCTAGAGGGAGCTTAGTTCTGCTTTACATGAACTTCAGTTCAATCCTAACTATGGAGACACATCTATCACTCCTATAATGCAGCCACACAAGTATGAATTTCACTTTTAATAATGATAAATATTTACTAGTTGTCTGTCTAAAGTCAGGTTGTCACATTTTTATATTTAAAGAAAGGAAGAATGTAGCTGACTTATTCAGAGCTGAATCCTGTAAATGTCTAGCACCGGGAGTGTTTGCTGCAGTAACTACAGCTCATGTAGTCATATGAGATTGAGACCTTTAGCACAGCTAACTATGAATAACCACATTAGCAGTGGGTAGTAGCACAACATGGACTGATTGTCTGAGTATTATCTAGCTCTTCAGTTGTGTTTTGCTGAACTACATGCTGCTATGGCACTAATAGTACCTGAGCAGGCTACACAAAATTTGTGTGAGCAGCAGCACAGATGTAGCCAATCCCACAGAACAGAGTTAACAGGATTATGCCAGATAGTGAACACCATATCTTGGCTTCCTGACCTGGGCCCAAAGGCCAGATTCTTTTTTAAAGGTATTTAGACACCCAAGGAAAAGAGAATCTCTTGGGGGGGATTTTTTTTTTTTTTTTTTTAAGAAAAGCACCTAAGCACTAAACTTTCTCTAAATGGCTTATCTTGAGTTGCAGGTGCTAAATCTTAATAAGTCAAACATTTCTTCTTCCATTTTAAAATCCATGGGAGATAAAAGGATTTAGGGGAAGAAAACATCACTGAAGAGTCCTGGCTGGAGTTTCTACCACATCACTCTATTAGGTGTAAAAACCCTGCCTCTGTGCACCTACACAAAACTTCAGTCCTAGGTCAGACTTAGGGTATTTTGTGTCTGTTGATTTTTTTTTTTTTGGTGGTCCTTTTTGTGACTTCTGCACTTCCTTCCCCTCCCTAGTCCCCACCACCTCTGTTCTTTCAAGTCAAGCTGCTGAGAGTTCCATCTTGGGCTTTCGGGTCTGTGTGGCGGCCATGAAGGATTTTTCCAGATAATTTATGTATAGCAAGAGGGTGGACAGTTTGCTTCCTGGTTCTACAGCCTCTTCTTTCTTATCCATTTTTTCCCTAGGATATGTGGAAAAGGTTCTAGTTGGTCCTATTTATGGCATGGGAAAAGATACTGTCAGAGCACAAAAACTGACCCTAAAATTCTGGCTGTATCTATGACTTGTGAGGATTTATAAGATAGTCATATGAAGGGTCAGTTTGACATCCTCTCCATCTGAAGTGTTTGTGAAATGTCACGTATCAGATTGCATGACATTGTTTTTAACTTCTTAAGACAATTGCATTTGTCGTGATTTATAAAATCTTACCAACTCTGGGAAACATGATGCTTTGTTTTAAATTCAGGATTTTGGTTGCAAAATAAAGTATTTAGAGCCAGAGTATTTGTTATTGAATTGCTGGCTTTGAAATAAAGAAAAAGAACTGAAAGTCCTAAATAAAGCTGGAGAGCTCATAGCAGAATTAACAAAAATCAGTGTAGTAATACATTAGAAGTTGTAGTGTAATACTCAACCTACTTCCTGGTTAGTGTTTTGTTTTGTCTTAACTTTGCATATTTTCTAGCCTATGGGAGTCTCCTTAACAGCTACTGCTTAGGAACCAGAAATAGAGGGGAATAACTATTTTCCCCTACATAATTAAAAGAAAGTCTATAAGGATGTAACCCTTATAAAAAGGATGCCATTAAATGTAAGATAAGACTTTTTTTTTGTTTTCCTGTGCTCTTAGAGAACCTGTAGAGATGCAACAAAGTATATGTTTAACTTTGTGATCATAATTTTTCTATTCGATCATTAAGGCATCAACACTCTTACTAGATTATCAAGAGAGTGTGTGTGTGTAAAAACAAAACAAAACAACCCCCCCCAAAAAACAGCAAAAAAACCCTTGAAAAGCCAACAACAGCCAACCACTTTAAACGAGCAAGCAAACAATAAACCCCTAAGTAAAATCCTTTGACATACAAGGTCTTGATACTTTAAACAGATGCCCTATTATAGCATTTGCTCCTGCTTTGAGTCTTCTTGCCACTTTAAGCAGAAGCATTTTAGCACTTTAACATTCCTCTATATTAACTTCATTGCCACTTCTTTTTTGCATCAATACAAACTATTGATACAGCAAAAAATTCCTCCTACATTCATGGCAGACAATTGGCAAAAAACTGTTCAGTCTTGGCTTAGAACAACCATAAAATTAAGAACTATTCAAAGGAGAAGGAAACTTGCATTTTTTTAAAATAAGTGGAATAATGCGGATACTCAAAAATAGGAACTTATACTCAGGAAGAACAACATCTGAAGAGGAGAAAATCTTCAGAATCATCTTTTTTTTAGCATCCCCAATTAATTTTCTTTCTCACTGGTAAACACACAGCTGTAACCAAATGATTACTGTATGTTCCTTTCCTAGCATAGTGTTGGCAAATGCAGAGCCGCCTATCACCTGGGATAGTATCTGGAGCTTGCTCCCAGGCCCGGTGGATCTCCAGAAGGCTAGCTTGTATTTTCTTTCTGGAAGTTCTTGAAAGACCAGTATTGGTTAGCTGTCTCCTGTACCCTTCCACCATTAACCAGAGACCAGGGGAATGCTCTGTGGACTCCAGAGAGAGATGGGTCCCAACTTTGCACAAGTTCTGCTTTATCTCTGTGCCTGCTGTCTATCTGCTCTTCAACTTTCTTTAGCAACTCAGTAAAGAGGGAAGAAGACAGTACTAAAAAACCTTGTCATACCCTTCCTTCTCCTGCCCCAGCCCCAGTTATGGTGAGATACTTTGAAGGCACAGACAGACATACTAGCAGCTTGGGTGGCAGAAGGGTTGCAAAAGACTGAATGGCTAAGAGGATACTGAGGAAGTACTGAATTATTGGGGCTACAGGAGGACTGTGTTGGATTCAAGAGATTAGGCTGCTGAAGAGCTGTGGGATTCTGGAAGGAGGCAAAGGGGTAGGGAGGGGATAAAATGCTATAGGGTACTGAGGAGAATATGGAGAAGTCTAAGAGAGGAAAGAATCTGAGTAGCGGCAGGAGAGATTTCAAAGGGCAAACATTATGAACAGCCCAACTTGAGGAGGATGGGGAAATTCAGTGGGGACTTTACTGATTTGGATTGTAGACACTTTAAATAATTAGATTGATATAGTTATAGTTGGGGAGTGAGATGGAGACAAAAGACGTCTCTGAATGCTGTAGGAGACAGAGAGTAAAATGTTGGAAGGAAGCATGGGAAATCATGTTTGTAAGGCCCATTTTATGTTTGATTTTGTTCAAGGCTCTGTAGCCTGATCACAGTCGATTCAGGTTTACCTATGTCTTACATATGAGTTTATGACCGGGAGAGCGTGAGGATAGTAGTTGTATGTAGTTGTGTAGTGGGGTGTGGTTGTTATTCTATTGGTCTTTCCATCTTCTCTGGGGCCATGATGACAGTATGTTGTCTCCTGCTTCCTCTCTGATGTTTCTGGTGGATACTGGTAGGGGTTTTCTGCTTCTTAGATGTTTCTGCGTTGGGTATTTTTCCATTATGTCATGTAGTGGATGGTCTTCCTGTTGGACTTTGATTGCCAGTCAAGAAGTATTCCAGACCTCTTGATGTTACGAGGGGGGATTCCTGCCATGATGAACATGTTTTCCTGTTCTGTGTATACTGGTCAGCCACTTACTGTTCATACTGCAGAATTCAAGGCACTGTCCAGTTTGCAGGTGTGAGTGCTATTTGCTGTTGCACAAATAAAACTGATTTATAATAATATAGCAAAGATTACTCAAATATTATTCAGATACATGGGCTAGGAGAACATCATGATGTAGAGAATACCATCTGTCTTCAGCCCATACTTTACATTTCTGGGAATAGCTGATAAACTAGAGTTATGGAAAACATATGGTCACTATCTTTAACACCACAACTGTCAGAACAAAACTTATCCTTCAGCAAAGAGAAAGACAACCACTGTTACATAAAAGTCATCACTATAACTGTGCAAAGGCTGTAATTCTGAACAAGAGGTTGAGTAAAACCAGGACACTTCTGACACCAAATCAGGTTGAAGGAGTGTTTGAAATTAAGGGCCTTGTTTCACAGTAATTTTGGGTGGCTCTTTGATTTCTTAACCCCTTGATTGTCTACACATTAACATGTGAAACTAGTTTTAAGAACTCCTTAGGCAGCTTAAAGTTATGCTGCTCCAGGGCATAATTATCTCTGATCCGTGTTACCCAGCTCATGCTACTCCTGTTACTCCAAGGTGTAGCTACTGTAGGCTACACCTTAGTGTAAACACCCCACTCACACGCCTACCCCCACTGGCCTAGATTGGGTCCACTGCTCCCCTGCCAGCTCTGCCATCCCCATCACCCCTGATTCCTACTCACTGCCTCCCCCTCACTTTTGGCTGCCTGCCTTGTCTGTCCTGGGGGTGCAGGCTGGGAAAGGTTAACCTGCCTGCCTCCCCGCCCCCCCTTGCTTCTTCTCTCTGGGTGGGTTCAGCTTGGAGGAGAGCAGTAGCCTAGCAGTGGCCTTTCCTGCCCCCCTGGGACAGGTAGCGTGGGCAGCCAAAAGTGGGTGGGAGGGGAGGGGAGGGGGCAGGGGGGAACCCTGAGGAGCAGGGGGAGAGCTCTTGGTTAAGAAGAACCAGGGGAGCCCCCCTATCCCCTGCTGCCTGGAGAAGCCCAGAATGGGAGAGGGGGAGATTCTTAACTTTCTGTCCTCCAGGCCCCTGTTGGCCTGGATGTGTGGCTGCTGCAAACTCAAGCTAACACTAACACCAATATTTGTGAGGCTCACAGTGTAATATATAACAAGGCCTTATTATAAAAAATGGTCAAAAAGAGGGATACAAAAGGGTAGTGCAAGAGAGAGACTTGATAAAATGATGGTCTTGTAGACAAGGACTTTCATCTTGAAAGATGAGTATTTCTGATATATTAGTGTTCTATCATGGCCATCTAGTTCAGTTAGTGTAGGGTGCTAATAACACCAAGGTCCCAGGTTCAATCTCCAGTTGGACGAGATCATCTCCTGAGGTCCCTTCCAGCCTTACATCTTTAAGACACTCTATGACTTCTTTTCTGTACCTTTAGGGGCTTGAGGGAAGTCTCTAGATATAGGTAAGTGGTTTTGTTTAATTGTTTAGCTTTGGCCATCTCTGCATGTGTGTGAATGGTCTCTATCTTTCTTCTTACAGTTTTAGTTAAAATTCTCTTGGATCTTGTACCATTTCTGGGAAAATCTTTCAGTCTTATAGATGAGAGCATTGATTTTTAATTTTTTTTTTTTTAATCTCTGATAACAGACATCAAGTCCTAACAATTTGGCTGAGGTTTGCAAGATAAATGAGGAGGATCTGGGGATCACAAGGAGTTTGAGGAGACTGGGCACAGAAGGTATCAAACCTTTTAGGGTAAGAGAAAAGTCTACTTCTCAGTTAAAAACAAAAATTAAATGAGAGTGAAAGTGAAAGATATACAGCCTTATGGAAAAAGGAGCAGCAGCTGGCAAAGAAGTATGATGGCTGAAAGAAGGGGAATCTATATGAATAGAGAAAGGCAGTTGGGGATAATTTGTAGGCTTGGTAATAAAAATTGTGGCTCTGTAATCACTGGTTGGCTGATAACTGCTGATGGAAAGGTGATGGTATTCATTATCTTGCTTCTTAGTTTTTCAGTACAACTTTCACTTTATTGTCATTTACTACTGAGAACATAGGAAGTATCTAGAGTATTAAAGATACTTGATCATCAAAAGGTGCTATCCTGATTCTCTTTCTTCCCCTCGTCTTCAGCGCATGTGCAATTCCTGTTAAAGTAGTTGTCAACCTTTTCAGTCTGCACACCCCTCAACTTTTTTGAATGTTGTGGTACCGTTGGTTTGAGAACCACTTTTGTGCTGCTTTTGCTTACCTCAGAGCTTCTCAGCCACCATGCTGCCACATGCTCTTGCCTGTAGGTTTTCTGCTAGACCTAAAGTAGGCAGGAGCAGAGACACAGGCAGGGATCCTGGTTTTTTCTGTAAAAAAAACCCCCAAATTTTCAGGTGAAAAAACCCCAAATCCACATTTTTCCACAGTTAAAACACCCCTAAATATATAGGTATCAGTTGAACAAAATGTTTTATTGATATAGTTACAATTTTAAAGCCATGTGGAAGCCTACCATTGCCTCAATGATTATAATAAAATAACTTCAAAATACCTTTATATTTTGGCACTTGATTTTTTTTTTTATCATGCAAAATCAGAGCCCCTCACCTTCCCACTTTGCTCACCAGGAAGCGAGTCCAGCTGTGGCTGTCCCCCACACTGTTTTGTGGAGCTGAACACTGGAGCAGCCCTGATATGCTGGTGCCCATCACTCCTGACCTGAGCCCCTGCCTGCCCCGAACTTCCTCCCTCCTGGCAACAGCTCCCCCCCTGCACCAGGACACAGGTCCAGCAGTGGCTGTCCTCCCTGCTGCTTTGTGGCTCTGAGCAGTGCCAGCCCTTGCTGTTCTGTTCCCTGCATCTGCTGGTAGTAATAAGGCGAGGTTAAAGTTTTAGGGAGTTGCAAATAAGTTTAGCTTTGGTTCGAGCCCCCAACCAGAAACCTGGGATAACTAGATTTAAACTGGAGTGTCCTGAATGAACAAAATTCTGTCTCCGTTTATCAACAGTGCTTTGAGCAGCTGCAAACCCTTTCACATTAGCAGTTGACTAGCCAATGGCCCATCATGAATGACGGAGTTTTTAAGGGAGTGTTTAAATGGCCTCCTGCCTGCCCCCAGCTCACCCTTCAGGGCTGGAAATGTAAACAGTCCCTCTGCCACTGCTGCCTCCTTCTCCAGCATCTGGCAGAGTGGCTTGCTCCCCCTGCCCTCCTCCACTCCTGCATCCTTCCGCAGAGCAGCGGGGCTTCCCTCCACCTGAGGATGTGGTGGTGGCTTCTCCCTTCTGCCCGCCTGCTTCTACCTTCTCCCGCGCATCAGCAGGGCTCCCGCCTCCCCGCCTGAGGCAGCGGCAGTTCTTTCCCTGCCTGAGGAGGCGGAGCCCCCACAGCCAATTGCTGCTGGCCCTCTGGACAGTGCATGCACAGTTGCCCAAAAGCATTACGGACAGACAGACACACAGATTACGCCTTTTATTATATCAGAATGATGCAAGATGCTCAAGCCACGAAATTCAAATCCAGGACAGTGTTTTACACTTTATGTATTTGGCATTTTGGGGACTGTAAAATGCCCAGTGCTGTCATCAGTTGTCCAGAGTTCTCTGCAATGTACTTCAGGTCTGTGCGCAGATCTTCTACCACTAACAGGCTGGTTAGTTCCTGCAGAATGGGTGTATCCCCTTGTTGCGTTTGCTCATGCTCCACAAACCCAGGGTAGAGTTCTAGTACTGTGCATGGTACTTTACACAGTTGAGCCATGTATTCCACCTGGTCACATCCTGGTTGAGGTGGAAGCATTGGTGAATCAACACTATTCCTTTAGGTATCTCAAGAACCATGCACAATGAGCTAGAGCTTTAACTAAAAGTGACTTCATCGATTACAAAGCAGTCCACTTGCTTGAAGGTATCTTGTGAAGTATTTCCTGCCAGAGCAACTATATGCGCATAG